>NW_023605083.1:59850104-60242127 GCF_014898055.3 Talpa occidentalis | reverse complement strand
TTTGGGTTTAGTGTTCTATAGATGTCTGTTAAGCCCAAATGCTCTAGGTCCTTATTTAGAGCTTTAGTTTCTTTACTTATTTTTGTTGTCTTGTTGATCTATCCATTGTTGATAGTGGTGTGTTGAAGTCTCCCACTACATATGTGTTTTCTCTGATGTCTGTTTTCAGAGAGGACAACAGTTTGTCTGATATATTTTGGTGCTCTTTCGTTTGGTGAGTAATGTTAATGAGTGTTATTTCTTCTTGAAGTATGTTTCCCCTTAATCATAATGTAGTGACCATTGGGGTCTCTTTTTATTTTTTTGAGTTTGAAGTCTGTTTTATCTGATATAAGTATAGCTGTTCCTGCTTTTCTTTTTTGGCCCATTTGCTTGTAGGATTGTTTTCCATTCCTTTGACTTTTGAGCCTATTTTATCTTTTGTAGCTAAATGTGTTTCCTGGAGACAGCAAAAGGTGGGTTTTTGTTTCTTAATTCCAGGCTGCAACTCTGTGTCTTTTTATTGAAGAGTTTAAGTCCATTTACATTTAGAGTTAATATTGATTATGTTAGCATCTGTATTTGCATTATGTTTGTCTTTCCTTTGATTTTATTTATTATTCTTTTAATAACTTTTTTTTTTTTTTTTGGTCTTCCTTCGTTGTTATTCGTCCCTCTGAGGTTCTGGCTTTAGGATTCCTTGTAGTATTTTTGGAGTGGGGGTTTAGTCGCAATGAAATTCGCGGAGTTTCTCTTTGTCTGGGAAGGTCCATATTCTTCTTCATGGAGGAAAGAGAGCTTTGCGGGATAGAGTATCTTGGTTGGCATCTGTTTTCTTGGAGTCTGTTGACTATGTCCCTCCACTCTCTCCTTGCCCGTAGTGTTTCTTCAGAGAAGTCTGATGTCAGCCTGATTTGTTTTCCTTTGAATGTTATCTGTTTCTTCCCTCTTGTCAGCTTCATTATTTTTCCTTGTCCTGGATTCTTGGGAGCTTTACTATTATGTGTCTTGCTGTGTTTTTCCTTTCGTCGTGGAAGTTTTGGTGTTCTTCTTGCTTCTTGTATATCAATTTTCAGCTCCTTCTTCTCATTTGGGAAGTTCTCTTCAATATATCCATGAATTTTTCTCTTTTCCTACATCTCTTCTCTTCTCCTCTGGAATTCCTATAACTCTTATATTTCCTTTCCTCATGGAGTCAGATAGTTCCCGAAGTCTTTCTTCATTCTTTTCCTTCGTACTTCTCTTTCCTTTTCTGTTTTGGTTCTTTTTATTTCTGTGTCTTCAAGATTACTTATTCGTTCTTCCATTTCATCTATTCTGCTTTCATTGCTTTTCCCAGAGTTCTTTAGTTCCTCCATTTAATTCTTTGATCTCCTGCATTTCTCTTACTTCCCTCTTTAGGGACTCAATTTCCTTCTTCTGATCTATACTTTTTTAATCATGGCATTTTAAATTCTCTTTCTAGAAGGCTCAGAAGTTCTTCCAAGTTGCTGTCTCGTTGCAATCTGGGGAGTGGTTTCTTTTTGTGGTGTGCTTCTTTCCTGAGGAGTTTTTAGGTTGCGTTGTGGTTCTTCTACTCCCTACTGTCGTGTTTTTAATTTGTCGTATGCGTTGGGACACTGTGTTGTTGCTCGGACTGACTGACATCTTGGGTGACTTCTCCGCTCCCTCTGCTCTTCCAGGAGCCATCTCTGTCTTCTTGGAGCTTTCTGCTGGTTTTAGGCAGTTTTTACTGAAGAAATGTCCCTGTTCTCAAATGGCGAAGCGGGATGCAGTCCCTGCGCCTTCGGTTTCAGGCACCTCTTCTGCGCACCGTTCGCCCCGGACGTGGGTGCCTGCTCCCTCTGTGGGCTCAGACTGCTTGTCGGAAGGGGCCTGGCGTGGAATAACTTCCCGGCTGGCCACTGGGTCCTTCCAGAAACCTTCTGCCCTTTTCAAGCAGTCTTAAGAAAATGTCCTGTTTTATAGGGTGTTAGTGACTTTTTTTTTTCCTTTCGCTAGGTGGCGCCAGAGATCTCTCCTATTGTCCTTGGGGGGCTGTTTTTCGCCTCCCCCCACCCCGTGGGACAGCGAACAGAGCGGGAATGGTCGGGTACACCTCAACAGCTTTGGGGTGCTGTGTCTGCCTTGTGCCCCCCCGCGTGGAGAAACCACGCCCCGAATTTTCGTGCCCCGGTCTCAGTTCAAAGCCCTCAGTTCCAGGACGCGGGCCTGTAGCCCAGTTCAGTGGCGCGGGGGAATGGCGCCTTTTGCACCGCTCCCGTGCCTGGGCGCCTGGATCCTGCTTACTCAGGGAGGGACCGTCACCTCAGTGAGGACCTCCGCGCGTCTCCCCGCAAGCCTAGGTAGTCTCCCCGCAAGCCTAGGTCGCAGGCGCGGGGACCTGGGCAGCTGCGATCCAGGTCTGCACTTGCTTTTCAAGCGCGCCGAGCACTCCGCGTTTTCCGCGCCAGCTTACCGCAGCCCGGGCTGTGTGTGCGTCTCCCGGGGTCTTTGTTCTTCTCTAATGGCGCCCGGAGCCGTTCGCTCACCGCCGCGGCGGATCCTGCAGGGTTCGCCTCAGCTCCCGTTCACGGGGTGTGGTGGCTGCCAATAGTTCCTTTCCGCTCCCAGTCCCGCTTGCTGCCTCGTTTGTTCTTGTGGGCCATTTTGGTTTGTTGTTTCCTCCTCTCTGCCGGTCGGAGAGTGCCGCCTCTGTGGGCGGGGGAGGGGAGAGGTTCTGCGCTTCCCTCCCTTCTAGTCCTCTTTTATGGCCAGTTTCTTCTTCGGGCAGTTCGCTGGCGTCACCCGTTTATCTTCCGTGGCCCAGTTCTCACTGGGACCTGCCGCTTTCCTCCCTATTCACTTTTTTTAATGGAGATCTTACTCGCAGCGTCTCCTCGCCGCCATGTTGCTCCGCCCCCTCCTCGAGTGCACTCATTTTCAACTCTAAGATCCCTTCCTGTGGCACAGTCGTTTCTCAGAGGCTACCCTGTGAAGATACTTCACCTCAGGAGAATTCACAGGGCATCTACTCAGCCCTACCTCCAAGAAGCAGAAACAGATCACACAGGACACACCTCCGAGTTGCTCAAAGCCACATGGAGACAAATGCACACAGGCCAGAGCACAAGCTGTGGATGACCTAAGGCCTCGTCATAGGAAAGAGGAAGACCGGACTGGGGTTCCTTGGGGTCTGTGCTCCCTTGGGGTCTGTTCTGTCACTGAGCCTGCCAAACTGTGGGCCCATGAAGTGTGTAAAACATGACCAGTCATCTCTGGGGGCCCCATGGAAATACCCCATGGAGGTGGGGTAGGAGCACTTTGCTGCTGGCACCAAGAATACCAACAGTGATGTGAATTCAGGGACACAAGATGCAGGGAGATGAGAATTACCCCTCCTATTGGATTTTTCCCCTGGGCTTCCTTTGGAGATAAAATTGCTGTGTGTGATGCTTAAAACAGAACACATGAGAGAGTATGAATATAAAGACCCACCTGCTTTTCCAAGGACATAAAATAACTTTTAGAATAACACAAAGCCTCCTTTTTCTCCATATTTCATTCCATAAGGCACTTCCTAAATGAGTTGATGAATCTGGGTCCAGAAATTCTATCATGTGACTGAACCAGCTTTTTTTTTTTTTTTCCATCCACGCTGATTGAAGCTGAAACATTCCAGGGAAATTTGCTTTCCAAAACTTACACTTCTCCAGAGAGGCAGAAAATAGCTTGCTTTCAAATCCACTGTAAAGATTTCAGTCAAAAAAATAAAATAAAATAAAACACTCCTGGCATTTAATCTGAGTACAAATTGAAAACTATACTAGTGTTTACATGGTTTGGGGTTTATTAGGAAAGAGTTGCCCGGCGTTAATAATATGATGTTTAGCTAGACTGGAATTTTGACCCTCCATCTTTCCAGACTCTGGGGAAATGAGAACACCCCCTCCATGCTCTGGGCCTCCACGGGCTCCATCAGGGAGGAGGCACTTGAGTTAGGAATTAAGGGAGAATCAGAGTCGCCATGAATTTGACATCATGGATTTACACATAAAAGATCTAGGTGATTTCCCACATCCCGGTACAGGGTTCTCCTTGACCCCACTGTATAAGTGAGGAAACTGAGGCCCGTGTGGATTGTCTTTCAAAGGAAGACCACACAGGCTTCCAGAAGGAAGCAAAAACTTGCATCTAAGTTTGTCATCATTCATATGTCAGACGTTTTGATGCTTAGATTCATCCAGCAGACATAGAAGTTTTGTGTGTGTGTTGTGGTGTGTGTGTGTGTGTGTGTGTGTGTGTGTGTGTGTGTGTAAGAGAGAGATTTCCTCCTCAGGGCACATTTGGCCTTGTCTGGAGACATTTTTTTATCTGAAACTTGAATTTTTTTTTTTAATTGTATTGAATTTATTGTATTTTTGTTCATTTTTGTACAGTATTTGATTTCTTCCCTCTGGTTTGTTTGTCACAACCAGGGGGGCGCTACTGGCATCTAATGAGCAGAGGCCCAGAACAGCAGCCACCACCAGTGTTGATCTGCCGCAGTGTCGATGGCACCAAGGTAGGAAACCCTGAGCTGACTCCGCGGAGTGCCAGGCCAACACCCGAGCATGCAATCCCTGAAGGACACATACAGCTGTTATTCTCACAGTCCCACTAGGAAAATGAGAATTCTGTCATCAAGAGACATGTTCTGTCATCAAGAGAAAAGAATACTATATTTCCATAATATTTAAGGGAGAATGACTAATTGGGGTTGAAATATTTGTGGAAGAAGTGATTTGACAAGTTCCCTTTCCTTCCTCTGAATCATGACAGAATCTTATAATTCGGAGACACTGTAATATCAGTTAGACTCCAGTCTCAAAGGCATGACTCCCCTTTGGGACTTTACTAGGGAGACCCCCAAGAGGTGCTTAAACAGAGGGTCCCTCATGTACATGTAGCATTGAGAACATCTGCGATTAAGGGAGTCTTTTGAGTTGCCTCATATGGGCAGCCACCTTCAGAAATTCCCAAAGCCAGTACTTGATGAGGTAACCTGTTTAGTGGCAGTGGATCTGACAGATTACTTTTTTATTTTTTTAAAGATATATTTATGCATATGAGAACTGGGGTACCAGAGGTACAGGGGGTGAGAGGATTCACCAGAGAGAGTGGGGAACAGAACAGGCAGATCTATTGAAATACACTGCTAAGGGGAGCAGCGGGTTAGGCAGGAGAGGTCTGCTGCCATGTGGGTTGCTTCCTGGCCGGCCGGGGATTGAACTCTTGCTGCAGTGGCAGGCGATAGCTTGATAGTGCTGTCTTTAACCCCTGCGCCATCAGGGAGGTCCTGATTACTTTTAAAAAGCAACTACAGGATCATGGGAACCGCACCCAAGAAGTTTGCAGAAATGGGAGGTGCAAAGGGCAGGCTAGGCATCAATAAATCACAGAAGTTGATACAAGGGGAAAACAGACAAGAATGAAACAAGGGCTTGTTGTGAGTACAGCCAGGGCTTGCGTGGCTGTCCGTTTGCTTATTTCTGAGGTGCCAGCTGTGTTAAGAATCTGATGAATGAAACAACCCTGCTCTGACTCTAGAAGTGTATCCAGATCTCTTCCCTGAGGCCCTGGCTTTCTCTGTCACCTGAAAGAAAGAAAAGGCCCCCGTGGGAGGCAGAAACCGAAGCACAGGTTGGCCAGGCAAGGCCACTAGGGAGAAAGGCACCCACCATTTCACCTTCAGCCTGGTTCTCACGAGCACTTCAGTTTGGACAAGGCTGCGCGTCAGCCTCATGCCTGCCCATGTGGAGATCAGAAGCAAGAACAAGAGGCCATGCTGTGTCCGAGCCACGTAGGCACCAGGCTCCAGGAGAGCACATTCCAACTCACTCGGGCTGCAGTGCTGGGCAGGAGCTGGTCTGTGCCACACTGTACTTAGCCTGTGCTCTCCAATTTCATCATCTCTGGCTCAAAATGGGCCTGCAATTTTCATTTCTTTATGGGCTTAAGTAATCTATTGCAAATGTCACCAGCAGGCTCTAATGCATTCTTGCCGAGGAAACTGTTCTTTCTCTTCAGCAACTTTCTGGTTGAAGATTTGCCGGGCCGGGGAGCTGTTTTACATTAGCTATAATGGTGTTTACATTGGATGCACCGATGTTTAAATCACTGGACATATTTGTTATTAGTAGGGAGGCAGTGGCATTGTTTAGTATGAGTATCTGGGTGTGTGGGGGGGCTTCTATTAGTATTGATAATATTTTACAAGAGACCTCGCAGGGATGTTTATAATAATAGAATGCTGTTTATCTTACCAGGATTATGTTGAAGCAACTTTAATTGTATTCATATTAAACATATCAATGTTAGAACTGATGTAATATGTTTAGCATTAATATGAAGGTTGCAAAGTTGGGGGCTTTTGAGATAGAATTAAAGAACCAGGAAGACAATAAGACATATGGAAAGCATTTGGGGAGTTTCTGTTCTTGTCTAACAAGAAGGATTAGTGCCTTTGCCGAAATACAGTATAAGATGTACAGTGGGTTGTAACGCCAGCATCTGTTTCCCTTACGATCGAGTTCTCTTGGCTTGTGTGTGTGCGCACGATAGCTCTCGGGTCCTTGCATTCTCGTAAGCTCCACCAAAGCCCAAATGTCAGGGATACTTCAGATGCTTTGCAGCTGGCTGTCGCACCCAGAGATGTTTCAAAATGGATTTTGTAATGGCTTATAAAAGTCCCACGTTGTGCACGGGCGGTTATTGAGTGTGATATAGTGTACGCAAGAATGTTCCAAATTCCCTCCGCGCTGTATCCATCAATCTGGCTCTATTAGGGTTGGCAGGATAATGGCTGGATTGAGGCGCTGGACTTTATCTCCAGCTGAAAGAAGCGTCCTAATTATCTACTCATCAGAGCTACCCCACTCCTGGCTCAGGGAGACCACTGCCAGCTCAGGCCCAGAAATTCCAAATCCTCCCCGTCACCGGTCAGGCCAAAGGCCGAGATGCAAGACTTTGTCCAGCCCAGCTGGAGATCGTGGTCCCAATAAATCCTGGAAATCCATCTGACTACCCAGCTGGAGACACTGTCCGACTTAACCCTTCAAGGCTCGGTTTCTGCTCCTTGTCCTTCCAGGCCTGTTCCATTCTCTGGGCTCAGATGCTGCCTAAATCCAAGGACCCCCAACTCCAGCAAGGGCCATGGTTTCCCCTAAGATGGGGATGAGCTCTGTATCTCCCTCCTAAGGCCATGGAAAGGATTAAATGGGGAAAACTAACTGAAACACATTGTGCTCTTATTATTCGCTGAACTAGAAAACCTAGTGGAGACTTGGGCTTTACAGGAAATGACTGGCTCGCTCGATGGAAACTTATCTGTTTTCTAGTAGAACACTCATAATCTTTATAAGGAAATCTCTCCTTTTATTATTTAAATACTTTATTTTATTTAATTCTTACATCTTTTTTCATCTTTGCACAATGTATGCATTTTCATTTTGGTTGTATTTCCCATAAAATTGCACCCCCCACACTTATTTTGACTCTAGTCCTTCCTTTTCCCGCCCCTCCCTCCACCACCCTCCCCCCCTGTAGTGTGTTTCTGGTTTATAGTTGCTTGTTGATTTTTATTTTGTATTGATTAGTCTTTTTCCTGGTCCCTTATTTAGGTTTTCTAAATTCCTGCTATGAGTGAGACCATCTGGTATTTTTCTTTTTCTTTCTGGCTTATTTCGCTGAGCATGATCCCTTCCAGCGCCATCCATGTTGCTGCAAACTGCATGTGTTTATCTGTTTTGAATGCTGAGTAATATTCCATGGTGTATATGTACCACATCTTCTTGATCCAGTCATCTATTTTTGGGCATTTGGGTTGTTTCCAAAGCTTAGCTATTGTAAACAGTGCTGCTATAAACATAGGGTTGCAGGTGTTCTTTGGAATTGATGTTTCTGTGTCCTTTGGGTAAATACCTAGGAGTGGAATTGCTGGATCATATGGAAGCTCTATGTTTAGTAGGTCCAGAAATCGCCACACAGCTCTCCATAGTGGTTGGACCAGTTTGCACTCCCACCAGCAGTGCAGAAGAGTTCCTTTTTCTCCACACCCTCGCCAACATTTGTTGTTGCTAGTTTTTTTAATATGTGCCATTCTCACTGGTGTGAGATGGTAGCTCATGGTAGTTTTGATTTGCATTTCCCTGATTACAAGTGATAGTGAACATTTTTTCAAATGCCTATTGGCCTTTTGCAAGGAAATCTCTCCTTAAGCTAGCACTTCTGACCGTCAATATCCTGTGGGCTTGTATTGTTAGCGTTATTTTCATACCCATTTTTTCCTTTTTTATTGAAACTTTACTGGTTTGTCATTAGTTTAGAAAACCATATGATTTCAAAAGTGTAACTTCACATCTCAACCAGGGCACCCCTGCTTTCAACCTCCATCCTCCACCCATTCTCTAGGGCAGATGCGGTCATGTGACTCCTCTAGCCCCTCCTGCCTCCTTGTGCTCCCCTCTGATAAACACTGCACTGTTCAGAGAGTCTAAGAGTTATTCTGGTTGTAATTTGCCAGTATACTTTCTTTGGTTATTTAGATCCTACCAATGAGTGATAACATCCGGTAATTTGTTATTCTCTTGCTGACTCATTTCACATCGTATAGTAGACTCCAAGTTGTCCTAAAAATCATGTTGCTGAGGAAACGAAGGCTTGGAGAGATGGGATGACTCTCCATCTGCTCTGGCAGTGAGATCCAGGCTGTCAGCATTTTTAAAGGCTACTCAGGTGATTTTAATGTGCCACCAAGGTTAAGAAGCACTAATCAACAGCCTATTTTCTGCCAACTTGATTCTACTTCAGCCTTTCTGCCAATCTGCGCCCTCTAATCTGAAGTGAGCAAACCTCTTCTCTCCCCACTGTGCCCTCAGCATGGTTTGTCTACCTCATCACAAAATCCTCTCATTTAATCCATCATCCTGGAGAGGGAGGTGTGGGCTGTTAGGATTGTAATATGGGGCTCCAAGCAATATTCTTTCATGCTTGTTCAACATTTGTTTAATAAGGATGTTGAGAAAATTATTTTCTCCTCATACAAATTGTAACCAGGGACAGGTTCTCCTGATAATTCACTCCAAGGCCAACGGAGAGTCAGTGTTCTTTAAAAAAAATAAATAAAGCCTTTCCCATTTTTTCTGTGGTTCTGGAACTCCCTTCAGTTGTCTTTGGTGATTTTCTAAGTCAAACCAACTTCTTGGGAAGAGTAATAAAGGGTTTAAATTTAGATAGTAAATTGAATCACTCGCAGAAAGACACCACATCAAGATACCCTCTGGTTTAGAGCCTCAGCTGAGCTCGAGCTGGAGCACATCACAGAAACACTCAGTGGAGTAAGGCAATTGCCGGCAGGGCATTTTTTAAGTTCCCACTCAAAGGCATTTTCGTACGCGGGTGAAAGAGGCACCAGCTTGCATTTTGCCATTTATATAGTGTTACTTGGGGTTTCTATATGAACTGCAACCATATTTCCCATTCATTCCTGGGAAGTGTGGCCTGCAAAGAATTGGCCACACTAGTTGGGAAGTGGCCCAACTAGCAGACCCTCCACTCCCCTTGGGCTTCCATGTTATGCTTTCCATCTCAGCAAGCTCAGAGGTGGATGTGATAACCATTTCTACTCCCCAGAAGGGTCGACTCTGGCCAAACTCAAGGAAGAGAGATTTTCAGATGGGAGGAAGTGATCCCTGATGCCACATGCCGTGAAGAGGACAAGATGAGAGCTGAAAGGCCAGGAGAGAAAAGCATCATTGATCTGAAGAAGAATGTCATGTGAGAACGTGGAGACAGTGAGTTTGGGAAGCTCTTTTTAAAGTTCAGTTTAGGAGAGAAGTGGGGGATGAGAGAAAAAGCTGGGAGGAAGGCAAGGCAAAACGGGGGTGAGGGGTTCTTGTTTTGTTCTCTTTTCTAATTGGAGGAACTTGGAGTCATGTTCATGAATCCCTTGGATTCATATTCACATTTATATGGTGAAAGGAATGGTGTAGACTAAGAGACGAAAGAAGCTACCAGTAACACTTGGGTTTCGTTCCATAAGAGGGTGGAGTCCTGAGCAAAATGTACCAAAGTTGGCTTGCCTTTGCTGCTTTCTGTTCAGTGCTGCCTCTTGTTCTCAGCAGGGCAGGAGTGCTTGGCCTCAAGCAAGCCCCTGTAGAAGGTCCACATTCCTGGGTGAGGGAGGGTCCCTAGGAAGGGACTCCTTAAAAGAGGTTTGGAGCATAATGATAAATATTACAACCAAATTTCTGAAAAAATCTATTTAGGGCATGTTTAAAAAAAATTGTCAGGTTTTGTTTTATTATTTTTTTAAAGATTTATTTATTTATTTATACAAGCACTGGGTACAGTCAGAAGCATGGGAGGGCGAGAGAATTCACCAGAGCCAGAGCGAGGAGCAGAGCAGACAGAAGGACCGAAGTACACTGCTGAGGGGAGCAGCGGGCGGCAGGAGAGGTCTGCGCGCCATGTGGGACCCTTGCCGGTGGCGGGGGATTGAATTGGCGCTGCAGAGGCTGCGGGCAGCTTCGCAACCCAGTGCTCAACCGCTGCGCCACCAGGGAGACCCTTGTTTTACTTTTATTGAATTTAAAAAATACATTTTCAGTGAAGTACCTGAATCTCTACTTAGAGCCCGTTGAATTTCACGTACGTGTGACCCATCAGACAAGGGCTGCTCCTGAGCAGCTAAGGGGACTCACTCCCGCCTCCATAGCCAATCCTACTCACTAAGACTTCTGACCTTGAACTTCATGTAAGTGAAATTACATATAAGTTGCTTCTGCTCAACATAATGTATGGGAAATTTATCCAGGAAATGGAATCAATATTTTGTTAATTTTGTAAATTATTGTAAAGTATTCTGTTACATTAATATATTGCCCTTTATACAGTGATCCCTCTACTGGTAAACATTTGGTTGCTTCCAGCTTGGGACTTTTATGAATAAGGGTGCTGTGAACATTCTAGACCATGTCTTTGGTGAACATAGGTACTTCTTTTCCAAAAGTCCTAGGTCGGTGTGTGGTTAGCTGTAGGAAATAAGAGCAGGGGCATTTTGAGGTTTGGGGACTTCCGATGAACCTCAGGATAAGGTCAGAACTTACAAGTACCTGGAACCTTCCATTCTGAGGCCCTTGTCTACTTCTCTGACTTCGTCGCTCAGCACAGCCCTGGTAGCCATTTTCTCTGACACTCTTCATGGCCTCAGGTCTCATGTCTTAAAATCTTTTCTCCTGTGCCCGGGTTGCCTTCTTCCCCTTTTTCCATCTATCAGAGGACTCCTGTTTACAAATAGGTTAAATTTACTCCTTTGCTGACTCTTCCCCTGCCTTTTCCCTTCATCCCTGTCAGTGCTGTTTTCATCAGCGTATATAAAGCCTTTTCCCTTTACCTTTATTAGCTCACTTACTTGGTTGAAATTACTCGGTGACCTCCTGCAAGACTAGGCCAGCGTCCTGGTCATCCCTCTGACCTCAAGTTGTGCACAGGACCTCAACCTAAGAAGGGTCTTTAATGAATAGTTTTCAGACTTAAAGAATGATCTAGATTTTTAATACACAAGGATGCTGACTTATTTTTCTCTCTAGAAATATAATAATAAGAGGTAAACCACCCCATTCTATAAGATTCCAAGTAGAATTTCTTGTCATACCCGCAACAAATACTGAAGATGAAAGCAAACAAGAAACAGAAGCGTGTCTTCTGAGTGGCAATTTCCTTCTGTCCTCAAAAGAACGCATTTCCCAAACTGCAAAACACATTGGTGATTCACACTTTGAATGTTTGGCATTATGGGACATAGACAAAGTATTATATCTTCCTTTTTCTTTTTTTGGCAAACTATCCAGATGTTTCCAAATATCCAGATGTTCTCCCTGATATAACCCAAATAGCTCTCGTTTCTTTGTCACATCTTATTAAGATAGTTGGTATCATGGAAACAGAGCTTAAGTTGAGTTGTAAATTCAGTAAAGACAGAGCCAAGGGCAGGAACTTTGACCTAGACAGTGTACTCTAAGAGGATGCCTGAGCAATGTGACCCACAGATGAATCCAGATTATATATCTGAGATGTGCAAAGTTTGTCACATCTCAACTGTTGCTGAGAACTCCCTGGTCAGTGTGCTTCCATTGAAGTTATGTGAAGATATATGGAACACCCCACCTCACTGAATCAATCCTTTTCAGTCATGCTACAAAACCAGTGACCTTCCCCCAAACAGGAAGCACTTTATTCCTCTACATCTGAGCTTCTGCCCACAGCTTTGTCTAAAATGCCTTTCCCTATTCCTACCTGGCCCATCCTTTCAATCCCAGCACTCCAACTACCCTCCCAGCTGAAAGTGATGCAGACTGTCCTTTCCAGTAGTCTCGATCACACATCTGTGGTGCAATGGCAGTGCCAACACTAGAGAAAATTAAACTAGGCTGTGAAGTGTACCTGGTATATGCCTTCAAGACTTGAGTTTCAGAATTCAGGAGAGAGCTAAATGGTGGCCAAGGCACTCGCCCAAAGGAGCCAGTTGCTGTTCTTAGAACTAGAGACATATTCCCAATAAAGCCACCAACCCACAGCTTCCGGGACTAGAATAACTCACAGCACAATCACTGCACAGTTATGTTGTCCTAAGAACAGAGACAGGATTTACTTCCTAAATTCAGGGATGATTTCCTAAGTAACATTTCTCGTTCTGTGCAATGTTTGTTTTTATGTTATAGAATGGTCCTAGTCCTTGAAAATTCCCTTTGGTAAACAAGTTGGTCTTTATTTGCCAAATATTCACCCACTACTGGTGATTCTAATGCATATTATTTAATTACCTCTAAAAGGCAAGGTTTTGAGATACGGGCTTTTCATTTTAAGCTGTTAATTTAAAACCGTGGATTAGGGATTGTTAGAAATATCCTGCTTTGTTTGCCCAGCACCCCTCCCCCCACACTCCTCCATATGCTGGTAAGAGCCATGCTTTCATGGGGGTAGCTGTTGCCTGCTCCATGTGATTGGTTTTGATGCCATGTGGTAACCAACTTGCCAGTCAGCATGGAGTCTGGTTAGAGCAGGACGGGGTAGCTTCCTGACAGCCTTGGTTCACCTCTGTCCTGTAAGGGACTGGAGCACTGGGACTCAGGCTAACTTCTCTGCCCACAATGCCCTGCCTGGCCTTTGTAGGCCCTGTGTCAATGTTTAGTGGCTGGATGAAGGTTTTATCCAGCTGAGACTCAGAGGAAGGCAAGGACATTGCCTCCAGAATTGGGGAGAAGGAGAAAGGCTGGTCTTTTGGAACTGAAACATTCAATCGGGGTCTATTTATCAGCCAGACGAAAATGCCGAGTCACTGGGGAATGGAACATGCGCTTACTGAAATCATGCGCTGGCCCAGATTAGGATTCCTCCTTGAGCCTGGGGTAGATTGGAGCCAGTCACTGGGAGGCAAGAGACTTCAGCTCTTTGGAGAGGAGGGCTGTGCTGTCAGGCACTCTGACAGCACCTGACGCGGGTCCTCCCGGGGCACGTCAGTGACATAGTTCCTATGGGCATGGCACTCTCAAGCTTCCCTGGCGACCTGCTTGCAGCTGAGCAAGGCAGCTCTGACCTCTCTCCCTTCGTCCCTTCTCCCTCTTCTCTTTGTACTCTGCCTCCTTAATCATACAATGGCAGGTTATACCAAAGCCGCAAATTCCAAGCTGTATGTAGCAGAGAGCGGCTGTTTGTCCCAAAATACCACGTCGCTGACTACAGCAAACACAAATTACAAGCTTTATCTAATCACAGTTATGTGACCAGTCATTTTTGGTTTCCAAAAATGATGATGAGTAGCACGCTGCTGCAGCTGGTGGCGGCACCAGCTTGGGTTTCGGATCTCAAGTGCACACAGATGCGCATGGAGACTGGTATCCCAAAGGATCGATTCCGAAAGGGCAATAGGAAAGGGAAGAGAGGAAATACAATTAGTTAAATGATCTGAAGTGATCTGGTGTGATCTCAAAAATAATTTATTGAAAATCATCAGGTTGCATTCCACCACACCAGAGATTCTCGACCTTCATGTCCCCGGCACACAGGTTACTGATGGAGAAGGTGACGCCACATACTCTGTGGATGGCTGCATGGCTGCCTCACGGACTGGAGGAAATGAAGCTTGTTTGGAAATCACGGATTTACCATGGAGGTTGGTTTGTTTCCTTTATTTTTCTTTTCCCCCAGAGTAGATGGTATCGAGGAAAGAATTCTGGGCTTGGCCACCACGGAAACGTGGCTTGGTTTATGTTAACCTTGAGCACATCAGCCCATGTCTCCGAGGCACCTTGTGAAAAAGGTGAGGCTGACGGCTCCACTTTCATCCCTGGACTGAAACAGGATGGTCAGATGGCTGTCCACGTGCAGCGCCAGCCAGACATCTGGCTGAATGAAAGGGACTTAGCCACTGGCTCAGAGGCACCTGTCTGTGCATCATTTCATCACAGCCACCGACCGTTTCTGAGTCCCTGCGTGTGAGCTTTCATCTGCAAAGAACAGGCAGGAGAGAGGCCCGGGCTCTCTGGCTTCAGTCTCCTGCAGGATAAACATGTGATTCAGGATGTCAAATAGAGCCACTGGAAATAAATTGGGTTTCCACTGAGATTCCAGGGCACACGTGCACACTCAGAAGGCTCTTTATTCAGCTTTAAATAGCCTGAAGATGTGCTTGCACGGTGCTCTCTGCTAAGACGTAAAGCATTTCGTAAAGCACCGCCCCATAAATAGCTACATTCCTCCATGCCAGATAGAAATGGCACAAGGCCACTGTTTCCAGAAACCTGAGTTCTTCCGATGAGGCTCTTCAGCCTGACTTTTCAGGGCCAGCAGAGGGGAGAAGAAGGATGGACAATTCTTCCAGTGGTTGAAAGTCATAACAATGAAACAATGAACGGTCCAAACTCCAACTGACTTTCACTTCCCTAAATTATAAATAAATCAGCGTTATTTTTTTCTTTATTTCAATTCCACATTAGTTCTCCTCCCATGAAAGGGTCCTTTAAGGGAAAGAACTGGAATTTGAGCATCAAACTCTGGCTGGGTAATGCTGGCAATTCAGACCTCATGTCCCAGTTTGGAAAAGATGAACATGAGGTCCTCTTTAAGCTCCAGCATCCTATTCTACTGAAACTAGTCTGTCTTGGGAATGGGTCTAAATCAGAATCTGATGCTAGGAAGCATCATTATTTTCACCTGCATCTGACCAAGCAGGCTACCCCATCCCTCCCCTGCCCAGCGCCCACGACTTACAGCAATGCAGCTAGCCAGAGATCTCATTTCACGCTGGAAAAGGGATAAGCCTCTGAAACAGATGCAATTGAAGCACCAGCTACTAAAGCAGTTAGTTGATTTCTAACTTGAAAACAAAGCCCCCCGGAAGAAATAATAGTCACAGTAAAAGCTAGCATAATGCTCAGTTGCTACTTAAACTTCACATCCCTTATCTCAGTCTGTCCTCAGAAGATCCTGTGCTCCTGTGTTGTAGGTTTTGTCATTACCATTTTATCAATGATGAAACTGAGATTTGGAGATAAAGTAACTTGCCCAAAGTATTTTTCTGTTTCTTTAGACTACTAGGAGGCTCAAGGTTAAAATTGATCAGATACAAGGGAAAAGAGCTTTGAACTGTCCTTCCTGGCTCCATTTTTTTTTTCCCCTGTTCCCCCCCCCCCCTTTCTTCCTGCATCTTATTGCTGAATTTTTCCTATGGTATAAAGCAAACTGTAGCGGCAGGATGGGCCAGAGCAGGATCTCTATGATTGGGCAGATGGGGTAAAGGAGGAGTCCTGGAGCCCTCAGTGGCTTTTTAGGCTTCATTGGGGTTTTCCAGGTAGACAGCAGGCAGGGGTGTTGGGGGACAGGGACAGGTCTCCTGGCTCCTAGCACATCTTCTCTCGCTCTCCTTTGTTGCAACATGGGCTGTTTGCCTGTGAAACATGCATTTGGCTTCCTTGGGAGTCCGCAATAAACAGCTGTGCCTGTAAAAGGGCGAGGAGTCCGTTTACAACACCTTAAAACGTGAGCTCCAGAAGGTCAAGTGAAGCTCCCTAGTGCTGATTGGGGGAGAAACTAAAAAGGAAATGATGAAGGGGGCATGAGGGCCTGGCCCCCCCCCCCCCCAAGTAAATCAACAAGGGTAAGACAGGATTCATAGCTAGGGACAGTCCAGTGGTTCAAGTTCAGCCACACCAGGCTCGTGGGGGGAGGGGAGAGGAGATGGGGGGAGGGGATAGGAGATGGGGGGGGAGGGGATAGTGGGGGCGAGGGAGGGAGATGAGGAGACTTACAGCACTGAGGGGAGCAGCAGGCAGACGAGAGAGGCCCGCCACGCCTATCTGTGTGTTAGCTCCCTGGCCGGGGATTGAACCCAGGCCCTCGAGGTGAGGGCACTGAGGCTTAACCCCCTACACCACCAGGGAAGCTCTTAACCAGGAAGGCACCAATGGGTATACATCTTAAAATAGCCACTTAAGCCCCAAAGCAAGTGCTTCTACTTACACATAGCCAAATTAATCCTCATGGGGAAGAATAAAAGCATGAGTACACACACAAACATCTGGAAAAGTAAGCAACAGAAGCAGGTCTACTAGGAATTAAACCAAAATCATAAAGCAGCAATGTAATAAATTGTAAAGAATTTTGTAACAGGAAAAAAGCACGTAGGATAATTTAATAATCAAGTAAACATCTAAAGCTAATTGGGATAACACTTATTCAATTATTTTTGCATAACCTAACCAGGTCAGAAGTTGGAGATAAATTTCTACGATACATGAAAAAGTAAAACCCAATGGATGAAAAACCAAACTATTAAAATGAGGCATAGGAATAATAGAAGACACAATATTTTATCACAATTTTGGAACAGTGAATATATAGGAACAAAAATTCAGCTCTGTAACAACTTTTCAATAAAATACAACTTTAATAAAAATAAATGCCCTCTGGAATAAAAGAAAAGCTATTTTTAAAAATTGGCACAGCTGGTTTGACTTACTATCTGTGAGGTATGGGTGGGGGTACAATTAGGATCCAATGCAATAAGGAGTAAGCGTCAATTAACACAAGGACAAGGCTACAGAGGAAAGAAGTGAATTTTCAACTTCAAGACAAAAACATGGCGAAGCAGTACTTAGTATTGTGGCACTGTGTTTGGGTTTTGTTCTTTTAGAAAACAGTATAATGGCAAAATCCTTAACTCTTTGAGCCAGTTAATCTATCTAAAGGAGATCTGAAAGAATCAAAATTTATATACATAAGATGTTCTATGCAACATTAGTTAAATGAGTAAACAACAATCTAATGACAAACACCAGTGAAATGATTGTGGTATAATGACCAGATGGAATATTGGCCCAACATTACGTGATGATGTAATAACAATATGGGGGGGGGTGGAGAGAGGGCTGCTCACAGAAATGTATGTGTATGGAGAGAGCCAGCACATACGTGCACACACATGCACACATATGCAAATGGTGGCATACTGGCAGGGGCCTAAGTGGAAAGTTTTAGGAGGGAGGGATGTGATGAATATTTTCCATATTTTGAATTCCCTTCAATGTTGTTCTACTGAAATTTTAGCAGTAACTTAAAATCTGGTTTAAGCAAGCACTGCTGCATGTTCAGGACACTGTGCAACATGCTAGCAGATACTTCAATTGCACCGGACCTCTGATCCAGGCCAGAGCATTGCTCTGGGAACAGAAGAGAGGATGGAAAGGACCTCCTGTGCCTTTCAGCAATATGTGTCTGGCTAAGTTTCCTAGGATGGCTGTAAAACACAAGCTGGGTGGTTTTCACAATGGAGAGTTCTCTGACAGTTCTGGCCCCTAGAAGGCCAACATCAAGGTGTTGGCAGGACTAGGATGGGGACTCAGGTGGAAGCTTCCTACCTTTTTCACTTCTGGCGGTGGCAGCAGGCCTTGGAGCTCCTGGGCTGCAGCTGCAGCCCCCGGCCTCCACTCCTATGGCCACAGGCCTTCCCTCTGCTGTCTTCACGCTATCTTACAAGGACACATTCCTACCGCATTAATGACCCACCTGTATCCAATCTGATTTTACCTTAACTTGTCTAATTACATCCACAGTGACCTTATCTCCCAAGAAAGTCACATTTTGTAAGGTGCTGGGGCTAAGGAGTTCAACACATCACTTTTTTGGACACAATTGATTAGTGTCTGAGCCCATGAACCTTCAAATCTGACTTGCTCCATCTCCAAAGAACCCAGATCATTATGAACTTTTTCCTACAATTATCCCATCAATATAACAGAGGTAGGAAGAAAGGTAATGCTAATTAAATTTCATGGTAACCACAGGACACACTATTTGGAACCCATAGACACCCATTGCTGGAATTGCCTTGAAGGGGATATCTGAGGATTGACTTAAGTAATACTCTCTGTGGCGGGGTAGGGGGGCTGCTTTTTAAGTGCTCCAATTTGGGAGTTGAGGACTATTGAGGACTATCAGTCTCTCATTGCTCTGGCCTCATCAACACTTAAATAAAATGAGCACTGGATTCACCCAAGATTTGTGACTGGTCTGTCACCTTAGCTTTGGGGGATTTGAGGACCATGGTATAAAGCAAAAAAGGCAAAAAGCATCAGTAAAGGTAGAAGCAAAATGGGAGGCATGCCTAGCCTTGGGCAGTCTAGAAACATTGAGAAGAAATACAGAATTGTTTAGGGTGACTTAAATATACCTTACAGGCAATTCAAGTATATTCTAGATAAGCTTCAAAAATTTCCAGAAAGAGTCTTTAGCTCCTATGGAAGTAAAGTTCTTGCACTATAATCTGTGTAGCTTCCCTTTGCTGACAGAGTGAAGTTCAAAGACTCTGCATGCCCTGATGTCTCCCACCAGCCTCTCTAGCCTCATGCTTTACTCAAGCCTGGCTGCTGGGTTGGCATTTCCCAAACAGGCCTCTGACTTAGCATACCCACAACTCTGAACATGTGCTCCTTCCCACCGGCATCCACCTCAGACTTCTCTACCCAGAGAAGGGAGCTACTGTCACCTGGAGCTTCTCAGCTCTGATTCCTACCCAAAAGGTCCTCCATGAACTTGGCCACAATTGCTCTCTGCTTCCTCTATTCACCTATTACATGTATTTGATACGTAGTCGGTCACTGATTATCCACTGTCTGCTGACAGTGCCCAGAGTCCATGTACAACACGCAGGGAGAGCTGAGACGGGTGAGTGATGGTTCTGTAAAGTCTCCAGCAGCAGACAGTTCAGGCTTGTGGAAAACAGTTGGAGGTTCTCTGTGAAACAAAACAAGGGCTGGTCAGAGATGCCATACATGTCCCCTTGCTCATTCCTCCAGTTTCCCCTTCATGTGGACACTGCAGCCTGGGATGAGAGGTGCCGGTTGGAGTGGAAGGTCTGATGCATTAAGGAGGAGTCCGGGAACAGAAGGCATTTCTGGGTCCAGCCTGTCCCCATCTGCAGCAGTGGCCAGACCAGGTGGCATGAAGAGGAACATAAAACTACCAAGAGCAGCTCCCGCCCTCCCATGGGAAGCCCCACACCCCTCCTGAGGGATACAGGGGCACCTCAGCTTTGCCTTCAGACATCTGGCAGGTGTCACTTCTTGACTGAGGAGGCAGGCTGTAGACCCTGAGTGCAGCTCTATGTTGGAGAAATAGCCCAGCTTCAAATGCACCCGGGAAAGGTGCGCATCCCTGGCTCTCGGCAGGCCCCTCTGCACTTCTGTTAGTTTAGAACTCTTATTTCCTCCTTGCGCCTCTATTTTTGATTGTATATACTTCCTCTATTTGCTGCCCCAATGGTCCGAGCCACCCCCTCCATGTCACTTCCATAAGAGAAATAAGCAGAGGTAGATGAACCACTTCTGCCTCAGTTCTCCCCCAGATTCTGCCCTTCCCTCCACCACTGCAGAGCCAGGGCTCAGGGGGGAATTGCAGATGTCCCTGTATTTTATTTTAATGTGAGTAGTGTTAGCACAGGTATTTTATTATATGAAATCATGTACCTAAGTTTGTCTAACTTATTGTATGTGAGCTGTACCTCTATTCATAAAGACTTAAAAAATAAATCAAGTCTCATGGGTGGATACAAATGGAAGTCCTGTGCCTTTCAGTCCATGGCTGTTCCCCCCAGCTGCAGAATTTCCTATTGCCAGACTTGTTTTCAAGTGAATTAATGGTTGCACAAATGAATGAAAGACTACGGGACTAGATCATGTCTCAGAGATCAGCTCAACCAACCCTCAATGTCCAGGTGGACACTGAGACCCACCCTCGCCCCTGAAATGACGTCCTAGAAGACCCAGAAGGAAAATGCAAAGCTCCAGTTCTATGCACAGCACCGCCCTGTATACAACACTTACTGTCTTCACATCTCTGTGCAACACTTAGAGGAATGGAGGCGGTGGGGGGAGCGGCAGGGGGAGGCAGTCTCCACTAGACTCCCAGCCAAGCAAAGAGGGGTAGCTTGGCCATGACACTCACCCTTCCTTTATGGATGGGGCCATCAGTGATGGGTCACTGGCTCAAGAAAGAGCACATTTTCCTCTCTGAAGGTGCAAGAACCCATGTCCCCTCTGCTCTGACCCTGCCTTGTTGAATAATGTCCTGCAACACGACTGGACTGTGGTGCAGCCCTTGCACTAGAGGGGCTCTCAGCCCAGCCTACGGTCCAGCCCCTCAATACCTCCCCAGTTGTGAGGTTGGCAGCACTCAGGTTTGGCACCTTGTTATACCCAGGATGCATGCGATGTCCCAGTAAGACCAAATAACCTTGGCAAAGGACATCTGAAAAAAAAAGACAGGAACACATGTCCAAATGAATGAATGAACATGGGGCATTCTGTCTTGCCAGTCTCTTTGTTCCCCGCCCAAGGCCACCCCAAGTTGAAGCTTCCTCCCACCCAAGGAGGCAGAGAGAAACCTGAAGTTCCTGAGGGGAGTTGGGCCACAAATGCAGGAGGAACCCTTTCCTCACTAATGTTTCAAGACTATTTCACAATCGCCAAACCACTGGCCACACGCAATCACTGGCTGAAAAGCAAAAAATGTAAGTTTGAATTGGGGGAGTGTGTGTGTGTGTGTGTGTGTGTGTGTGTGTGTGTTAAAAGACAAATAAAATAAGGTTGGAAAGACCAGCAGATTTCCGACCAGCAGAATTACTTTCATTAGGCAGTGTGCATTTGGTCAAAAGAAAAGAGAGAAAAGAGAAGAGTTTTATTCGAGTTTATCTAAAGTGCTCAGGCTTAGCACACTTGGAATGTTAAATTAAAAGCTAAAAAATGATGAACTTGGGCAATTTTTTAAATGCCAATAATCTTTGACTCAACTGAAATAGTACATAAAATCCAGTGTAGAAAATAAATAAAAACTAAACTGATATAGGGCTGGGGTGGCAGCCTCCTGTCTTCCCTTTCTCTACTGAAGCATCTCAAAATTGCATCATGGATTCTCTTGACTTCCACTGAGAACTGTGGACCCAAGTATCAAAGGCTGGGTCTACCTAGAAGGTCACCCTCTGATTGGCCTGTCAAGGGTGGACATTCACAGAGCTGAGCCCAGTATCTCTATGCTCCCTCCCTCCACCATTGTCCAGGCATGCTCTTTTGACACTATTCCATGTTGCAATCTGCTGGACCTTCTTCTCTGATGGCTCCCAGCACCCATGTTCCCCTTGCACTGACCCTGCTTTGCTGAGAGCTCTCCTGCCACACAGCTGGACTGTTGAGCAGCTCTTCATTTCAATTCAACTCAAAATTTGTCGTCCCCAAGAATTCTAGATTGTAGACCCCTGCTTCTTAAGAACACAGTCCAGAGCATGGGGAAGTCCTGAGAAGCAAGAGCTTGGAGGGTTGACTTGCACTAGGGAGTGCAAGCCTTTTCTTCAAGCCTTTTTTCCCCAAGTCTTCATTTTGTGCTTCACTTTCTTCAAAGAGTACAGACTGGCCTAGCTCTGTTCTAGAAGAACCTAGAAATGCTGGACATATGCAAAATGGTCTGAAAAATGCTTTAGATGACAGATTTTATATTTCTAATGGCAGCTAGGGGCTTTAATCAACTCTGTATTCACCCATCTTCCTGCTTAGTACACAGTAACTGAACAGTAAATATGTGGTCTCATTAAAGTGAATTTAACTTGTTAAATTAAAATATTTATTAACATACAAAAAAAGGTTGACAATTCAGATCAGCCTTTTTAGTGCTTTGAAGTGCTTTTAGTGCTTTTAGTGCTTTTTAGTGGGTTCTGCCCTCTCTGAAGCATCCTAGTGGATTTGTTCTACATGTAAGGCTTTCCTGATTGGTATTCCTTCTCTGGTGCTGGTTTTCTTCTACCAGTGAGAAATACATGAAGGATTGAACTTCACCATGCAGCAGAAAGGATGAGGACACGAACAGAATAGCTCAGTACCCAGTGTGATCGGGAGGAAAGAGGGAAGACATGAACTAATTTCTTTTCAATAAATAAGCTAGGCAGGACTTTGTGAGACTGAGAGGAAGAGAAATGCATGTAGAAACCTCTACTGAAAAGCCTCTGAGGAAAAAAAAAAAAAAGCCCCTATTGAAAACTGTCTACTGCAAGCATCAATCCCTGAAGTCTTAAATCTCATGAAGCTATCCCTCAGGTAAGAGGAATCCTTGAGTCTACAGAGGCAGATTCACATCCAAGAGTAAATATAGATAAGACTGTCTTGGTCTTCAGAATTTTCCAGTGCACAAAAAGATTCAGTGCACTGCTCCTCATAGACCTGTTAGACATGGATGGAAGACTTTACTAGGAGACTTTGGGGCAAAGTCACAGATGAGTATTTGCAAATCCCTCCAATTTTGGGTGAGGAACTGGACTCTGAAATATCACTACTTTAGCAGATGGTAAAGGGAGAACAAGTTGTGAAAGGAGAGATCAGAGCATGGAGAAACAGTGGTCTTGTGTAAGCATTTCCATTTCAGATTCTTCAATTGTGTTAACGGGACCTAGTTCCATCCCACAGTCCTTCTGGGTGTCACCCCATTCACTCCGGAGAACTGGGGCTCACCTGCCAAAGGACACTCGGCTTCCTAGAGCTGAAAGCCTATCCAGGTCCGTCAGCCATGTTGCATTTGAGTTGGAGGGTTTGGAAGAGTTTTCTCACCCGTGATTTCATTTCCCTCTGTCACCAGGGGATAAACATATTGTCACACCTCCACCCTAGATGAGGCGATCACTCATAGCCTGCCTGCACAAGAGGGGAAAACCCACTCACAATTATGAAATAATATTTAGACCACTTAGGGATAAACGGCGTGAAGAAATTTCCTGTCACATTTATGCTTTCGGAAAACAGCTTTTCCAGAGGGTAAGCAGAACCAAAACTAAGTATTAATTGCCTAATAACCACAGTTTCAACTGGATGGAATGTTATGAGGTGCCCAAATTGGGCATGCCATGTTTCTAAGTGAAAGGACTGAAAATTGGTATTTTGATTTGTTTTTCTCAATAGATTCTAGTCTTTTCATTAATCTTTATTAATGGGATGGGTAGGAAATGGGAAGCAAAGCCAAGAGGATACTTAAATTTCTCAGAATTAGAGAAATGTGACATGTAAATAAAAGATCCCTCATTGCCCACCCATCCTCTACCAAAGTCTGTCTTGTTTGGGGAGTAAGGTCATTTTTCTCCATTAAGTCAGCTCTATCGAAAATGTCAGCATGGAATTGGAGCCACTGTAGGCAAACCCGCACTGTGAGAGCCTGCAAATAAATTGCTCTGACCTGAGGCATTTCTGCTTAGAAAAGAATGAAGAGGCTGTGCTGGTTGCTTGGCACCCATGTGGGAACACACTCGAGGCATAAACTTCCCCAGGACTCTAAAATAACCAGGAATGGGACCAAATGAGGAAAGCAGGTTAAGGGGTGAAAGATCCTAAGTGGGGACATTCAGGCCATTAACAACTCTGAGGCCAGAATCAAGGACAACATCTCTGGCTCAGACGGTGACAGTGGTGGTGACGGGGTGTGTGTGTGTGTGTGTGTGTGCGTGTGTGTGTTTGCATGTATGTATGTATGTTTATGTGATAGGAATGGATTCTTTGGAAGGTGACATCTGAGTTTGGTCTCAGATGATAAGCAGATGTCATAAAGTTTGGGCAGAGGTAGAGAGAGAGAGAGTGAAAGAGAGTAACAGAGAGAACTGGGGGTGGGGTGGGATAGTAAGTTTAATGAACTATAACAACAGTTACAAAGTGTGACTGGGTGTTGAAGGCATAGCTGCAAGTTCACTTTCTCCATTCCCTGTGGAAATGGGTGGAGCTGGGAGTGAAAGGAAGGGGTCCTTACACTCAGTCTGCTTTATGACAGGGGCTGCTTCCTGCAGAGTGTAGAAGAACACTCTCCTATCGTGGGATGCATACCCACTGTCTGGATGCCACTGCCTCCTATGCACCAATACCTCTCAGCTTTCTCTCCAGCTAAGACCAGATGTCCTACTGGTCCTGTCACTTCTCACCACTGCTCTTCCACAGAAGGACATGCTGCCAGAAAACTAGAGGAGGGGCGGCACCAGGGAAACAGGTATGCAAGAAGAGGAAACAGTGTGATCCTACACCCATGGGAGGGTCACATGTGGAGGTGTGGTCCTAGCAGACATTGGGGATCCCTTCCCACCTCAAGTCTTTGTTGCAGTTCCAGAAGGGTCGAGGGGACCACATGGATTTCAGGCTTGTCGTGGCTGACTTTTGGAGCAAGGTTGAAATTTGTGGGCTCCTTTCCAAGGGCTAGTTCCCTGCTCCCACCCAGCCCTGCAGTTCTCTCTCCTCCCCAATTTGAGTTGCTTGGTCCAGTCATCTGAGATACTTATATCAATGGACTTGAGCTGGTGAGAGCTATAAGAAGCTGATGACTTCCTACCACCCTAAAATGGAGACACTTATATAGACATATAGGTCTTCAGAAAGAGGTGTGCTCTGACTCTGGGAAGAGCAGCCCTGTTTTGCTCTTTGTGTTTCATAATTTGTAATCTTTGAAAGGAGAGTGTTTGCTTCGGAAAAAACAAAGAGTTACAGATGTCTATGACTGTTCTGGTTCATCCCTTGCTGGAGTTGACTAAGGAACATGAAAGTGTGCAACTCCCTCAGCTCCTTGGTCAATGATGTCAACTTGGTGTTGTGACGTCAGCTGCGGTGGGAGTATTAGCATGACACATAGCAGCAAATACTCAAATGTGTCTTTTCTTGGGGGAGGGAGACCCGGATTACCAGCCTTCCACTAGTGTCATCTCACTACTGGGAAGAACCATACAAAGCCAATACGTAGAGCAGAAAACTAACTTCCTTGTATAGATGTAGGGCAGAATTCCAATACTTAGGAATAGCTTGAAAAGCAAGAAACATCACACCTTTGACAAGCCTCTTCTGACAACCTTGGAACAAACAGACATCATTTCTGATGTTTTGTTTGTTTTTCTCCAGGACAGGGATTCTGTTCAGAGCATAATACAAGAAACCTGAATTTGGAATCAGTAGGCACCAGTTTAAGTCTGAGTCTCACCTTTGATTAGATACCTGAGCCTTTGAGCTCAGTTTCTATAGAAAAAAAAAATACATTAAATACAGCATACTGGGCAAACAGCAGCAGCTAGTAACCAAGGCTAGAAAATGTGGGACCTATCTCGCCACCCAAATGAAGAGTTCCTCTCTTTCTTCAAGGGGAATTCATCCCACTGGTAGATTTGTTACATGGCAACTCCAAAGACAGATGGGATGGCCTGGGTATAAATCCTCGCCATGTGCTTAAAAAAATCTCAAAACAAGATCCAAGGCCTGGCACAAATAGAGATGTTAATAAAAGGTTTATTTACAAGGGAAATGAAGAGAGGTAGCATGGAGTGGTACATATAGACACATGCGTGTGTGTGCGTGTGTGTGTGTGTGTGTGTGTGTGTGTGTGTGTGTGTGTGTGATGGTTAATACATCCTACCAGCACATCCTACTACTGCCTGAGCTGGGACCCCAGGTATACATAAAAGCAAGCAAACCCAAGGTCCCTCCAGCCCACATGTCCTCCTATCAAGCATGGCTGCTTAATGCCACGCTTCAACCCAGCAATCCCCTTCTAAGGGTTACAGCAGATCCATGGTATGATGGGAGTTGTAGTTCCAGGCACCTGGGATCTCCTTGGCATGGAGGAGGGGATGGATTTCACTCAGGGGATATTGTTCCCCCAACAGTTTTAATATTGCTTCCATATTATCTGGGCACTTTCTCCTGCACCAGCCATTGTCATTTGTGCCTGCTCAGCATAAGGGCTGGGAGACAATCCTGGGCAGGTGAGAAGACCATCTCTGCCTGTGTCTTTCTGCCAGTGGTACCTGTGATGAATCAATCAGGAGCTGTGACAGCCAGATGTTGGCAAGCATGGTATCTCTTGAAACTTTTCCAGCTGCAGCTTCTTTGATCACCAGGGATTCTCTAGATTCATGAAGAAACAAATCTTATTAACTATGCTGTGATCATGCTTTCTTCCCCCAAGAACTGTCTGTTACTGGGAGTCTTAAAGCAGAAGGTGTGAGAGGACTGTTATGGTAATAAAGGCTACATAATTACTCCAGCACGTAGGTGGTTTAAAAACAACCATTTTTGCCTGCTCACAGATTCTGTGGGTTGATGAATTGGAAAGGGAATGAGTTTGACTTTGTTCCTCAACGTCCAAAGCCTCAGCTGGGAAAACTCAAATGTTGAGGGAGACTCAACATCCAGGGTCTGGAATCATCTTGAAGCATCTTAACTCATGTCTGGTTTTCAGCTGGGACCTCAGCGGGGCCAGCCGTCCAGAGAGTCTGCACAGTTCTCTACATTTGGTCTGAGCTGCACCACAGAGTGGGGTCTCAATTTCCCTAAATGTCTGCTCAGGAAAATGTCCCTACATCTAAGGCAGAAGCCCACCTCACATCACATCCCAGCCCCCCTCATTTAGACCCTGACCTCAAAAGTCATTCAGTTCGCTTCCGCAGCCTTCAATTCTTTCTGAGTAAGTGGAGAGCCCTGTCCAGATCCTCTGGAAGGGGAATTCCCATGTTGATGGGAATGTGGCAAGGTTCAATGTTCGAGGAAATCTCAGGGAAGGGGAGGTGTTGTCAGTGTATCCTTGGGAAGCTGTCTGACTTACTCATGCCCTTCACCTTCCCATCCATCTGCAGAACGTGGGTAGTGACAGCTTGGAGGTATGCCCTGGGCCTTTACCGGGGTCTGCTTCTCAGTTCAAGGCTAGGTCAGGACCACCATTCTTTCATGATGTTCCCATTAAAAGGATTTTGCAAGCAGCTTGGGGACCAAAGTCCTAATGTGCTGGTCTGGAATCTGCCATCCACATGCTGGTCCTGGCACAGAATGTGACCCAGAAATGGCTAATGAATTGGGAGTATGAGAGTTACTCAGATCTTGTTGAATATAATAATGATTTATATATATGTTTATATGTTTTATAAGTAAACATTCCTATAATGCCTCTTAGGGGCCAGGAACTGGCCAGGAATGCTTCCAAGGAGCATTACTAAGGCGAGATGACGTCATCCCCATTTTAGATATCAGTAAACTGAGGCACAGGCAGGTTGAATCATTTATGCAGAGCACTCAGCTAACAAGTGGCCAACATTTGAACCCAGCAGTCTGGTTACTGAACCTGTTGCTCTTAGCAGCATCTCAGGATGTATGTGGGGAGTCCTTGTCCAGTTAACAGGTGCCGGGGTCAGACATTGACTCTGCCACCTCTCTGATTCCCCCAGCTCCACATTTTTTGCTCCTTTCCAGGCATCTGTGCCTCATCAGTAACACAAAAGAGCTGGACTAGATCCCTCAGGGCCTTCCTGCCTGCTGTCTTCACAGGTGGATTAAACCAAAAGCTAAACCGTTTATGATGCAAACTTTTATGGTCTTCTAGAAGGAGCTTAATGGGGACTCTCAAAGGTTATTGAGAACCCAAAGTGCTGGGACAAAAAAGCTATAAACCAGAATACAACATTCAAGTCATTCATCCTAGGAAGAAAGGCTGAGCACCTAAGGATGCCAGATGTGCTGCTAGCCAGGGGCTGTCACAACCGAACTAATAACCTGAGGGTGGGATGAGGCTGGGGACCAGGAATTACAGGATGAGTCCATCCTCACTTTGCCATGAAGGCGCATAGCCACAGGGTCTGGCTTTGAGAAAAAAGATCAAAATTACATGATTCTCTTTCATAGTGCTGGCCAGCTCGGAGAACTTGTCCTTTGAGGCTATTCAGAGCTCAGCTCAGCTGGGAATCTGCTGAGGCTCAATGTTTCTTGCCACCAACTGTTTGCCCAGCCTACAACACCATGGCCCCCAGGAAAAGGGGAGGCTCCAGGTTCCCTGACCCACCCAAGGGAACGTGGAGCTGAGCAGGGAGGAGAAGAAGCTGGAGAAGAGACTGGGGATGGAAGCAGGATGGAAAGCCAGAAGGAGACCTGAAGGAGGCACGTGGAACAAAGAGACATGAGAAGCTTCACATGCTTCTTGGTCTTGGACTGGTTGAAACAGATGTGGTGAGAGACCATGGGGAGGTTAACAATGACAGCTTTGATTGTGATTTTGATGTTGCTCTTTTCTTCCAGATTTGTCTGGCCCCTTCCGCCCCTTTCCTATGGGTCCCCACCAGAAGGTGCCTTAGACTGTGGCAAGCTTTCAGGCCTCAGTGGCCCTGATTTAGACCAATCCTGTATGGGTGGACTTTTACCCATGAAGGGATGGGTAACTTCGGGTGCTTGACTTGGAAACTATATTGCCTATTCTGTATTGCACACTAATCATATTAAAGTTCCTTCCCATGAAAAGTCTTACTAGAGGGCCTCCCCTGGTGGCACAGCGGTTGAGCGGTGGGCTGCGAAGCTGCCCGCAGCCTCTGCAGTGGTGGTTCGATCCCCGGCCACCGGCGAGGGTCCCACATGGCGCGCAGACCTCTCCTGTCGCCCGCTGCTCCCCTCAGCAGTGTATTTCGTCATTCTGCCTGTTCTGTTCCCCACTCTGGCTCTGGTGAATTCTCTCACCCTCCCATGCTTCTGACTGTACCCAGTGCTTGTATAAATAAATAAAGAAATCTTTAAAAAAAAAAAAAAAGTCTTACTAGAGTATGTTTTGTCTTGATGCGGCACATGGCAGAACCTATTTAGAGCAGGCAGGTTGGGGGGTTCTGGGGTGCCCCACTCCCTGCCCTGTAACACACTCTTTGCCTAGCCAGCCAGGAGAAAGAGGGCAAATGACCTCAGAGTGATATTCTGGTCCCCTTCTCATTTCATCAGTGGTGCAAAACCAGCATGACCAATGGGGATGCCACAGAAGGTGGCATTTCTTCCCTCAGGACAGCCATGGCCAGGTGGTTTTGTGCTTAAAATGGGACAGAAGGAGGCGTGAGAAGGCCTGGCAAAGTGGGCCTGCAACAGGGAAGCAACTGGCCAGGAAGATACAAATTGGGGCCTTCCAGCCTGAGCGCTTGCAGTTGGCTCTGATCTGACTCCCCCATCAAAAGCCAGAGCAGCAGGAGTTAGTGAAAGGTAAATGCCTTCCATTTGTTCCACAGTGCTATTAGTAGCACACGGAAAGAATTTTTGTGTCAGAATTGTATCCCAAATGCCACACTGAGATAGCAGTGTATTATTTTACTTACACAGTGGTCTGCTTCTGATAGGATTTCCCTCACATTTTGAAAACCCCTGCTTCAGGCTTTGACTCATTTTCTTATCCCTTCTCTGTCAACCAGAGTCACAGTCATTTCTGAGCTCCTAAGTGGAGACCCCTCTAGACCTTTGGTGCCTCTTAACAGCTCTCTTCATATCCCTCCTGAATGTGGCTGTGCAGGTTCAGAGAATCAGTCACTGACCCAAGTTCACACAGCTGGGGAGCAGCAGGCTGAGGGAGGGTCTTACATAAGCCACCAGACCCCCACCCTACTGAGTTCTCCCCATCCCGAGACATGCTGCAGAAACTCCAAGTCACTAGTATCTTGAAGTTTCACCCAATCTGCCCCAGTTTATAACTCCTATGCTTAGGCACTCACTACAGATGTGTCAACATTGGTTTGGGGACAGTTTCAAGTCCTGATGTAGTTACTCTAAAACATTATGACTTTTCCCTGAAAGGTAATTTCCCTAAATTTAATGTGGAGTCAGAGTTTTGCTCTTATTTAATGTATAGTGGACTTAAAAAAAAAAATCTCTTGTCGTATTCAGTATCACTGAGAACTTGCTACATCTACTTCAAGGGAATAAAACGATACCAGAATAGATTTATGGAGAATGAAAACAGGAACTGGCGAAGTCAATGTTATTTCACAACTATTTGCTAAAGGAGTTTGCAACATTCGGATTTAGTTGCTTTGTTATTTTTTTTTTTGTTCTCTTTCAAATGAATGATTTGTCTGAATTTAAAACATTCTGAACTTGCTAGAATATCACACGCCTAGCCCAGAGGAAGAGACATCTATGAAAAATCCATGTCTAGAAACTTGAACCTCTCACAAAGCCTCTGCGCCTGTTTCCCCGAAATTGGGAAGCTGATTTCTTTGTAACCCTCAACAAACATAAGCTATTTAGAGAACAGAAAGAACAGTATCCCCTTTTAAAGAGAAGCCGCTCTGCTCTGGGATATGGGTTACCCTACTCCCTGAGAGTCTGCTGACACTCTTGAAGTACTATCATCCCTTCTGAATCCATACCTTATTTACCAAACAGGATGCTGTGACTGATCCAGCCCACATAGACAAGTATGTGCGAACCAGAGTATAACTTAGTGGGCAGCACAGCCCTGAGAGCACCTCCCATTTTAACTGAAATCATTTCAACAGAAATACTTCTAATCCGATCCTGGCAAACACATGATCTATGGTTAAGACTTTATTTTTATGTGTGATTCCAGGAGTTTGTGAGGGATGACTCAAAGTTTTGGCTTAAAGTGACCTCTGGTACTAAGGGGAAAAAAAGAAAAGACTGCTTTGTCATGTATTCATTCAACAAACCTTGAGTGCTTTTTATAGAGAAGCTCAAATAGAAACAGATAAGAAAGAGCTTAAGCATTTAGAAAAACCATTTACACAGGTTTTTCACATGTTAAATATTCATTTACTAAAAATGGGAGGGAAATTGCTCTGCAAACTGGTCAGGTCACAGAAAGGCGAGAAACTGCTCACTTTTAAAATCATTTTGACCCCTTGCAGCAGATCCTAGGGATTCCTTGCATTCATCTTTGATCCTCTCACTTAGATCTGCCTAAAGAATTTAAAATTGTCAAGCCCATTTTAAAGTTCTATTCAACTTACTATTTTGGTAGAGATTTTCTCCAATTCCTTGGAAGCTGTACGACTTTACAGGAATGGAGATGGAGTAAAGAACAGGATTTCAAAGACAGAGAGGCCATTTCTGGGGTGGGGGCCTGGTGCCAATTTGCCTACTTAGCATAGGCCTGAGATTCCTGGAGGGTCTCAGCTGGTCCTTTTTGAGGTTGAATCATCTTAAACAATTAGGTCCTACCTGCCTCCTCACCTCACTTGTTCCACCAACAGGCAGCACAGGCCATGCCCTTTTAGGGGCTATTTGAGAGGTGTCTTGGGACACATGAAGCTCCTCTCCTTGCCTGACCCTCTCCCCATCTCCATCTTCTTCCTGGATGAGAACTGACATGCACAGGGAGAAGCTTCCTAGCAAACAGGGACTGAGGTTTCCTGCTCTTTCAATCAGTAGCCCAGACTTCAGGTGGACGCTCTTCCCCACAAGGACACTGAGAACCGAGGAATCCAGCACCTGCAGAGGACTCCGTCTGTTAGTCTCTAGCTGGGAGGCAATGGGCTACAGAGGAAAAAAGAACATGCTCTTTGCTCTAAAGTGTCCTTAGGTTGAGTTTGTTCCCTTTATGAGTCAAGTAACAGTCTCTGGAAGCCTGTTTCCTCATCTGTGAATGGGGATAGTAACTTGCTGGTAGATTAGAAAGACTGCATGTAAAGTAATGCACTGTATTTCTGTACAGAATAATGGTCCTATAAATAAGGGCTAACACCAGGGCCTGTTGCAGGCACAGTCATAAATACTAACACAAGCTTGCAGCAGTCCCACCTGCTAGTAGCTTTCAAAGCAATGGGGACAATGGGAACCAGGGCCCAGCAAGCCTCCTGCTCTGTCTGACCTTATTCTGCACCTCCTTGCCTGCCTCCTCAGCTCCAAAACTTTGTCTATGTACTCCCAGCCCCCTACACCCACAGTCTTCTGCCATCCCTGCAAGCCCAAGTCCATTGCTCAGCCTCCTCATAGGTGCACTAGTAACCCACTTCACCTCTTTCCTGGGCTGCAGTACTTCTCTGGTTTCCCTGACCCTGACTTTTCCCCCCAACCCATTTTCTCTCTCTACAGCCTGCCGAGCTCATCATATCCATGATAATCTATATGCATGGTCTCTGGACCAGGGTGCACAGAGCCCCAAGGGTGGTTGACATGATCCCCCGAATACACAAATTTTATATCTCATTCATTTTAATTTCTAACATTTATGGAGCACTTACTGAAACTGAAACTTGCCCTTATGGCTTTTTGCAAAAGATTTGCCTCATGTGTCCCTATTTTTCCACCACTTTTGCCTCCTCTCTTCTCATTACAGAGGAAACCCCTCCATTTATTTCACAGAGGCAGCGGGGCTCTACTGGAGAAAGTCTGTTGGAACAGGAACTAGCAGGTCTTTTTGAAAGTGGGCTTCAGGCCACAAGTGTGACCACCAGGGACAATGACCTAAGTAAACCTATGATGTCTGGACCCTCCAAATCCCCACAGAATGCACGCTAATATCACCCCCTCTTCCCACCTAAATATACGCATATCACCCATGGACAGATATGAACCACCCGTGTTTAGATGCACCAGGAGCTATTTTCCATCTCTCTTTAGTCTACCTCAACTTCTCCCTGCCTTACACTTACCTTTAAAAACCTGAGCCCCGTAACAGGCGAGACAAGAGATTTGAGCCACATTCCTATTTTCTTGGGTTGGCTTCACAATAAAGTTCCTTCCCTCCCTGGAAAATGTCAGTGTGTTGGTGTTTGCCTTTCTGTGTGCACTGGGAAGCAGACCCACATACAGCTACATCATTATGTGCTGAGGCCTGTTGTATTTATTCCAGTAACTCATGAAATCATCACAACAACATGGTTATCATCTCTATTTTAAAGATGGGAGACTGAAGCTCAGCTATGTTCAGTAATTTACCAGCAGTTACATAGTTGATAAGTGCCTGAATTTGTGCTTTTAAAATTACCCTAGGGCCCTACTATTGTCAGGCCATATGAGCACAAAATGGTGCCTATGTTAACTCTCAGCTCAAGAATCTAATAAAAACTAACCCAAAATGTTTTCAAGAACTCATTATCTAGAGTAATTCTTGGTAAATGAGAACTAGCTCAAATTTTAATAGTCTAATTTAGAGCATGCCTTTAAAATTATAATATTGGGTGTTAACTTTTATTCTATGTTGAAATGTGCTTAAATCAAATTAGTTCATGATATCTGGCTGAAATTATTGAACTTTTAGACTTACTTTTGGGCCCTTATTACAAGGAAATAAAAGTTGATGTCTAGGAGTAAAATGTGTCTTATATCACCTAGAAAAATTGAGAATTTTAGAAATTATGAAAAGTTATTTGTGAGTCTTCCAGGGCTTTAAAAAATTAAACTTTAATAAAGAGTAGTGTTCGTATGTGAAACCAAACAAATTTATTTGATTTGCTTGAGGGACAAAAGTACTCTAAACTGGTCACCTTTTGGTAAACAGTTTAAATAAATAATCTAAAGATCTGGTTGTTTAGGATCTCTGGTTAAAAACATACTACAGGGTTGGAAAAGGGAGTAGGATAAAAACAAGTGTGGGAAAAGCACTAGGGACCATGGTGATCATTCACGGGTGAATGGGTAGAGAGAATTTTACAGGGCTATAACCAAGATGAAAATGAATACATTGTACAAAAATAAAAAATGATGTAAAAAATATATTAAATATATTAAATAAAATATTAAAAAAACAAAAACAAAACCAGAAAGCCCACTGGTAATTTATTTGGCCTTGTGAGAGAAATAGGTCTGATCTTAAAATCTTTGTCACTCTAGATAATTAAGTATTGTCTTATAAAAATCCCTGCATTAAGTCTGTCACAAAACTTCCCTGGAAATCAAAATTCTAAAAATAATAATAGTCTTCGATTCATTAAAAACATGGGAGGTCTTGGAAGGCGTCCTACGACATTCCATAAAATTGCTCTCCTTGTGGAAAGAAATTAAGCAAATTGGGAAGAGTTGGAATGTTGAAACTTCCAATGTGGGAAGCATTGTCATAAGGAAAAAGGTTAAACCTTTTTAGCACATATGTGCATATTAATATTAGTGTTATACACAAAACTGTAAAACAAAGTCTGGTATAATATTATTACTGGTCCATTCTGACTATTCTAAAATAATGGATGTCACAAAAGTGAGCAAACTTCCTTGTCAATTGTATTATAATCACACCTTAGTTGTAGTCATTTAAAAGTCCTTTGTCATTGACAGAAGCTATTTACTCTGCTTTGTATTCAGGGACTTTCACAGGAAAAAAAGATTCTGATAAATACTCAAGAAATACATGTTTATCATGGAACTGAGAATAAAAACAATTGCAGAGTTTTGGGGAAAACTGGATTTATATAAATTACTAAGAAGAGATTGGGATTTGCTACATGAAAGTGAATGAATTGCAAAGGACTAATGTAATTTTAAACAACTTTTTGAGATATTAATTTTAAAAAAGACTTTTTGGTTGAGCTGTTTTAGCTACAACAGTGGTAAATTACATCTTTTTGTGAGCAGAACTGAAATATTTGCACTCTCTCTCCCCCCCAAAATGTACACGAAGTATTCCTACTTTTCATGGCAATATGTTTATTTGTGTAAATCAATAAGCCTTTTTTTAGCCCTCCATAATAGATTGTTGGAAACATGGTTGTATTAATACTGACTTCATTAGAATGTTATATTTGAAACAGTTTGCTTTCAGAAATGCACAGATCTCAGAGCCTTTCCAAACAGCCTGAACACCTTGCTTTCAGGGTTCCAGGGCTATCAAGAAAAGGGTAAATAAGGAAGCCCCCGTAGACCCTGAAACCCCAGGACATTTTGAGACCTCAATGAGAGGAACTTACCCCAAGGTACAAGTGACAGGGGTAAGTCTAATGGTGATACCCGGGGAAGGTCCTGAGCCCTGACAGTTGGCTATTGAGAGCTCAATCTGAGATTCTTTATGAAAAGTTCCAGCAAAGTAGATTTTAAAAAGTGTGTGGTTATATTTTGTTCTTATTGTGCTTGTGGGGAAAAAAGTGACAAAGTTTATTGGAACTAAATTTAATTTGCAAGTTTTGCTATAATTATTTGGTAGAATTGGAGTGAAGATGGAGAAACAAATAAGAATCAGTAACATCTTTTCACAGACATTATATTCTGGAACTCTTAAATCATTTCTGAGGTTTTTGCCTTTTTTTGCTTTGGATGTATAATAATAAAAGTTTGGATTGGATCCTGAAATTTTCTACTAACTGGCTATGACATTCCAAACTAGCATCTCCAGTTTTTCTCCCAATTTTTTGGCTTTGATTGATTGAAAACTAAAATTGTCTTTTCCTAAAACCATGAAATTTGGGAATGTGGAACATGAACTCAAGAGAGATCACCAAGACAGCTGTGACTGTTGCTGTTTTCCTAAATACCTGATGGCATCAATCTGCAAATGGGGCAACAACTGCCGGCCCTCACCCCAGCAGAAGATGCTTCAACCAAAAATCTAGATATCTTCTCCACTGATTTTCCCTCAGGACTCTCAAGTGGATTTGTGATTTGCTTTAATCTTAAATTTTGTTTTTCTAATTATTTTTGTTGATATGTCTCTGAGTGTTTGTACCCACCTAAGGACTACCCTTGCATATTAGACACAACTGTTCAATTGGACTAAACTGTTCTCAAGACTAAAAAACTGGATGTTGTGTCTATATCCTTGACTACTCATTCAATATTTCATATCTTTCATAGGATTTGCAGGTCCAGGCTCAGTTATTGTCATCTCTAAATGACTGCCTTGGTTTGTTGTGTGTCTGGAATGGAGTGTGATGACAGAAAATATTAATCATATTAACCCTTATCCTTGGGATGGGCTTACCTCTTTTTTTTTTTTTTTAAAGCATCTGCAATTTGTGTACAACTTCTTTTCGGTTTTAAGAAGAAAATCCATTTTTACATTGTGGTCAGGCTTGAGCCAAAGGCAATGGTACAAACACTGCCTTAACATTGAAACTGAAAGCTTCGTGTAACATATGGTGCCACATTTCTCAGGTACATGGTAATAGCTGCTCAATGCTCCATGAAATATTGCTATTCCTTCCATGGATGCTGATAACATTAGTATGTGAGAAACATCCATGGGCCATTTTAAACTCATAACTCAGAAAAGGGCAACTATTCCAGGAAGGTCACCGATCAATTATCCTGTGACTAAGTGCACCTAACCTGCCAGTGCCTTCCCTGACCTGATACTGAAGAAATATTTCCCATAACCCATGTCCATTTTTTCCTGTATAATCTTTCACTCACCACTTGAAAGGATGGTTTCTTTAAAAGACTAACCATTCTCCCATGGTGCACCACACATTAATAAAGGACTTCTTTGGGGAAACAACCTCATGGTTCAAAGTCTTGACTTTTTGAGCATGAGGGAAATGACTTGGTTGGCTCCAGAGCAAGGGAACAAAGGAAATCACCCTATTCCCATATGGGTTCTTCTTGTGCTGAATGAGTAATCAAAACAGCATCAGATGGGTTAGCAAAGGAAAAACAATCAATTTAATAACTTGCATATGGAGAATTTACATGGTTGTAAATTTTGAAGAATAATGGAGTGGACTAGGTATTGTCACCCTGGATTTAGGAACCTGGGACATCAAGAGGAGAGGGGAGGGTATTTTCTCATCCTTACTTTGAGAGTAAAGAAGAGATTCTTACAGAGAGAGATGTTCACTAATGAACATACATGTGAGTGAGACCCTCCAAACAACATTCTTCTAGGTCATAAAAAGGAAAAGCAGTGTCTCCTTCTCCAATTAGGAAAAGGACAGAAACTTAGGAGGTGATGATCTCTTCTTCAGCTAGGGAAGGGCAAAACACTTAGGCAAGAACAGAAGTTTCTCCTGCCTTTCAGGGCCCTCACTACTCTCAACGCAAAACCATCTGCATTCTTTAAATCATGGTAGTAGACCTCCTGAAGTTCACAGGGTTTGATTGACCTCTAGCTTCCATACCAAGATAAGAGGCCTACTCTGGACATATTAAGAAAAGTCTATCTGGTCCACTTGGGGGAAACTGACCCATACTACATGTGCATGATTTATAATTCAATAAACATGCACAAAATGAAATAGACTGCTCAAAATTTTTTTTTGCTTTGAAAGTATAATAATAAAAGTTTGAATTCAACCTTCCAGATCTACTATGATCTGGCTGTGGACAACCTCTACATTTCTTATTTTTTTTTTAGTTTATGCATCCAAGAACTGGGGTATAGGCCAGAGGTATGGGAGTGGGGGAAGTGAGAGGATTCACCAGGGAATGGGGAGCAGAACAGGTGAATTGACTGAAATACACTGCTGGGGGCGGGCAGCAGTCGAGACAGGAGAAGTCTGCTGTGCCATGTAGGTCAGCTCCCTGGCCAGGGATCGAACTCCTGCTGCAGTTTCTGCCTACAGCTTCATTGTGCTGAGACTTAACCCCTTGTGCCCTGAACTCTTCTTTTTAGGATCTTCCTTTCCATTACAGAAGCACAGGCCTCCAATTTCCACGCCCTTGCTGATGCTGTTATCTCTGACCTGAATCCCTTTCCCTTACTACATCAGAACAGGTGAGATTTGAACTATAAGGGAAAATTTGTACTTTAATGGGAAACTCTGTATTGTCTAGAAGACACCTTCCAGATTATCTGATTCTGATTCTATGGGAGCTACTTTACAACTCTAGAAATTTTAGATAACTGGTAGCAATGCAAAATCATTCTTGTTTACAGACATGTAAATTTAGTCCTAGACACAGAGGTACAATTGACTTTCACCTGTGAAAGAAACTGGTTTTGCCTTTATTTGCACATTCATTTAAATAGTCCTCATTCATACATGTGCTAATTCTTTGGATTCATTTTTCTGGTTATACCATCTGCCTGGTTCCCTCATTATTAATGAAGTAAATGCTTAGCACATGTTTATTTTTAGCTGTATGAGAGCCATTATGTTATCCTTGTTTGAAAATGATTGTTTAGTTCCTCCTCTTTGCTTTCATTTCATTCATGAACACCGACTTAGTATCAGGCCCTGTGTTGGGTACTAGAGGATTAGGAATGGATCACATATGGTCCCTGCCATGCCATGGCTCCAAGTCAGGCTAATGGTAGAGATGTAATGACACAGACAGAAACTGTGGGATCAAAATGAGGAATCCTTAGCTTCTACTGGGAACATAAAGAGTTTCTTATAAGTCAAAGTAATAATTAGTACAATGAGTTAATTCCATTAAAACAAATACTAAAATTCTATCCAAAAGCATTGTACAAAATATAATTTTATGTCAAATAACATTTGAATTAAGTAAAGTTTGGCGACATATAGTTCCTTAGAAGATATGTTGATAATGATATTTGGCCAGTAATATATTTGAAATAATACAGTATCCTTTTTCCAAAGACATAGTTCAACATTTCCAAACCCTATGAAATTATAAGTTGGAGTTATTAAAACAACAGTCAAAATTCAACACTCATCCTCATCTACATAACAATGAGAACATAAAGTTTTCTTGGCCATTATAAAAAATAGGAACATGTGTGAATTTGAAATAAAAACTAAGACATATTCATATTTAGCTAGTTAGCCATATGCAAGCTTGTCTATACCAATCAACTGATTTTACCTTTGTATTCCAGATCTCTTGCCCAGTTCATTTATTCACTCATTCAACCATCCATCCTTCATTCATTCTAAAATGTGCACTGAACACCTGGGCATTTAACTTTTTTTAAAGGTAAGAATAGATTCCAGGTTGGATGCAAAACTGGTTTATGTCTCACAAGGCAAAAAAGCAATAACCTTTGAGTTAGCTGCAGAACAGACCCTGACCATGGACCAATCAAGTTCAAGATGATTCTGGATATTTGAATAACAAATGGTGTTACCTGGTTTTATTCCTTGTGCCCCATTTTCTTATATTTTACTGGAGGGATGTAATGTAGTTTGCAAGAAAGATATATTTAAGCATTTAGTATTTGGTGAAGGAAAGTACACCATGTATTAAAGTCCACAATGTCACAAAAATAGCCAAAACTTGAAAATGAGCAAAAGAGTTTCCTGGGTGTTCTTTTAGTGTAGTTCTGGGCTTTTGACTTTGATTGGTTTTTTATTCACAGGGTAATTTTAAATTCTGTAGGGACTGAGGTTAGCCTGTGGTTTTTGTGAGTGTGTGTGCATGTGCACGTGTGTGTTGGCAAAGATGCAAACTGTGATGGAATTCACACGACAATGACCTCTATGGTATTTCAATAGCAGTGGGTTGCCCTGGTTGGGGTTTTGTTGATTGTGGCAGCACTGGAGGGACCAGAAAGACATAGTTGCTTTGCAAAATCTCACTGAGGGCCCTTATTCCAGGAGTTCTAGGAAGATTCAACCAGCAAAGAATGAGGGGGAGGCAGGTGTTTTTAGGGCTAAGATAAGTAGTCTGGGCTGGAAGGATGGTGGGGCAAAGTGGCCCAAAAATGTTGATGAGTTCTGTTAAGGAGTGTGGCTTCTGGGTGGAGTCATAGACTTCAACAGAAAGCGAAGGAAAACCCTCAGTGGGGGTTAAGCCAGAGAGAGAGATGGTTCAATCTACAAGTGAGCCAAACTGTTTTGAAAGATTGGGGTTGTGAGTCTACATGGGAGGCTTGGGAATTATTTAGCGCCAGATGATGAGGGCTTGGGTATTTTAGGGAACCCGTGAAATGGAAGAATTCACAGAGGTGCTCATCAATCGGTGTGAGGAGTGAAAGAGAAGGAAAGTTGAGACTCTCTCTTAGTAGTCAAATTTGAGAAGGTGGTACCATTTTTAAAAAACATGGAAGCAGCTTTAAGGAGTGAATTGAAGACAGTGAATTCAGGCCCAGATACAGTGAGCACTGAGATGAGACTGAGACAGTGAACTGTGGAGAACCAGAGGGCCTGTGCGTCTTTGCTTTCCACTGTGGCCTTGACTCCCAGGACACGAGCCCTTGAGAGGATTTATAGACGTGACACAATGGAGGCTCACAGCACAATTCCAGCAGAAGGTGAAGCTCCCACCAGCCTTTGAGTCAATTATTTATAAAGACTTAAATACCTGCTGCGTGCCAGGCCTGTGCTGGGATGCAGATGTTACTCAGACAGAGTTTTTGCTCTCTGAGAGTTCACAATATCTTAGAAATTAGCAATATCAAATAAGAAGGGGGTTGGGGGACGTTCCAGACACAGAGCAGAGCCACCCAGCTCTGGCTGGTCAGCAGCCCCTCTCCCCAGGGCGCGAAGTCAGCTGGCCACAGGGTTTGTGTGCTGCCTTCATCTGATGCACAAAGTCACTCATAGGAAGAAAGGGAGAAAGTAACTAAAAATAAAGTGGTTTTCAATTTGAGTACATTGCAACATTCGTTGGGCCATTTTAAGGAACAAGTCCCTGTGTTCTTACAGGAAGAACTTAGATAACAACAGCCATAGATGATTTGCGTCATAAAATCTTTCAAGTCTGAACCAGGCTTCTAGAAATCCTTCAAACACTGCTTCTCCATAAGGGGGAGGGAAGAAGGTAGGACTTAATTTTTCTTTTCTTTTATTTTTTCCCTTCCCATCCCTTTTATTCTCTCTCCTCCTCTCTCCTTTCTTTCTCTCTGGCATGCAGTTGCTAAAAAATAAATTGATCTGATCCCTCTACTCCCTACTCAATGCCATAATATCATTGAAGGTTCAAATTCAAGTCTCAAGCCTTTTATTTTGTTATGGGAGTTTTACTTTTTTTGGTCTTTTTAAAATTGTTTTTTTTTAATTTTCTTACATTGTTGTTCATTTTTGAATAGTAATTGGCTTGTCCTCTTAGATATAGTCCTGGAACAAGGAAAGCCTCTTCAATAAATGGTGCTGGGAAAGCTGGACTACAATATGCAAAAGAATGAAGCTAGGCTACTACCTTACACCACACACAAAAGTCAACTCAAGCCTTTTAAAGATTGCATCTCTTTTCCAAAAGTTCTCATTGGAGGAAGAAGAGAGGCTCATTTACCCACCTCTCAATCTCTCAAGGATACTCCACCCAGGAAGCCTCTTTCTTCTTGGCCACTCACACGGGACCTGGCCTGCATCCCTCTTTCTGTCCTGTTTTATATAATAACAACCTACATATACTGTAAATTTCACCATTGCATCCCTCATGCCAGGCATCATCCAAGGAACATATAGGTATAAAAATTTATCAGCATCTTCATTGCATCTGTCATAACACTGACCTCCTATTAGATGCTCAATAGTTGCTGAATGAATGCAGGAGCATAAATTCATCTTTATTCTCTGATTAACAGGTGTTAGAGATTAAGTGAGTTATTACTGGAGGGTCTTTCCTCCCCCGCCCCCCCATTCCAACCAGTGTAGTTAGCATTTTGTACACAGTTAGTATTGGGCACCTATTGTCTTTGATTAACTAGAAACTCTCTGTACAGTCTCTGCAGCTTTCATATAAACCTAAAATTATTCTAAAATACAAGTGGGTATAAAAAATTAATTTCATCTTCCTTTGGAAATTTTCTTCTGCCAGATAACCACCACAACTCTTAGGAAGTTATTTTTGATAGCTTTTTCCATTGAGAATGCACTTTCTATTTGATTATTTGCATATGTTTCTATCACACTCACCATGTGCCCCAAGTGATTCTGGATGCTCTATAAATACAATTCAGTGAACTCTACAATAGCCCTGTGGCATAGTAATTGGTAGTAGTATTCCTTTTTTACAAATGAAAATTGAGAGAGCCATCAGAAGACCATGCACCATAAAGTCTGGTCCTCTGAGGATGTTATTCCAAGTTTGTTCCATTCAATGAGAACAATGCAGGATATAGGATTCTACAACTTGAACAAGGGCAACATCACAGCTCGTAGACAAAGACCACCACATTGAAGAAAGGACACTTCATGGAAGAAAGAATGATCTCTTTTATCAGCCTGCACCTAAAGTTGGCTTCATGTCTCTCCTCAGCCTCTGAGTCCATGTCACTCTCTGGCTAGGCTGACCATAAGTCACCTCTTCGTTCTTGTGGGTAGAAGCAAGAGCATGATTCATCCTCATGCCACAGGGAGCATAATGTATACTTTTACGCTCCTGGTTAGCTTGTCCATTCCCAAGTGTTTTAACTACTCTCTTTATGCTGACCACTCTCCTCAGACTTGGTCTTCAGACTTCTTTCCTAAGATTCAGTCCCACATATCCCCTGCCTTGTTGTGTAGTTGAAACTGCCATCTCCTTGGTCACCCAAGTGGCCTTTGCGGCCACTTCTGATCCTCTCTCCTACCTCATCCACCCACCTGCAAGGTTCAGATACTTCTAACACTTTCCCACCTACAGCCTTTGTTCTTCCTTTTCTCTTCCGGATATAAACTCTACCTGCACTATCTACTTGCGTGTCCATCAGCAGGTTCCTGTCTTTTTATAACTCACTCCAAATATTTTTTCCTCTTAAAAACCTTCCTTGATGTTACCAGATCACAGAGAATTTGCTCCAGGGGATACACTGTCAAATCAAGTTCGCCAATTCCCCATGCCACAAGTTTACTTCCAAGTCTGGTCTAAAATGAATCTGTACAACTTTTCTCAAGTTATTTTTTAATTGATGGACATTTACATAAACTAATCTTAAGCATATAATTTAAATTGCTTTAACAAAAAATAACACGCAGGAAATAAATATGTCAGCAAAGAATTAGAACAGTAACATCAGCCTGGGATGTTCTCCCATGCTTCTTCTAGTCAATTCCCCATCTGTAACCCCAGAGATAACTATTATTTCAATATCTGTTCCCAAAGGTTCAACTTAGTTTTTTATATAACACTAAAAAAAAATAATGGCAAGTACTTAATATTAGCAAATATCCAATCACTGTTCTAATATCTCTGGTTATTGTCTCAACTGCACTTTTGCAATTGATTTCCATTGGAATCAAAACCAAGTCTGCACATTGCATTTGTTTGGTTTACTTCTTGAGCTTCTTTGAACTGGATGTTCCTTTCTTCTCATTTTCCAGGCCATTTATTTGTTGAAGGTCATTTTTCTACAGCGTTTTCCATATTTGGGGTTTGACTGGTTTTATCCCTATAACCTCTTTTCTCTCCCACCTCACCATCCTCTGTGTCCCCTTGACATTTTCCTTCTCTACTTAACCTCAGAACCCTCAAGATGTTCATTGATGTCCAATAATTTTAAAGGTCTTTTCATAATTGTCAAATTATCTGCCTGTGAATGCCCAGGATTCATTTTTACCCCTCTGATTTGCTGCTATGATTCACTGAAACTCCCTCTATTTTGTTGAAAATGGCTGCATTTCATCCTTTCTTATGGCAAGATAGTACCCTATAATGTGCATGTGCCACATCTCCTCAATCCATTCATATACTGAGGAAGTTGAAGGTGCTTTCATGTCTTACCAATTGTAAATAATACTGTGACTATAGTAAAAAAATATGGGTTTTTTGTTGACAGTTTCATATTCTGTAGACATACGCTCAAGAGTAGGCAAATATTCATAATACACAGGGTTACTATGTGGTTCCAATTGTCACTTTTAATTTCATAGCAATATAAAATCATACTTTACTGTTTTCCTTTTGTCTGGCTTCCTTCATTCAGCATGTTTTTGAGATCAGTCCACACTGTTGCACACATTAGTAATTTGTTCTTTTGTATTGCTGAGTAATATTCCATTGTATAAAAATACTGTAGTTTGTTTACCCATTTTCCTATTTATAGGCATTTGGATTGTTTCCAGTTTTTGTGCTATGAATAAAGCAGCTGCAAATATTCTTTTATGAGTCTTCTTTGAAAGGTAAATATCCTTTCAAAGTATCTGACCTTGCGTCCACCAATTTATTAAGCTCATCTTCCATCTTACATGTTTTCAGTGTCTCTCCATGGTTTAAAGGCCTAGCCTAGGTTCTTAAGGACCATCTTCACAATAAATCTATGAAGAAGCCATGATTAACCCCATACTCAGGATAGCCAAGGGACTTGCCAAGCTTGTTGCCCAAGAGACAAAGCTAGTTTGGGAGATACAGTTTCTAATTCCAAGGCCCAACTTCTTTCCCCCCTGAGAAGAATATCAGTGATAGTACATGTGTTCGGGAATATTCCCACCCCAATTCCATCCTTGGAAGATCTTCAGACTAGCCCACTTTCCCTCCTACCAGTGTTTGAGCCCTTAGGCTAGCCCACAAGTCCATGTTCCAGGAACATGGGCAGGAGCCCAAATCCGGTACCCATTTTTCTACTCTGTCCTCTTTCTACCACTGGCAAATAAATATCAACTGCCCTTCATGGATATTTCAGTACTCTTTAATAAACCTGTCTTAGAGGAGAAGAGATAGGTATTTGAGCCATTGAAATATGATTTACATGGTACTGGAATCTATTCAAAGAAAACTGCTAATGTCTATTTTATATCAGATGCAGGGGACATAAAGATGACTAAGGCCTAGTCTTGAGTTTCAAGGAACTCACATCCTAGTGAAGGTAGATGATTAACAGACATTGCAAATAAGAGAGGACTTGACATCAGTTGTTAATGGTAGAGGGAGGCTCCCTTCCTAGAGGAGGTGAGACTGGAAATTTTCTTGGAGGTGACAACATTTGTGACAATTCTCAATAGTTGATTTATTACATTTCTACACTTGGAATAGTATGAGCAAATAATTAGAGGCAGAAGATGCAATTAGGATAAAGAGACAACAACCAGGGTAGTGTGGCTAGAGTCCCTGGCTCTTTCAAGGCAACAGTGAAAGATAGGCTGATGAGGCTGGCTGGTTGGCACCCCGAACTGAGGGTCCCCTATTCTAAACCCTGTAGAGTTTGACTCTTGCTGGGGATTAGTATCATGTTTAGGAAGAGAGTGGAAAGTTGAGGAGATGAACTGTGGCATAGGAGAAAAGAACAAGGAACCCAAAAAGAAGCACTGATGGCTGAAATATGCTGGAGCCTAGGTTTAGAGCAGGGACAGAGGTAGAAAAGGCAAAAAGTGAAAGACCCTGCAGAGAAGAAGTGACATCATCAAGGACAGTAGCTGATCAGAAAAGAAAGGGACCCTAATGCCAGGCTCTGTGATGGCTCCTCATGCAAGATGTGGGATGGGATAAGTTATGTATGATGAGCGGGGATGGAGACATGGCTTGGGCTTGAGCATGACAAGCAAGTCGACTTGCTGCTGGCCCAGAAGCACCAGATCTGGCAAAGTTGGTCACAGTGTTGTTAACTTTTTTATTTTTGTTTGGTTTTTATTTTGCTTTTCAAGTCTGTGTTGTGCAAACAGCACCACACATGCCTGGGAGCAAAAACAAAGAGAATCTCTCTTAAAGTTAAATCAAGCCAACCATTGCCACCAAAATTAAAGTTAGAGAACACATGCCTCTCTGCTCACAGACCCACTTCCAGCAGAAAAGATGCCTGTCAGGAATGGCGAGACCCAAGTTCTGGCACCGACTCTCAGCTAGGAGAACCTTGGATAAGTCATTGTCCCTCTTCCTTTGGTTCCAGTTTCCTTCGTCTTTGTAGTATCTACCTTTCCACTCTTGTAGACTAGTTATGAATGTGATAATGCAAATGAATAAAGTTCCAGAAACTATAGGGTCCTATTTTAATAGAAGATAGTCTTGTTTCCATTATTATTATTATTCTTGCCACTATCACCTGCTGTCTGCAGGGAAGGGGGAATTAATGGTGTGTCGAACACTTTACACCAGGACCTGGGAACAGCAAAGCCACCACTGGCAAGATCTTGTTTGGCTCCAGAAAACTTAAGTGCCTACTGTCCATTGACCCAAAAGCATGACACATTTTATAGCATGTTTCTAAGTAGCAATTTTCCACGAAAAAGAACAATGTCCCTTGGCTTGAGGGCTTTTAGCAAGACTTAATTATTTTTCCCTCTTAAAGAACTTCTAAGGATTTCTGGAAACACCAAATCACCCTTGAATCCTTTCATTTCCTACTAATTATCCACAAAAGTACTTCTGACTAATATAATAGGCTATAACATTCTGAAGAACATTGAGTATTTTTCAGACAAACATTTCAGGAGCATCTAGATGGAGCATGAGCATGAAGCAAGAACCGTGGAGGACCCCTGCCCCTCTCATCCTCATGGGGTGGCTCCCCCATAAAGGGGGATTCTGATAGAAAAGGGCCTTTTAAAATTTTTATAAAGGAGATAATCTTTTCAGGGAGAAAGTGAAAAAGACTATGCAATAGGGGTGAAAAGTTTCCTGTTGTGTCTCTAATACACACCTGTTGGCCCATCCTTGCCCCTACTGTCACCAGCCTGAGACGCTGAGACCAGTTCGCCATTTATACGGGAGCTAAGCAAGGTTCCCTATGTTCTAGGAGTCTGCGGAGTTTCTCAGGTCATTGAAAAGCAAGTGGCTGATCATCTATTTCCAAATTTCCATTCAAAGGAGTTTTTGTTGGGAGATCTTCCTGTTCAGTTTCATTTTCAATCAACAAGTGTGACTTTATTATTTCAACTTCAGCACACTAACATCATGTGGTGCCACACACACTGCCCCACGTCCTAGGAAACCGGACATACACAGCCCCTGCCTCGTGGTGCTTCGCAGCCTAGTGCACTAAATTGTCTGGGTTCAGGAGCATGATGCGATCCTTGAGAATTCTTTCTATTTTCCATTGTCACACCCTTGGAATACTGCATGTTTACTTTCATTTGTTTGCTTATTTGCTTTGATTGGGACTTGTAGTTACACTTCGGACAACCCAGAATGAAATAAGGAATTACAATTGAATCAAAATCACCTGACTCCTGTAGACAGGGAAGCCAGACAATCAGAACTCCCCATATCTGCATGGCAACCAGACACTCAGTTCTGCTGTCTAGATGGTCGATGAACCTCTGACCATGAGAAATCTGTCTGTCCTTAACCAGCTCAGCAAAAGCTTCTGGCTGCATCACAGGGGCAGGCAGAACAAAGAATAATACTGTGATTATAAGAGTTTGGTGAGAGATAAGGGAGAAAACCCATTTTAAGTGAGCATGGTGCAGTCTTGCAAATCTGTATGAAGGGCACAAGAAGGAAAAACTCTCAAGGTTGAGTTGGTGACCAGACCAAAGCTCCCTTCCCTTAACAGCACTGGCATTGATTAGCGAGTGTGACTATATGGGCTATTTGGAGCTTCAGTTTTCATTCCAAGAAGCTGGCAGCATCTCTCACCACTGATCTCCCCAAATTGATGGATGGTAGCAATTATATAGAGTTATTTATGTAATGTGTTGTAATAGCAGCACACGCTGCCTGTCATTCTGACCCAGACACCACCCCTTGCCCAGTTATAAAAGAAAGCCCATCACAAAACTGCCTTTAACTAGGGGCCAGGGAAGGAAAACAAAAATCTCTTCATCCCACCTCTCAAGAAAAGAGAAACTCTGAAGGCCTTGGAGAAAAGAATGCCAGTTTGGTAGAGAGGCTTGACACTATTATACAATGGTCATTTGTCTTTGTGGTTTATCTGTCCATCTGGCCATTTATTTCTGCCCATTCTTGCAGCAAACTGAGATTATTCAGTGAAATACTAAATACCATCCTTGCACTAAATGCTGTTTAACAACTGTGCCTCAAGTGCAGAACACTGGTATTATGGGGGTGCAAGGGGGAGCTCCTGTGCCCAGAAAACAAAGTGCCTGGCATCCTTAAGATAAGAATAATAAGCGATGCAACCACGGCATTCACTTCCTGGCTACCTGTGAGGCACCAGACATTGCACTGGGAGCTGTGACACACCATCCCAGCAAGCCCTGGCTGAGACTGGCGAGCTTCTGTAAACTTGTCTTTAATCCAGGATTTCTTCCTCTCTCTTGAGCCCTGCATGCATTCCTGCCTCAGGGTCTTGCCCTGTCTCCTCTACATGAACTTGTTCTCTGCCCAGATTCCATATCCCACTCCCTCATCTCATTTAGGGTTTGGCTCAAATATCTTTTATCTGACAGAGCTTCCCCAGTACCATGCCAGGTACACTGGCCACATCTTCACCCGATCACACTTATTTATCTCAGGGCACCTGTCATTCCTGAGATGTTAAATGTTCACTGAAACTGATTGGAATCAGGTAGGGTAACAGTTGTGCAATATTGTGACACACTAAAAGCCACCGAATTATATACTTTAAAAGGGCGAGTTTTGTAGTATGTGAGTTACAAATAAACATAGCTATTTTATAATAGAATAGAATGAAAATCATTTATTGTCCCTTTCCTCCCCTTGAGGAGGCAGGCAGGACTTTGTTCTCTTCACAGCAGTATTCTTGGGGCCAAGAAAGGCACCAAGCACAGAGTAGCCATCAATAAATATTTGCAGAATGAATGAACATATGATAAAGAAACTTGACAATAAAAATTGCATTGATTAGTTATAACGATATTAGTATTTTTAACCCATCAATGATCAGTTTCTTTGACGTCATATCAAGAGAACTTCTGGAGGGCCTCCCTGGTGGCGCAAGGGGTTAAGCACCACACTACAAAGCAATCCGCAGCCTCTGCAGCACAAGTTCAATCCCCGGCCAGGGAGCAACCCACATGGCGCAGCAGACCTTTCCTGTCTCGCCTGCTGCTCCCCTCAGCAGTGTGTTTTGGCCAGTCTGCCTGTTCTGTTCCCCACTCTGTCTTTGGTGAATCCTCTCACCCCCCACATCTCTGGCCTGTACCCCAGTTCTTGTGTGCCTAAATAATCTTTAAGAAAAAAAAGATAACTTCTGGAACAGTTTGTCTGCTTTGCAAAGTATTAGTTGGGCTGTTAGATTCCCCTCCTCCTGTGGTCAGGAAAGAAAAAAAGCCTATCCCTGTCCTGTCATCAGCTTTCACTTACTGCCTTGAAAGATGTCTTCCCTAAGTCTCATTGCTAGGTTATGTTGCGTGTCTCTAAGTTTTGAGAATCAGTGTTCACATTGTCTAGATAGAACAACTGCCACATGGATCAACTTTTCTCTTAAAAGCATCAGATTCTTTCACATCTAATAGCAAATTGTTTTTACAACATAATACCGCATGCATTATCTCATTCAAGCTTTGTTAACAATCCTGTAAGGTAGGTGTAATCCTTTTTATGGAGTAAGAAACCAAGACTTACTAATTTTATAAGTAATAAAACCAAGACCCAACGCTAGGTTCTCAGATTGCAAATAGAGTATTCTTCATCCACTCCACACCATCTCACATTTTTCTAGGGGTCTCTTGGAAATTAAATATTTACATTAATATAATAATTAAATATACAGGTCATATATTAATATATATTATACTAAATATTATACATATCTAATAAAGATAGATGTGATTGCTCATATTTTCTGGGCAATAATGAGAACTGAGGTTCAGTCTAGCTCTGATACAGCAGAACAGAACCCACTCTTTTCTCCGTCTGGCCCTTTTGCCATAATCCTGAAAGTTTAAGGCAGTTTTAATGAGGTGAGCATTTGTTAGCATGTTCCATGAGCAGTCTATGTTCCATTCATGTTCTCCATCTGAAAAATGGGTACAGATTCAGTTTACATTTGTAAGTGAATCACTGCAAGTTCCAGAGGGACCCCTGGGAAGGGAAAAGTTCTGGGGCTCCCAATCATAGTCAGAGTCACCCATGAAGAGTGAGCTTTCTTCAAGAGTATCCAGAGCTCCCCTGTGACATAAGAGCATATATGAGCATCATATGTATATTGTGTATGTGTATATTATATTCTCTTATCTCCTTTCTCTCTCTCTCTCTCTCTCATTTTCTCTCTCACTCTCTCTCTCTCTCCAAACACACACACACACACACACACACACACACACACACTTTCTCTTCATGGTTTTAGTCAATAAACAGATTCTGAAGAACTGCATCAAGTCACTCAATAAATAGTTGTAATAGACACAATCATCTTTTGGAGGGAAAATATGTAACTGTCTTTACACTCACCCTATACTTCTTTGTTCATTATTTTCTCTCTGTTCACTTGTTTAAACAAAAGGAAGACAAGCTATTGAATTTACTCAAAGTAGAAATGATTTCATTTTGTTAGTTGCCATGCCAGCCCTAGACCAATCTACCTTGAACTTATTGTAGCATGAGATAAGTACATTCTTTAATTATCTCACCCACTGTCAGTGGGAATTTGTTATTTGCAAGCAAACATAGTTGTAAATATACACACAGGGAAGTGATGTTTATACTCCCTGGCAAGATTCATTTCAGAGAAGGTCTTCACTTACAGACTCAAATCCAATGAACAGCAGAGATCAAGAACCCCATAACCTGGCCATCTAACTCAATTGCAAAGTATGTAGAAGAGTCTGGAGGAAGCTTCTGGAAAATGGACAAATGGACTTATTAACAGCCCTTGTGAAAACTCCTTCTGACTTCCCAAACACAATGTGGTCAAAGCTCAGGAGCAAGGACTGAGGAAAATAATTTCAAGAAGGAAATACCTTGACCATTTTTTCCCCAGGGGCTTCCTCCCTTATGTCCAACAACACAGAGAAATCACTAAAGGGCTTAGATGGTCTTTAGCTCAAGTACTGCATGCATAGCATCGCTGAAGCCTTCCGATGACCCCAGGAAATTTCACAGCAAATGCTGCGTGGGCTTGAGGACACTGGCTTGGAATTGAATGGCTTCAATCTGAATTCTAGCTCTACCACTTACTAGCTATTTGACCTATTATTTGGAAATAATAGGTCAACCTCACAGGACTATGAAGACCAAGTGACTTAACATATGAAAAGTATTTGGGAGGGTCCCTAGTACATAGTAGTAGTCCATAAATGTAAGCACATTAAAGGGGCAGTTCTGAGGAAGTCAGGATGGAACCTGAAGCCTTGCCTGCTGGGATTTCCCCCTTGTTCCTCTCCTAGAGCTCCAGACTCTTGTCTCTCACTTGGGTTAATCACTTAGCATGTGTTTTATGTGGGACGTGGGGAGGGGAGATTGCCGCCTACATTCGTGCTGTGTTCCCACCCTTGTTAATTCCCTCTCTTCGTATTAGACAGTCCATGGCTTTCTTTTCCTCTCCAGTCCCCTGATGCAACTTCACTGAGATGTCAATGTAGCTTTCTTCACTTCCCAACCTGAAATTGCTATAATTTAATTTTCTATAAGAAAAATCCAAGGCCATGATGATGAATAAAGAAAGCATTTCAATAATTGTGCATTTTTTTACTAAAAAAACAATAAAATTCAACATGCGCACACTTGTCTTTATTTAAGACCTCTTCCACGGAGTATCCGAAATCTGTGACAGCTTTTCCTGCTCATTATTTAAAAGCAGTTTAATCCCCCTTTTAAAGAAAAGCTTCCCTAAGGACCAACAATTCACTGTCAGTGTCAAAATGAGATGAAATATGAAAATAGCTCCAACCAGCAACATGTCCACTCAACATATGTTGGCTGCACAGCAAAGAACACCAAAAGGAAGTGGATTGAAAATCAAAAGACAGACTTTCCAGATCCTTGTTTCCTCTATTTATGATTTGCTATGTGATGTTGACATGGCATGTGGAAATTGCTCTGGAACTCAGCTTTTCCATTTTAAAACAAGGAGCTTAACTAGAATGATCCTTCCTTCCTTCCTACCCTCCTTTCCTCTCTTCCTTCTCTTCCTAAACCTCTGTCCTCTTCTCCTTTTCCTTCTTCCCTTTTTCTCTCTCTATTCTCTTTCAAGCAATAGAAGTTTTCTCTCCCCAATAAATGAAATCTCATGCAGTCAGTCAACTTGTTAAAATGAAAAAGGAGTTGTACCTCATATGCTCTCCTGATTGTTCTCCTCCTAATCTTCAGGAATGCATATCGTACCAAACAAATAACCTGTCTCCTTAGAACCTAGTTTAAAAAAAAAAAATACAGGATAATTCTGCACAGTGCAAAGTGCATGTGCTTTGGAACAGACAGATCTGGATCCAAATCCCTACTCATGTCTGCACATACCAGGGAGTGACTGTAGACGAGTCACTTACTCATTTTACATATGTTACTCCAGAAGCCCTCACTTTCTCACCCATAAAATGGGGATAATGTCCACTGAATAAGGTTATCATGAGGATTAAATGGAAGAAATTATAAAAGGATGAATTGAGTCCCTAGCACACAGTAGAGACTCAACAAATATTAACCTACTGTTTATTACTGGGAAGACCAAGTGTCCCGCCCAACACCTGCAGTCCTGGAAAATTAACAGCACACTTTCTCACTCTCAAAAGGTTCTGGTTTGAACAATAAATTATATGATCATTTATTACCACCTCCCAAAGTCATCTTTCCAGTTTTGATTGTGGGACTCTCAAAACATGTAGGAGTCTGTTGGTTGGGTCTCAGAACCCCATGAGGAGCCACAGATGATTAAATGTCAAGGCACAAGAATGCAGTTGAGACCATTGCAGAGGGAGGCAAGAAGCAAGCACGGCACAGCGGAAACCCTCACTGCTGTTACTCTTGCCCTCAACCCAACAACTGGCAGAGCCCACGGGCTTACACATTTGGAGTCACAGTACAGAAGCAAAAAAGAAGGCCAGCTGCCCAGGAAACCAGCTTTGCTCATGGTACGAGGACATGTGTGTGGATTAAGCCATTTCTTGTTCATTTCATGTCTCCTGCAATCTCCGTGTTTCCTTGTTGAACATAGTGAGTAATTCAGTCCCATGGTTGGGAAATAAAACACTTGAATTGTGAACTCAGAGCTGAGAGTACCAGATCTTAAGAGTGTGTTCTGATACAAGAAACTGTGTGTGTCGGAGTGGGTAGTGCGTGTGCTCATGTGTGTGCTTTGTGGTTATGATCAAGCACATCCATCCCAAGCCTGTAAATATTTGTGCAGTCTTTTTAGTGTTAGCGATTCTGTCCCCACACCATTGGCTCATTTATAAAACTGACTCGTCTCTTCATTAAAAACTAACCACTTCAAAACTGTGTGCTAGGCTTCTCCATCAGCTTGAGAACGAGAGTAAACACAAACAGCACTTATCACTTTGGCGGCCCTCAACAGTGTTTTCCAGTGTTAACAGCCCTTAAGAAAGACTCTCACTGGTGTTAGTTAAATAAACAGACAGTAAGCTGAGGAAGACCATTGTGGCCCATGTGCAAACTGGCTGGTAGCTCTTGGTGTCAGCCTCAGCTCACTTGGTGCCCCACCCCCACTAACCCTCTGATGAGAGCCAGTGTTATTCACGACCTAGAAAATGTAGGCCTTTGAAGCAGACCTCTCCTGTAGTGCTCACTGCTCCCCTCAGCAGTGTACTTCGGTCAATCTGCCTGTTCTGCTCCCCACTCTGTCTCTGGTCAGTCCTCTCACCCTCTTGTGCCTCTGGCCTACAGAGTACCCCAGTATTGTATACCCCAGTATTGTGTAAATAAAAAATAAATCTTTAAAAAAAGAAAATGGAGGCCTTGTATCAACTCCCATTTTAAATGCATGCTATCATGAGATGTGCCACCTTCAAATAGTAGAGGTAATCTTGAAGATAAAATTTCAATATTTAAATAATGCCTTTTCTGAGATATTTTCATAACTCACAGCATTGCAGGGGAGAGCAGAAATTGTAGAAGAATCAACAACCATTAGTGACTGAGCAGCTACTCATCCCCAAAGGAAAGGGCTTGTGTTGGTGGGAAGGGTGGGCAACAGAAAGGTTCCCATGCATGTAATCATGCCATGTTAGAGTTGGGTTTATGCCATGTTAGAGTTGGGTTTACCCTTAAATCTGGGCTGCAATTAGCTCTGTTTTCAATAACCTAGAGTTTAAACAGGGGTGATTTGAATCATCTGCCACTCCCTCTTGGTCGACAGTGAGGAAACTCTATTCTCCCAGTTCCACCTCAAATATCTCATGTAGGATGCTTTCACTCATTCCACTAGCTCCTAACCCTGGTGAGAAACTCTTTTCTCATCTGAATTCCCACAATACAAACCTCAGCACCCTATGAATTACTGGAGATGCTTCTGAACACTTATCCATATGCCAGGAATTGGAATTCATGGCTGCATAATTGAATTACTGGGGCCATTTTAAGAAAAGATCTACAGGTGACTCCTAAATGCAGAGTTGAAGGGCACTGCTTTTCCCCAAAGAGGTTCTGATTCTGTTTCTGGGTTTGGGTTCAAGGATTTAATTTCTGAATCAGCATCCTGACACAGGAGCCCCCAGTTCACATTTGAGAACTGCTGCCAGGGCTTGGGAGTTCTGAAAGAGCCCAACAGCTGACAGAATTATATTGCTCTTGAAGGAGCATACACTCTGAAGAGTGGAGAGTCCTTTAGACTTCAAAGCCATCACCATGCTTTTTGCATATACGAAACTGAATTTGAAGCAGAGGCAGAGATGAACAGTTCCACTCATGAAAGAGAAAGGGGCTGAACATGTGTGAACATGGGGGTAGAGGAAACTGGGCCAAAAAACTGGGGAAAGCACTAAATCCATGACTCTGCCTCATGGCCATGTGCCAGAATGAACTTTGAGGGATGAAAATATTGCAGAAGAATGTTAACAATTGTTTGCTCTGAGATGTGCAAAGCAATCACCATCCTCCATCTTCCCTCGGAAATCTTGAATGAAGAGGAGCTGGAGGCCTTCTGCAAGTTGATAAGGTGGAAACAGGAAGAGAACTTGAAGCAGCAGAGCAAGAGGATGAAGGGCAGGCAGCACATCTGGTTGACACGTGTGGCCTCGTCCCCTAACATAGCCCGTTACACAAAACAGGTGTTCAACAAGAATTTGTGAAACAAATGAAATAACTACTGGGAAACAGCTCAGAGGGAAGACCATGGTTCTGACCACCACAAAGGGCTGACCAGAGAGGAAGGAGAAACACTTGGCCTTTTCCTTATCAGCTTTCAAAGGTGAATCCCGACCTCCTCAACTTCGTGCTCCCATAACAGACAAGTGTCTCTGAGAAAGCACAGGCAACTTCAAAACCTACACACTCAAAGAACTATCTGTGTGACACTAGATGGGCTTTGTGTGTTTGGCTATTGCTATTGCTTTGGAACTTTAGACCAAAAAAAAATGGAAAGGAAGCATTAAAAATACACAGAGAAGCTTCCCACAGGCTGCACACCCCTATTCTGAAGCACACGGCACTGACCTAAAAGCGAGTAGACCAAGGGGCATCCCTATGTCAGCCAGCTGGTGGAGTAAAATATTGCCCCAAGCCAGAGATGCACTGCAGGGGCAGGAGGAGGGGGTGGGATCAAAGCAAAGGTGGGTGGGAATCATATAGGGACTATAACCAAGATGAAGGTGCATACATTGTACAAAAATGAAAAATGATGTAAAAAATATATAAAATTTAAAAAATAATAAATAAATAAATAAATATTGCCCCAAGTCCCATCTATTCTAAAACAAAGTTACAGACATAGTCTGGGAGTTCTATGGACAGTTTATATTATATTCACACAGTTCAGCAACAATTTCCTTCTTCAGCAAGAGATATGTGTTTTTAACACTGGGATTAAAAATGAGCTCAGCAACACCTGACTGAGGACTATCGCTAACTCAAAGGAAGGGGGCCTCCCTGGTGGTGCAAGGAGCTAAGGTACAACACTATGAAGCTATCCACAACCACTGCAGGACCAGTTCCATACCCGGCCAGGGAGCTGACTCACTTGGTGCAGCAGACCGCTCCTGTCTCTCCTGATGCTCCCCTCAGTGGTATATTTCAGTAGATCAGCCTGTTCTGCTCCCCACTGTCTCTGCTGAATCCTCTCACACACCCCTGAACCTCTGGCCTGCACCAGTTCTAGTATGCATAAATAAATAAAATAAATCTTTTAAAAAAAAAGACCCAGAAGTAAATGCTTTCTCTAGGGCTCTTGACGTGGGATGGCTTTTTTGTTTTTGTCTGCCCAGTATCTTTACTGTCTTTGGGAAATTCTCCTGTCATCCTGTGTCATCCCAACAGAGCCACAAATGCCCACATCCCCCAGAAGCCCCTTGCTGATCATGTGGTTCGTCATATGACTCTGGATCAGCCAATCTCATAGTTCTGTGCCTCTAGCGAGAGCAACTGATCCATGTCTTATTGTCTAATCTAAACTAAGCCAATCAGGGGCCTCCCTCGTGGCTCAAGGGATTAAGAACTGCACTATGAAGCAATCTGCAGCCTCTGCAGCATGAGTTCGATCCCCAGCTGGCCAGGAAACAACCCACATGGTGAGACAGACCTCTCCTGTCTCATCTGCTGTTCTCCTCAGCAGTGTATTTTGGTCAATCTGCCTGTTCTGTTCCTTACTCTGTCTCTGGTGAATCCTCTCCCCCTCCCCCCCCCCAACAAAACTGGCCTGTACCCCAGCTCTTGTATGCATAAATAAATCTTTAAAAAAAAAAAAAAAAAAGCTGGTCTTTTAAATAAAGCCAATCAAAATCTGCCTGGGTTGGTAAATGGCATTATAAAGAATAAATTAAGGGCCTCCCCGGTGGCGCAGCAGTTGAGCGCTGGGTTGTGAAGCTCCCCACGGCCTCTGCAGCGCCGGTTCGATCCCCGGCTGCTCCCCGGCCACCGGAGGAGGGTCCCACATGGCGCGCAGACCTCTCCTGCCGCCCGCTGCTCCCCTCAGCAGTGTACTTCGGTCCTTCTGCCTGCTCTGCTCTCCGCTCTGGCTCTGGTGAATTCTCTCACCCTCCCGCGCTTCTGACTGTACCCAGTGCATGCATAAACAAACAAACAAACAAATAAATAAATAAATAAATAAATAAATAAATACATGGGGGGAAAAAAAGATTTATTAAAAAAAAAAAAATAAGTTGAGAAACATGTGAAGCTGAAGCTGAGTGTGGTATGTATATAGGATAAAGCCAACACCTAGAAGGCCGGATTTCTCTCTTCTGTCAATATGTGGAAGGAATTGGAGGAAAATATCACTTATACATGTATGACTAGGGCTGTCCTAAAGTATTCTGAGATCCATGGGGTTGTGCCTGCATCACAGATGGGGATGCAGAACTTTAGAAAGAAAAAGCAACATTTATCCAAGGTCTTAAAGCTGAGGAAGTGGTGAAGACCAGTTGTGTCTAACTCCAAAGCCATATTTTTCTTCACTATACTGCTTCTCCCTGTGCCCTGGTTACACACAGTATGCCCCAGGTGGACACAGTACTCCACAGTCAAAGACTCTGGGTATTAGGTGTCAAGGCCCTAATTGTGACCCACATTGAGGCTCCTTCCTTGGCTGTGAAGCAGGCAGACTGTTTACATGGCCCAGGCCTGGAGTGGCCAAGTCCTCAGGGTCTGTTTGTCTGCATTTGCCTTCTCCTCTCACTCAGACCTTTAGTGAGTCAGCTATGGTTAAATCCAAGGACAGTCTGTGCTGAGCTTACTCCAACGTACCGGGAAGGTGTCTGCAGCCCTGAAGGTCACTGGGTGAAAGTATTAAAGCACACAGACAGATGACCTTTCACCTCCTTGCAGAAGGGAGCTATTTGTTGAGCAAAGGGCTCAAGGGCATCCTCTCCAAGTCCCAAACAGGTCTGAATCACCACCCCCACTTTCCGACCACAGATGTTTTCTCGCTCATAGCCAGGATCCAAATGGGGCAGGATCTGCCAGACTGAGCTCCAGAAGAGACTAAGAGGAAAGAACTGGGAATCTGACATGTTGTTTTCACCACTACAAACCCAGCTTCCTGGTCTATAACCCAATCGCCTTCAGTATTCCCCTTCCAACAGCGGAGATGACTCACTGTTCCCAGAGATTCCTGCTCCCCTTCTGTAGTGTGGAATTGTCACTGGACGTGGCTGCCACGTCAGTCATTCCACTTTCCAGAACCCCGTGTTTCTTGCGGGGAACATGTGACCACTTTTCACTGATAAACAGAGGTGAGGTTTCCCTCCTAGGCTGAGGCAAGCTTTCTCAATCCTCTTTTTCCTCATCCTAGAGAGAAAGAAGCCACGGGTAGGAGCTTATGTCAGTGAGCCTCTGTGTTGGAGACTATCTGGAAACCAGGAGAAAGAAAGCTTGATTATTTTGAAGCCCACTGAAACTTTCAGATTTGTTTGTTATAGCAACTAACACTTGCTATTACACCTCAAGGTTGAGAGAGCAATACAAACTCCTGCATCATTGACACTGTGATATACACTGTACTCGGAACTTCATCACCAGCATCTTATGAAGCCCTCATATGATTCTGGCATATAAGCTCATTCCCAATTTAAAATATAGAAAACTTGGCTCCAGAATATTAAATGATTTGTTCCCAATCATAGGAAGAGGCAAACATAGGATTTAAACAAAATTCTGTCTGACAGCAGATGCAAGAGGCCTTCTCTTTTGCCACCACTAGATAGTATGATCCTCAGGTCCCTTAAGGAGCATCTTCTCACTCATCTCTGTGCAAGAGATCATGATCTGAACTCACTCACTGCTTTATAGGACATATTTCCTATAGTCTCCAATCTGGGATGAGGGGTATTCTATCCTCAGAGGGATAGAAATGCCCTTCCTGAATTCTTGCATCTAGGACTGATACAGATGCCAAAGAAGTAGCAGCATGTTTGATTGAAGCCATTGGAGTGGAATGTAATTTTTGAAAGTTACTCTTAAACTTGCCATTGGCAGGTCATAGTGAAATAGACTCCAGTAAATTTCCCAATTGTTGTGACTCAAAACTATTTAAATTACAATTTGCAAAGGGGACCAAATTGTAAGGTGTGAATTATACTGTACTGAGGTTCAGTCCAGGCTCAGAAAGGACAACTCTGTAAAGCACTTTGGACACTGGCAATAGCATGTCACTCATGTAGGAAAATAATTGAGTGTGGAGTAAGAAACTGAAGGTCCAAGAGCAGATTCTCTGGTTAGTCTTGAACAAGACATGACCTTTTATAGCCACAGCTCCTTGTTTCTGAAGCGTGCGCAGGGGTGCTACCTATCTCCTTCACTGTAGTTCAGACTTTCCTTGTCTTTTTCATCTTTCTGCTCAGCATCTTCAGGCCTCATTATCTTGTATCTGAACTATTGCAACAGGCCCCTGGAGTGGGGAAAAAGTGGGTATAGCATCTTCTGCTCCTGCTCCCCTCCTCATGGGACCCAAAGAGGTCACTCTCCTGCTTAAACCCATCAAGTGTTCCCAGTATTCTCAGGGTAAAATCCAAACTCCTTGAACTGCCATTCAAAGTATTCCATGGTAGAACCTTGATCTTCATTTCCATTGTATATTTCTCTATTCTAGTTCTTCATCTTACATTAGCTCCCTATGGCAAGTCTCAGTTTCCTGAGAACTATTTGCTCCTTTTAACTCCCCTGATATGCTCTTCCCATTCCTAATTGTTACAAGTCAAACTGCAATCTTTAAAGGCTGGTCTGTATGACCACTTCTAGAACTCTATCCTGATGTGTACAAGTAAGACTTTCATTTCCCTTTTATGAGCTCAGGAAGCAAATCTTATGAAGCCCTTAGATCTTTGAAACAAGTTGATGCATTACTTGTTACATTTTTTTTTTTAAATCTCTCTTCCCACTTCATTAGAAAAAGAGCTATCTGTACCTGCTTCATCTATACCTTCTCCAGCTCTAAAATTGTGCCTGGTACAAAGTAAGTATTTAGTAAGTTTCCTAAGTTTATTCAAAATCATAAATCAAAGACTCAGAAAATACAACTGATCAGAGAAAGAATTAGAAAAAGGTATGTTGTAGTAACAAGTCAGCCCTGACACTCATGGCTTAGCACAATAAAAAGTTACCTCTCATTTCACTCACAATCCCACATGCATCAGGGCAGATCCCCAAAGCTGAGCTCCTCCAGTGAATGACACATGAATCCAGTTTTCCTCTATCCCACAAAGGGCTCTGCATCTCAAGCGCTTTGTAGATATGCTTGAGATCATGGAAGTCTGCCCAGAACATTGTAGAGCCAGACTGGAGCTGGTATACATTTTACTACTTGAGACCAGCAGCACTGACATCACCTGAGGGTTTGTTGAAGTGCAGAATCATGGGCCACATCCCAGACCTACTGAATCAGAGTCTGCCATTTTAACAAGATTCCCGGATGATGGGTGTGCACATTACAGTATGAGAAGCACTAGTGGACATCATTTCTGGCCACATTCCATTGGCAAATGCTCAGTCAAGAATGCCCAAACTAACTTCAAGGAAGGATGGAAAAAATTATCCCACCTTGATACTTAGAAAGAGGAAATGGGTTTTCTAGCCATAGACACTGACTGCCACAAGTAACAAGTAAGACAGGATGGATCTATTCCCACTTCCAAGTCAATCAAGTTCTACAGTAACTCTGTACTTCAGTTACCTGCTCTCCAATAACAGGTGATAGAGTATCGATTTCTAGCTGGAAAAGGGCAGGGCTGTTTCAAGATGGCAGGATCCAGCAGAAGGGCAGAGACTTACAATACCCATATAGAGAGGTGGAAACCAGATGTAAAGACACATTCAAAACCTCTCAGTCAATGAAGGTGAAAGAAACTTAACACAGTATACTTTGAATTAAAAAGCTTCCCCCTACTCCCACCAAGTCATTCAACTGGCGCCAAGATCTTAAGCGACCACAGTAGCAAGCTGGAACAATCCATTGTTCATTTGCTCTTTTTCTGTGAAGTTTTGACCTGTTAATTCAACTGTTTTTACTCTTTTCCCTTGGTCATTGTTTCTGGTTCTCATTAGTTGAAATTTATTTTAATTATTCTGTGACTCTGTTTTTTCCAGAACACAAGGATTTGAGGTTCACATACTTTCATCTTTTCTTTATGATTGGTTAATTAACCAGCACTGAGTGAGGGGGATGAAGACTGGAAGAAACTTTTAAAAATCCCTTTGCATATAAATGTGTGGAACACTTAACAGGAAAACCAAGGTCCTCTGTAATATTTGCACTTGATGGTGTTTTACCTGAGAAGTACTATTTGTTAAGTCAACTCTGATTGTAAGTTAAAAGTCATAAAAAGAAAACCTAACATTTCATAATACGAATTAACTTCATCTTGCATGTGTCAGACACAGAAAAAATTAACCCTGAAGCAATCAAAGTTTCACCATCAACACAGAGCATATAACTTTTATAGCATAATATCCCTTGTCCAAATAGACTGCATTTATTTTTTAAGCCACAGGGAAATAAGTGATTTAGAAACTCGAAGGAAATAAAATAAATCCTTAAGAAATATGTACCAGGGAAAGCATAAATTGGCATTTCATATTCATTCATAAGATTTAATCCATTAGTGGTGAAGATGGTGTCACTTAATTCACTTGTGAGCTATAAGGGCTTAGGTAATTTACATATGTACACCATTGCTCATGGGATCAATTCTGCATTGTTAAAGGCCATACTTCTTTTCCTTTTGCTCTAATTTGAGGCCAGACCACCTCTTTTGATGAGTCGTCCTTGTATGGCTTCAATAATTGAACTGATGACTTCCAAGCTCTTTCCAGAATCCACCTTGTTTTTGAGCTTCACACTACTATAACCAATTCAGTATTGGTCACCTCCATTTCCAGAAGGATCCCAGATTTGCCAGTATTAAACATAGTTCACCAACCCTAATGCAAACTATGGACTTTAGTTAAAAAGACTGCATCTGTTCATTAATTAAAATAAATGTACTAACTAATGAAAGATATTAAGAACAGGGAAACCTTGGTGTTGGGAGTATGTAGGTATGGGGGGAGAGGAAGTATATGTGAAAGCTCTGTACTGTCTACCTAATTTTTAAGCAGATCAAATACTGCTCTAAAAATGAAGTTTATTAATTAAAAAAATAGTTCACCAACTGCTCCCCAAAATTATCCCTTCTTATTTTTACTAAGAAAGCATTCAATTATTTCCCTAAAAGCAAAGAAAATGAAAGAAAAGATAAACAGCTGCAACGACATCAAACTAAAAAGCTGTTGTACAGCAAAAGAGACAATAACCAAATCAAAGAGACATCCTACAGATTAGGAAAAATATTTGTACTCCATACAACTGATAAGGGACTGATACCAAAGATCTACAAAGATCTTACACAACTCAACAAAAACAAAGCAAACAACCCAGTCAAAAAATGGACAGAAGAGATAGATAGACACTTCTTCAAAGAGGAAAAATACAAATGGCCAACAGGTATGTGAAAACATGCTCAACATTATCACGGAAATGCAAATCAAAACCACAGTGCGATACACCCCTCACACCAGTGAGAATGGCTCATATTAAAAAACTGGTAAACAACAAATGCTGGTGAGGATGTGGAGAAAAAGGAATTCACTTACACTGTTGGTGAGAATTCAAACTGGTCCAACCATTATGGAAAGCATATGGAAATTGTGGAGTTTCCTCAAATTATTAAAAACGGGTTTACAATATGATCCAGCAATTCTACTCCTAGGAATCTACCCAAAGAACATGAAAACATTAATTTCAAAGGAAATCTGCACTCCAATTTTATTGCAGCACTATTTATAATAGCTAAGATATGGAAACAACCTCAATGTCCAAAAACGAATGAAGAAGATGTGAGATATACACACACACACACACACACACACACACACACAATGGAATATTACTTAGTGATTAAAAAAGAGGAACCCATGCCATTTGCAGCAACATGGACAGAACTGGAAGGGATTACGTTCAATTAAATAAGTCAGAAGGAAAAAGAAAGATAGCAGGGCCTCCCCAGTGGGTCAGGGGTTGAGCGCTGTGTTGTGAATCTGTCTGCAGCTTCTGCAGCGCCGGCCAGGGAGAACCCCACATGGCGCGCAGACCTCTCTGCCTCACTCGCTGCTCCCCTCAGCAGTGTACTTCGGTCCGTCTGCCTGTTCTGCTCCCCGCTCTGGCTCTGGTGAATTCTCTCACTCTCCTGCACTTCTGACCTGTACCCCAGTTCTTGTATAAAAATAAATAAATCTTAAAAAAAAAGAAAAAAAAAGATAGCAGATTGTTGCACTTATAGGCGGAATATAGGGAAACTGGAAAAAAAAAAGGTCAAAAAAAAAAAAAAGAAAGACAAAACTTGCAAGCAAACTATAGATCTGAGGAATACAGCAGGGGAGGGAGGAAGAGCACAAGGGACTATGATGCTGTTTCACAGATGATGCGGTGGAAGATTTATGAGGACTACACCTGAGAGGAGAAATCAAATATTGTACTAAAATGAGTGACAATGTAAGAAAATAAAAAGTATAATCAATATATTAAAAAGTATTCAATTATTTGCTGAATTATTGAGTGAGACAGAGAATCATTCTTCATTGTCCTCATTATTATTTCCACATAATTAATATTATCCTTTTGAATATACATTTATATTTATGCTCACACCATCCCATCTTTCCCACCAAAAAATATCTTGAAATAACTTTTTAAAAACTCAGCATTCAAAAAAGATAAACACATGCAATTTGCAACAACATGGATGGCGCTGGAAGGGATCATGCTCAGTGAAATAAGCCAAAAAGAAAAAGAAAAATACCGGATGGTCTCACTCATAGCAGGAATCTAGAAAACTTAAATAAGGGACCAGGAAAATGAATAACTATAAGAAAGTGAAAATCAAAATCAACAAAAACTATGAACCAGAGACACTTTTTGGGGGTGGGGGGCGGGAGGGGAGGGATTGGGGTCAGAATGGGGGGATTGCAATTGTATGGGGAATATAAAAATAAAATTTATTAATTAAAAAAAACTCTATAATACAATGAAAATGGTCAAAGAAATATATGGGAATGGCAAAACAGAAAAGTTGAATGAAGCTAGATGAAGACTGAGCTCCAACACTCTATAGCAGGAAGTTGGTGCACAAATTAGGTTCTGAGTTTTCCAAAGGCTAAATCAAAGTGGGAAACACTTAGCAAGGGTGAGGGATTTATAGCATCTGTCAGATTAAAGGAAATGCTAACTGTTCAAGAGAAGCCTGATATTATTATAATGTAGAAACAATACCAGCAAATGTGGGTAGCGTAGACCTTCACGCAACATGACTTATGCCAAATGAAATCTCGGATGCTTATCTTCTATTTAACAATTAGACAATGGGCTTAGGTAAATAAATACCTTAGTAAATGCCTAAATTAAACTTCCCTTCAGGACTGCCTGAAAAGGAGAGTGGAAGAGGGCAGAGAATGACCTTATCTTTGAGGTATTTCTACTTCTCTGCTGATGTGAGTCTAGCGAATAACCTAAAATGAGATGGGAGTCCAGTATAAAACATGGTTTACTGACTCAGCATCCTTGCAGTCATCTTCTCATTATCCAGGCTGCACCTTCTCTGATTCTGTATCCCCCATAGAGCATGCTTTTACCCCAAGTCTCTGCCTCCTCTTCCTTTCCACCCCATATAACCCAAATTTCTTCTGAAAACTTTCCTTGACTCCAGAATTGGCCCAGAACCTCCTTTAGGTTCCTACACCACATACATGACCTCCAACATTAGCATTTATCCATAGCTCTCAAGATTTCCTGTTCACTGGCTGCCAGCACATGTACCAAGTTCATATTTATGGAGCACTTGCTATGTAGTCAGCACTGAGCTACATGTTTCAATACATAACATTTTCTTTAAATTCTTATATTAGTTTTCTAGTGCTGAGTAACAAATCAGTACCAAAATGTGGCCTCTGTAATAAGCTTTTGCTATCTCACAGTTTCTGTGGGTCTGGGATATAGATGTCGTCTAGCTGGGGTCACTGACAAGGCCTCTCCTGGGCTTGCAGTCAAGTTGTAGGTTCTGGCTGCATTGTCTGAAGGCAGGAAATTTGGTAATGGGTACATGGAGATTTATCTTACTATGCTTGTTACTTTTGCATATGTTTGAAATTGATCATATTTATTTATTTTTTTAAAGATTTATTTCATTTATTTATACAAGCACTGGGTACAGTCAGAAGCGCGGGAAGATGAGAGAATTCACCAGAGTCATAGTGGAGAGAAGAGCAGGCAGACTGACGAAGTACACAGCTGGGGGAGCAGCGGGCAGCAGGAGAGGTCTGGCGCCATGTGGGACCCTTGCCTGGGGGCCGGGGGATTGAACCGGCGCTGCAGAGGCCGCGGGCAGCTTTGCAACCCAGCGCTCAACCGCTGCGCCACTGGGGAGGCCCGAAATTGGTCATATTTAATAAGATAAAATAAAAGTTGAAAAACATAAAAAGTCTAAGTCAAGTTAGGAATGTATGAAAAAGAAATAAAATGTCTAAGTCAGGTTAGTGAAGGGAAAACTCCACACAGCATCTTTAAAGAAGATGTTAATATCCCAGTTTAAGGTGAAACAGATTAGAAGTTTCTAGATCTGATTCTGAAAAGATTCATAGCCATGTCTGTTTGATTCCAAAGTCAACATGTTCCCCACTATTCTACACAAGCAGTGATACAAATTTATTTCTGCATTTAAGATCCTTGGGCTGCACTGAATTCTAGGAATACATGAGGCTACATCAATGGCCTCCTAATAGTGACTCTTGGCCTTCATCATCCCCCACTGTGTTTCCACCAGTGAATGACCTGGGGTGTCTCACCTGTGCTGAACACTTTATGTACACCAGGCACTGGGTCTTAATATCAATTTATCTTTACAATGTACCTACTAGGTGTTGTTAACCCCTTTAACATGGAGTCAGAGAGATGAAGTCAAGCCTCAAGTCACACATCTAGATGAAGTAGAGTTCACATTCGAATTTAGGGATAATTGACCACAATGATAATAGTGATAAATAAAATGATAAATAGTGATAAATAAAATAAAATGATAATAGTTAGTGGGTTGGTAGGAGTGCCATTTTAGAATGTTGATTCTATTAAGAGAAAAAAGCTTTCCACACTAGAAAGTTGGGCGCTTCAAGTAATGAGCCATTTTTCTAACTGATTACCAGTGAGATCCTTCTCAGATTGTGCCCCGCCACCTACTCTAGCCATGGTTCATAGTCCTCGCTGCCCGCAGCCTCTGCAGCGCTGGTTCAATACCCGGCCGCCGGCGAGGGTCCCACATGGCACAACAGACCTCTCCTGCTGCACCTGCTGCTCCCCTCAGCAGTGTACTTAGTCAGTCTGCCTGTTCTGTTCCAGGCTCTGGTTCTGGTGAATCCTCTCACCCTCCTGTGCTTCTGACTGTACCCAGTGCTTCTATAAATAAATAAATAAATCTTAAAAAAAAAAAAAGAGAGTGAGAAACCTGATCTCTCTATCCTCTAAGATAGGATTTTCAAAGCAGAGGTCAGATCCATTAACAAGTAATCAAATCAACACAAGCATTAAAAAAAAAAAAAGTCAAAGGAAACAAAACAAAGGAAAATGTATTATTTCATGAGAGAAACAAATACATATACTCATACACAGGTGTTGGTGGGGCATTTATGTGTGAGTGTGTGAATTGGATCATTTATAAGATTAATTTGTTATTGTAGGCTGCTGTCAAGAGTTTGAAAGTTATTGCTTTAAGACACCTTTCAGACTCTTGACTTCAGGTTGCAATAAATCTGACAATTCGCAATTGTAAACCCAGTAGTTTCCTTCAGATTCTGTAGTCCAATAAAAAGAGACGTTTAGACTCAGATGGACTTTGAATCTGAAACCTACTTCTGACTGAATGCCCTTGGGCAAGTCATTTCAACTTTTTTAGGCTGTAGTTTCATTATCTGTAAAATTCAAGTAATGATGCTCATCTTATAGGATAATAGTGAGGCTTAAGTGAGAAAATATAAACACTTAGCAGAGTTCACAGCACATAGTAATGCTCTAAAAATGTTAATTAGAATAATTGTTATTAATTTTAATATTTTTTCTATGACTATTATCATTATTTTCAAATTGCATTGAAATGATTTGTTTATTTGTCTCTTCCTAGACTGGATCACAAAGAAATGAAGGTATTTGTTGTCACTGTCTTTCCAAAACACATTTTATTCCATGCAAAATGACTATTTTGATAGTACCTCCCAAATTAGAACCAGGATCAGAAGATTGTAAACACTTCCTCTCACTTACCCTTGCAGCAAATTTCTAAAAACACTTTGGGAAGAAAATGTACTGTCTTGAAAAGCAATAACAAAACTAAGCACCGAAGGCATTTCATCATTACAAGGTGAGATCATCCACATCATTATATTTCAAATCTCACAACCACACTGCAAGGGAAATATTGTTTCCATGCCCCACTCCACAGATGTGGAAACTGGAGTTCAAAGAGGTCCAATGACTTGCCCACACTTTCTAACCCAGGCTACTGACCTTGAACTCTACATTCTTTCTCTTGCACCAGTGATTTTTAACTATAAGATTATGTACATGAACAACCAGGAATCTAGCCAAAAACTTATTACCATTCCCCACTCCCAGAGATTTTGACTTAGTTACTCCATGGTGGAGATTAGGGATTTGTTTTTTAACAAGCACCCCCAGATGATTCTAATCCAGGTGGTCAGAAAAGAAGTTCTTCTCTTATCCAACAAGTCTCTTAAAGGTATCACTCACAAGCAAGGGAACCAATTAGTACCGTTGCCAATGGCTTCTCAGGCACCATGGGCATGTAGGGAGCTGGGAGTTGGAAGTTGCAGCTTTCATTTTTGTTACTAATTTCATTTTATCTCCTGACCCATCATTAGTCTCTAGTGCTGACAGTGGGGAGAGGAGCATCTTTGCACTTCCGGTGCTCTCACCGGCAGTGCATGCCCCAGGGTGAGGCCAGCCTGTCTCTGCACCCTCATGGTAAAGAGATTAGGTAGGGGCCAGGGCTCCACAGGGCCTTGGAGGCCATCCTCCACTTCTTCAGCCAGGGTTGGTGCCCACAAGCACAACTCTCCCAGCCATTCAGAGAGCAGTGTCACCGTGAGTTCATAAGCCTGCTTCTTAGGAAAAAAAAATGCTACAGAGAGGGTGAGTGGAAGAATCACACAACAGTCATTTTTCCGTCCTCAGCACCCCAGCCTGGGCACTCATAAGACACCACTGAGTGTGTAAATGAATGAAGAGCAAACGGAATCATGACTTACTTTAATTACATATATTTAATAAAAGCTTCCTAGATGGTTTTGTCTTATTCTAGTCATTAGGTTTTACTGTTGATAGAAATCAAAGGAGTTCCTTTTTAATTATTTATTTTGACCATGATAGAAATTCTTCTATTTTTCTTGGAATACTATAAAAACATAAAAAAGAGCACTTTTGTGATGAACAATAAACTCTGTGGTTTATGAGACATGAAACACCATAAACTCTTTTGAAAAGATAATTTTACTGGAAACAATATATTTGGAAACTAATTTGCCATCTCAATTGCAAACCCCAGCCTGCTAATCCCCTAGGGGTACATGGGGACTGAGGCTTTGTGGTACAATCAACAGCCAACACTTCACAGAATGGTTTGCTGGGGACAGGTCTTCTGCACACAGCATCTAGTTCAAGGTTGGAATGGCACCCCCTTAGTTACCCTCTTCCAGAGGGGGCACATTTCCACTTTACAGCTATAAGTAACTGAAGCTTTGCAATGACACAGCTAGTAAGAGGGGGAGCTGGATTTAAACCCAGGTCCTTTAGAGTCTCATTCTCGCAGATTCTGGGTATCACACGGGTTACTGGGGAGCATAAGTGCCATTGTAAACCATTTCAATGAAGTCTAACTTAGATCAATGATAATCCAGGCAGGCAGAGAAAACATGCCTCCCCCTTCCTCAAAGAACTGTCCTGTCCCTTTTCCCAGGCCCCCCTGCCAAATCCTTTCATAGAAACTGTGCTTTTTTGAGGAAAAGGCTGAGACTGTCAGATCTTATGAACCATATAAAATATGCAAATTTGCCGGAATGCTGTTGCATCAGTACTCTGAAGCCCTGAAGTCCTGTTGACCCTCAGAAAAGTCAGGCTGCAACAAACAGACAAAACAAAATTAAGGAATAAATGCTCATCAAATTGTTTATAATGAATGGAAAATAGAATAAAGAAAAGTGCTCATGCTCTGCTACCCAGAGACTGGACTAAATAAACATTTACTTAGAGACACATAGATAGATGTAGATAGATTAGATAACAGCTGTAGGTAGACAGATATAATCATAACATTAGGTACATAACTAGGGATATATTCATAACATGTAGCATGTGACAGTATATCTTTTGCTTTTCTACTTAATGTTTAAGCAGGTTGATTTCCCCCTGCATTGAAGCAGTCTCCTTGGGTTTTACTAAAAACTCCATCAAGGAAATGTCCATGAATTAATCACTTTGTGTTGTATGGATTATATCTAGTTTTTTCTTGCTCTAAGTAATTCTCTAATGAACCACTTTGTAAGTAAAGCTTTTTAGAGAACTTCATGATGAGGACATTAGGATATACCCCCAGAACAGAATTATGGGTCTACCAGGCATGAACACCACACCACGGCAAACATGCTTTCTGAAAGTCTGTACAACATGATTCCCATCAGCAGCACGTTTCCCTGCCCTGCCTGCAGCCCTGCCACCCTGGACAGATGACCAGGGCAGCTGCAGAAGTGCCACACTCAAGGGCTCTGTAGGCATCATCCTGAAATTATTAATAATGTTACCCCTGAATATGAGTTTTATGAGTCAAGTCTGATGGAACACAGGAACAGGCATGCGAGCAGAAGAGATACAGGCCATGTGTGTGTCCGCTATCTTTGCTGCCCATTTACATAAGGTGAGTCCTCACTGTCATCAGCTGGTTCTTGGAAACTGATTTTAAGTGAAATGAATGTTTAGCATAACCAATTTCCCAGCAGGCTAAGTGATATAAACAAGAGTTAAGATCCTACAGCATATTTTTGGCCACAAATGACCAAACTAAATAAAGACCAAAACACTTCTAATATTAAACTATAATTTGTATTCATGCATTCATTTCCCAACCCCCTTATTCCAGGTCAGGATTTCAAAGGCCAGAACCTACCCCAGCAGGACGCCCTTTCATCAGAGAGACTTAAGAGTACATCTTTGGGATGTGAGAGGGAAACAGAGGACCCCAAGAAAACCCACATAGTTCTGGGAAGACAGGGGGCCCAGCCAGAATCTGTTTGCTTTTCCATCATGGTTACAACAAAACATTTCTGAGGAGTTTTGGCCATACATCAAAAGTACAAAATTCCAGTGGACACACAATATATGAGAGGTCAGCAAAGGTCAAAGCACGTGCCAGGTTAAGTATGTAACTTCCATGACTGAGTAAGCCGGGACAGAGAGGGAAGGGTCCTGTTTGTTCTAAGAGACATTTGATTGTTTTGTCTTTAATGAGTGAGCAGGGGCTTTGGGGTCCACTGTGACAGCCGCCTGTCCAACGGGCTCCGGGCCAGTCCTACATTGCCTGGGAAGAGGTCTTATTTCAAACTACGTGCCAGACCTGTCATGTTTTAGTCAAATAGTTACTCTGTCCTTTCATCATTGAGTCCAAGGTAGAGAATTGGTAGAATGCACACATATAAATGCAAGAGGTGGAGTAAGATTTGTGTGACATTTACACTGTGCTGCTCCGAGAGTACAGACATGCTCAAACTACTGAAAACAGATTTCAAATGCAACACAAATACAGAAAGCATTTTTCGTGATTCCACATACAAGTTTGCCTCCTCTTTGGAAGTGAACCCCATCATGTCAGGAAAGTCCAGCCACATTCTCCTAGTAAAATATTCCTTTTTCCTCCTCCCCACCCTTCTCTAACAACCTTCTGGCTTGACAGCCGGCTGATGGCTCTTTTACACAATCTAATCAGGGACAGGCCACCCGGACCAACTTTTCCAGATAGTGACAAATTAATAGCCATGTTGGTGTTGGGGCCAGTGTTTGGTAAAAGACAAATGCCTTTTACCCTTTATTGCCACATGTTCTGGAACTCTGGGTGCCTTATTTACTTGCTTGCTGGTAAATTTTTACAACCTTATTCTGCCCAGTAGTGTACTCCTTTAGGTTAAGGCCTCATTTCTGAAGTACAACTTTGGACTTTGGACAGCAGTAAAGTCACTCTTGCTCTTAGGAGTTAATGCTTCCTTATAAAATGATTGAGTTTGCCTTTTAAAGGCATTATTATATCAAGGTCCCTTCATACACATTGCTGTCAGTGCACAAAGTCCCCTTGGGCTGTAACCTCCAAGACAGTCATTTTAAAACACATTTGCACATGACAAGGAAATGAAGAGCTTATAAAGCAGTGATTGGCCTGGTCTCAGCCTCCAAATTCTGATTCAATTGGTCCGGGTGCATTGGAACGTTGAGAGTTCTGAAAGATATTCCAGCTAGTGGATACGCAGACCCAATTTGGAAACTGTTCAGAACCCCTGTTCTAAAATCCCATTTCTGAGGAAGAAATGTACAAAATCAGCCCCCATAGCAGTAGGATCTGGCAAATGGTTACGGAGCCCTGCTGTCTGATAGGCCTCACACTAGGCCTTGGGGATGGCAACGATGAATAAGATAATGCCCCACCCTGCAGGAGTTTTCAGGATGGAGGCCAAGTGAGAAAGTCAGCAAGATAGCATGAGAGAAGGCGGAGTGCCAGGAGAGTATCTAGAACAGAGGCAGGACCAGAGGCCCATATGATGCTGTGCGTGTTGTCCAGAATGTGGCTCTGGAATGGGGACTTCTAGGGTGCTGTGCTGACAGAGCCTCAGGAAGAAAATCTAAAAAGGCTACAAAGCAATGAGATCCCAGGGCAAGGACAATATCTTGTTGGACACTGTGTGTCAAAAAACAACATAATGCAGGCCTCCCTGGTAGCACCGGATTTAGGTCTCAGTGCTATCAAGCTGTCACCAGCCATTGCAGCATGAGTTCCATCCCTGGCCAGGGAGCTGATCCCATGGCACAGCAGAGCTCTCCTGCCTCACCTGCTGCTCCCCTCAGCAGTGTATTTCAGTAAATCCACCTGTTCTGCTCCTGACTCTGTCTCTGCTGAATACTCTCATCATCCAGACCTTTGACCTACACCCCGGTTCTTCTATGCATAAATAAATTTAAAAAATCTTTTTTTAAAGAACATCTTATTTGTTTATTTATACAAGCACTGGGTACAGTCAGAAGCATGGGAGGGTGAGAGAATTCACCAGAGCCAGAGTGGGAAATAGATCAGGCAGACTGACGAAATACACTGCTGAGGGGAGCAGCGTGCATGGCAGGAGAGGTCTGCGTGCCATGTGGGACCCTCACCGGCGGCCAGGGATCGAACTGGCGCTGCAGAGGCTGAGGGCAGCCTCGCAGCCCAGTGCCCAACCACTGTGCCACCAGGGGAGGCCCTAAAAAAATCTTTTTTAAAAGCAACATAATACTGGCACAGAATAGATGGCCATCAGCAAGTGTTTCAAGAATAAATAAATGGTCTGATTTGTAGCATAAGATGCTACAAAAAAAGCAAAAAGTGTGGAAAGCTATGTCTGGGCCTGATCATTCAAGTCTGGACAGTTCTTTTGCTCAGGGAGTTCCATCTTCTGATCTGTTCATCAGGAAATATACCTGGCGGTAGATGTAGCTGATGCTTTGGTCAGAGCAAAAGTCTGGAGGTAGTTTAGGAAGCAAGAGCTCAAGAGGGGGCTAGTAAAGATTTGAGCTGGGCTGAGTCAAGTGGGACAAAATAGAAAGTTGTGCTAAGAGATTCTTCTCTGACATACTTGGGAAAGAAAGCTTACTTGAGGATAACTCACCCACATCCTCTTCTACCCTGCCAGCGTAGAGGTCCTCCAAGGTCATGGTTACCTGATCTGACTCTTGAGGCAACATATACACATAAACAAGCATCTGCTCCCTGGCCCTTCCCAGACAGTCCTGCCTGCATTCCCAGAGCCCTCCTATAGTAGTAATACTGGGGAGTATTTTTTGAATACCTACTATGTGCCAGACTACAGCAGACACATTTGGGAAGTTCACCCAATTTTGACAATGCATCCACAGCCCTGGTGAAAAGAGAAGGGATATAAGAGGTACTAAATTTGAATTGTACCCCCTATTATTTCCTTGGGGAAATTATTTAAGATGGCAGGGCTTTTATCATTTATAAGTAAGGATAATAATAGGGTCTGTCTTATTTCAAGAGCTAACAGAGGCAACACATGGGCACCTGCACAGCAGGGGGCATGCTACTTTCAGTGTCATCATTTCCCATTCATTTCCCCCTCCCTGGCAGACCACCCAGGTGCACACTAAATCCCTGACACTGTGACCCCAGACCCAGAGAAAAGCAACCATTTGCTCAGTCTTCTCAGCACCCCTGGGTGCTCAGAGAGGTTCCATTAACCAGAAATAAGAGATGTAATGCCGCTCAGGGTGTGGTTTGTCAAGTCTGCTCCCTGCCCCATCCAGCCCACCAGCTCCATGAAGGGCTCTCTGGAAGACCAGACTCAACGTGCCAAGCTGGGAGGATATTTGTTTCCCTCCAGCTTGAGGGACAAAAGCACCAAAATCTCTCTTCCCAGGAGGCATTTGACACAACTGGCTCAACAAGTTTGACAACCTGCTGTGTGCACTCCAATGTAGAGACAACACAAATCAATCTTAAATTTTCTTCCCCCTACATAATAATCATCTCTACTGATAAAGCTAACCCAGAAAATGGTTGACTAATTTTTTAATAGAAATTCACTTTTTAAACAGTTAATCATTGAATGTCAACACATACTCAACAGGGAGAGAATAGCAGATTAGGTTTAGCAACCTCTCTTTTCCCAGAAGGTGAGATGAACCAAAAATAGACCTATCTTGGTTCAGTGTATGTAGGAAATTTATTTTAATGTCAACTTAACTGGTGCTGAAGTGCTCAGCTATTTGGTTAAATGTTATTCTGGGTGTGTCTGTGAGGGGAACACTGAGATCCAGGCAGTGCATTCTCTCCAAAGGAGGCAGTCTCATCCAATCCAGGGAGACCTGACAGGAACAAATAGCTAAGTTGGGAAGAAGTCACACTGGCTGATTTTGGACTGGGCGACAGTAATCCCCCCCTGCCTTGGACTAAGACTCAGGCTGGAATTTACACCATCATCTCTCCTGGATTTGTATCTTACTGACTACAGTTCTTGGCCTTCTTAGCACCCATAACTATGTGAGCCAATTCCTAATACTACATATATCCCATTGATTGTGTTTCTCTGGAAATCCATTATCTCACTAGCACACTATCACAAATATTCACATTTAATTCTCATGACTATCTCCAAGGGAGGGAGCTGGTAATGAAACAACATAGACACACAGGTTTAAAAACAGAAAGTTATTCCTCACAGTATCAGGGGCTGAGAAGTCCAAGATCAAGGTCCTCATGAGGCTCTCTTCCTACGTTCCTGTCTTACCAGATTCTTACCTGTTGGAGAGAGAAATATGGTGTCTCTTCATATAAGGACACTAACTCCATCATGAGGGTGCCACTCTGATGAGCTCACTGAACCCTAATTACCTCCCCAAGGTCCCAGCTCCAACTGTCATGACACTGAAGGTCAGGGCTACAGTGAGTGAATCTTGGAGAATACAAATGTTCAGTCTATAACAACATATGTCCTATTTTACAGATGGGAACACAGAGTTTTGAAAAGGTAAGATAACTTGCTAAAAGTCATCAAGCTTGCAAGAGCAAGAGTTAGAACCTGAGCCACCATCTCCCCTGTAGCCACAATTCTTTCTACCACAACCATTGTTCTTAGTTAGCTACTCAAACATGTAGCAAAGATGTCATCCTTAGAAGCATCCAGAAAAGATATGAAAAGTTACTCAACCTTACTAGTTATCTAAGAATACTCTTTAAAATGACAGATTTCTTCTTTCACTCATTAGATGGGCAAAAATTAAAAAATTAATAAGATCCAGTGTCAGTGAGGGCAGGGAAGGGGTTGCTCTTAAATACTACTTGTGGGAACACACACTGGTGGACCGCTCAGAGGGTAATTTGGCACATTTAATTTTGGCAGTTAAATGTGCATTCTCTTTGATCAAGCATTTTCATTTCTGGTAGGTACCCCAAGGAAATGCATCCGTGTGGCACAACAAGGTAGATATCCTGTACTTTCTGGTAGCAGCGTATTGCTCATTAATGGGAATGGTAAAAGAAACTTGTTGTGTTCACTGAGGAATGGAACTGATTCATATATTCTAGAAATATAGCACTTTTTTAAAAGATTTATTTATTTATACATACAAGAACTGGGGTACAGGCCAGAGTTGTTGGGGGGAGGTGAGAGGATTTACCAGAGACAGAGCAGGGAGCAGAACAGTTGGCTCTACTGAAATACACTGCTGAGGGGAGCAGTGGGTGAGACAGCAGAGGTCTGCTGAGCTATGTGGGTCATCACCCTGGATGGGGATCGAACTCGTACTATAGTAGCTGAAGATGGCTTCATAGTGCTGAGACTTAACCCCTTGCACCACCAGGGAGGTCCCTACCCTATAGCACATTTTTATTCACAAAACTGTAGCATATGTGCAGCATAATTCTATTTATGAAACCAAAATATACCCACCATGCTGTCTATATTATATAAGTATATAATTGCATTTAAAATAGTCAAGGACAAAAAAAAATAAAATAGTCAAGGACACATAAACTTGGGGCAAAGGGAGCAAAAGAACTTTTTTTCTCTATTGGTTGAGATTTCACAGTTAGAATACATTCCTTTTATTGTTTGTATAACTATACTAAATAAATACACATATATAAATAAAAACATGCAAAATAAATATTTTTTTCTCCCTCTAACAATAGCCTCATGGGGTACACAGCATAGAATTATTGCCTTAACATTCTAAATGAAATATCAGAGCATGTCAGCAGAGAAGGAACTCATTGGAGGTAGCAGGTTGGGTTAGTGACAAGGCCAGGACTACAATCTAGGTCTTTTGACTTTAGTTCGTGTGTTCTGAGGATTACAACATGGCATCACTAAGTTCCCACCATCTTCAGGCCCTCTTGACTGTGACCTAAGACAGTCAAGTCCTGGTTCTCTCACCAGAACCTCCATGTCTTAAGGAGTTAGAAGGCTTCAAAGTTCTTCTTCTCCTCCTTCTGTTTTCAAACCACTGCTGGCACCAGCGGCAGCTTCCTCTGAATCGCCACTTGAAACCCACAGGTCCAGTATTGCAAAGGGCTTCTCTGATGTTCATTCCGATTTCCATCCAAATAAATCTCATTTTGCTGATGTCTATAAAGTCTGACTTTATAGCAGAGACTTCTCCTAGAACTCTGTCTTTAATAAAAGGGGAAAGAAGTGGAACTACTAATTTAGTTTCTTTAAAAGGCATGTATTTTCATGCACATTAAGTCCATCTGTTGGTGAAATGGATGCCTTTGCACAGTGTATAATTTGATAAAACCCAAAAGAACTCAGAGCTCCCAGCTTGAAGCAGAAATAGAGAAAGTGGCTGGGAACCTGACTAAAGTGGAGAAATCCACCAAACACTATTTTTAGAACCAAAAACTGATCTAAAAAAAAAAAAAATCCATCCTGGAGAAAGAGTAGTATTCTCAGCATAGAGCCCGTAGGCACATTTTCAACTGCTTTAAGGACCAAGATCAAAGGGCCCCCTGTCTCGGCAGCTTATTTATTAGAGATATATTTTTCGGGTGCTGTGCAATATCTCCTCACCTCACTTCCCGCCTTCCCATCATCCAATGGCTCCCCGCCGACCTCAGAGGACTTACAAACTGGCAGCCACGCTTACTTTGCCAGTAAAAAGTGTGCTAAAATTTGCAATGTTGACATTTAAAGCTTGGCATTTCACATTAAAAATCAGACATTTCACAGGGAAAAAAATTAGAAATCAGGATCTGATTTCTCTTGAATAGTCAGAAGACTATTGTAGGGGGTTCAAATTCCTGCAGAGCATTAATGGGCTGATGCTAAGTAGTGGAGGCATAATATAAGTAGTGTTCACTTCCTGCTTTGCTACAGTCCCCACCTGTACCTGCCTGGCCCCTGTAAGACACTTGAAGGTGCAACACCTGGTTTTGAGGAGTCTAGTTTTTAAAGTCTGAATTTCTCATAAGGGCATTCAAGGTCCCTCACTATTGGCTTCTGACCAGTTCCTCCATCTTTATCTTTCCTAGTTCTTTACCTGTTTATTTACTCAATAAACCTTCATTGGGTAGTAAGCATCTACCAGACTGTACTCCAGGTGGACATGGAGATTAATAGGATGCAAGTCTCAGTCATGGCCCCAGCAACGGCACACACAAGCTAGGACAACTCAAGCCAGACTGAGTCATCAGGGGATCACCAACATAATACAATACCCATCCTGGCCTAGAAACTTCGGGACTGTTAGTACTTCTAGGCCTAAAGGGAAAGAGTTGCATACCTAGAGAGAAGCTATGACCAGCCCAAATTAACCTGACAGAGAAAGGACTAGGAAAAAGGACATCCACATTCACTCTCCTCTCTACCTCCTGGGGGGATGCCCTCTTCAGCCAGAGTCAGAAGCAAAGGTCTCTTGATGAAGTCCATAGAAGTCAACTTCCCTGGACAGAGAACAGGACAGAGAATGGACAGATGGAAGCTAGACACAAAGACACTGGGTCAACCCCATTCTGCCTCTTTAAAAAAAAAAAAAAGATTTATCTATTTATGCATACAAGAGCTGGAGTATAGGCCAGAGATGTGGGGGGTGAGAGGATTCACCAGAGACAGAGTGGGGAGCAGAACAGGCAGACTGACTGAAATACACCGCTGAGGGGTGCAGTGGGAAAGACAGGAGAGGTCTGCTGCACCACGTGGACTGCTTCCTGGCTGGATGGGGATCAAACTCATGCAGCAGAGGCTGCAGACTGCCTCACAGTGTGGTTCTTAACCCCTTGCACCACCAGGGAAGCCCCCATTCTGGCTCTTAAGGAACTCAGTCTAGTGAGGAGAAAGGCAGGTCACAGGCTGCAGTGCTGTGGGGGCAGCTGCGCCAGCAAGAATCATGGCAGGCCAAGGGAACTCATAGCAAACTACCCAGGCAGGAAGGGCAGTCAGAAAGCCTTCCAGGAAGATACGAATGATTGAAGAACATGCTGTTAGCAGGACAGAGGTGAGGAAGGAGAGGTGGGCTCTCCCAAGAGATGGAGCATCCCACAGCTCTGGCTTCAGGGACAACATAATCTCAGCCCTCTGAGTCACTCAGCAGTCCCCAAATATCTTGCCTTTCACATCTAGCTGTGCATAGTCCCTTCTGCTGCTAGAAGAGCTCCCTTCACCCTTTTGGGAAAATGATCTTATGTCATTCTCCCCAAGTCATTCCACTTGTGCATGTAGCCAATTGCAATGTAAACACTTGTACCAAAAGACACACATTAGCAGGTTCACCACAGCATTATGCAGAGCACCCAAAGGTGCACACATTTTAGTGGTGTGTTGTCTACATTAGGTACAAACATATGAAACAATATTATAAATCTAATATTGAGTTAAAAAAAAAACAGAAAGAAAGTAGTAGATCCCATAAGATTCCTTTGATAAAAAGTTCAAAACCAGGCAAAATCAATCCATGGTGTTAAGAATTCAGAACAGTAGCTACATCTAGGGAGTGGTCATTACTACAGGCAGCACTCTGTGTGTGAGTGATGCCGTTTTGTTCCCTGGGTGCTAGTTGCAGGGGTTGGTGAAAATCCATTGGGTTGTATACTTTCTTACTGGCTCTGGAAAACCTTCCCAGATTATTGAATAACAAGGACTTCCTATCCAAAGTGCTCAGAAAATCCTTTTGTGAAGTTCACCCATGACATAAGTTCACCCAAGACTTTTGAGGAAAAAAGAGATGAATTAGGGCCCCCAGAACTAACTCTTTTTTCTGGTGATCCTGATTAAATCCTGTCCCCTCTCTCACCTCCATCAGCTGCTTTAACATGATGCAATAAAACTGATATGCTTCTAGTTCTTTCCAGTGATCAGAAGTTTTATAGGCATTAGAAATCATTGGGTAAGAGAGGTGGCATTACTACTTTTCTACAGATGTTAAAACGATAATAAGAGAACACTGAACAGTTTTATGCCAGCAAATCCAACAAGTTACAAGAAATGGACACTTGTTTGAAAGACACAACTATAAAAGCACACTCAAGAAATAAATATCCTAAATGTTTAATGACTTCCTTGTCAATCCTGAACAGCCTCCACTTACAAAACAACTCTGAGTTGGCTGTATGTCTCACCTGAGTAACTCCCAACTTTCTCATCAAGAAAGGACCCTGTCACTAATTTTTCCCATGAGTCCCACATAATCAAAGAGAATGCAATTTTAAAAAATGTATTATGTCACGATCCATTTGTCTATATGTGACTCTGTGACAAGTATGAGATAATCAATATCCCTCCAATGGGCTAATTCTCCCTCAAAGCAGCCAGCTCCCTACTGAGCCCTGTAGATGCTGACGCACTGCTGGGATTATTGGTGGGGGCTCCGTGCTGGGCCCATAGGTGAGGGCTCTCTGTTGGTAGCAATAAGTGCCTCTCCCTTTAAGGCCCTGTAGGTGAAAGCTCCCTGCTAGGTCTACAGGTGTGGATTCCCTACTGGGTCCTGACTCCATGCTATTTTCAAGCTCCCTTCCAGGTTCTATAATGCAGGCTCCCTGCTGTGCATTTTAGAGCCTACACACTTTGGGTACTGCTGTGTATAGGTGTTGGCTCCCTGCCGGGCCCTGTAGGTGCCAGCTCCCTACTGGGTCTATAGGTGGGCAGGTACTTAACATCTCCGAGTCTCCATTTCCTTCTCTATAGATTGGGACTGCTAACACAGGCCATTGAGTTATTGGAGGAGACAGATGTATATAATATATGGAAAACAGACCCATTGCTTGGCATATAGGAAGCGCTGGAAGCAGTTAGTTATTAATAATACTGTTGACCTTCAACAAGAAGGGTTTGAACTGTGTGGATCCACCTACCTATACATGAATTTTTTTCTATTTGAGCATTCCAGGCTCCTAGATTCAACCAAGTGCAGGATATTGGTTGGGTAAATCTGCAGATGCAAGACACGTGGATACGGAGGCCGACTCCAAGTTGTATTCAAGTTTTCTACTAACACCCAACTCCCGGGGCCCCTGATCCCCTTGTTAGGCTTAAGGGACAACAGCAATTCTACTTTCTTCACAGCAACCCTACCTGAAAGCACCATTATCCTCATTTTGCCAAGGAAAAACTGAGGCCCTGAGATGTCCCTATGATCACCCCATGTCTTAACAGTAAGATTGTTAAACCTAGTTGTGTTTGACCTCCTTACACTTAGCCAAGACTTTGGTGTTAGTAGATATTGTGGCTGAAAGCCTTCACAGATGCTTCCATTCTGTTATAAACAGATAATTTTTGAAATATGGGAAGGGATAGTTTCATTACTTTATTACTTTACTTCATTATTTTAAAGGAAAAAAAATTAGAAAAGAGTCTACTCTTGTCATTAAAACTTAACTTTTCCCCACAGCAGTTTTCTATGGACACATTCAAGATCTTCAGCCCTAATTTTGTGAATCTGGCCAATCCTGCTTCTGGCATTAGCAAAAGGCTCAGCAACCCCTCGCCAAGCTTCACAACTTTGGCCACCTCCCCTCCCTCGCAGAGGACCTAGCTGTCCCCAGTTGAGAAGAGAAGAGTGGATGGAGGCTCCCCGAAGCTTTGGCATGAAACCTCACTTCTGACATCATTCAAGGCCTTCTGCACACCTAGCCAATTGGGCTCCAAGATTTGATTTCTGCTCTGAACTCTGTCAGAGGAAAAAAATCAGCAAAAAAAGGAATCCAACATCTGTTTTCACCCCATGACTAGGAACTCATTCCTAGAACAGTTCTCATTCTTAACCAGCAGGGCACTTTGTCATGAGTAACAGGATCTGTGCATTGCGCTTTGGCCTCCTCTGCGCTTTGCTGATAAGACAGTAATGAATGTGCTGATGTGCATTTCCAGGAATCGAAGCTTCTCCCTTCTCAGTGGCAGGTGGCAGAGCCCTGTGCAAGCAAGGTCTTCCAGGGCCAGACAAGTCATTGTTCTTGGGGCTTTTGTCCCTCCCACCCAGCTCTCTCCAGCCCTCAGGCAGGGTGTGACCCCTCCTGCAAACACAGATCAAATATCCTTGTCCTTGGCTTCTGGGTCTCTGGGCGGTTGGGGGAGAAGGACCCTTTCGGCTAGCTTCTGCATCTCCCAGGCATGGGAGAGCTAAGCATACCCTCAGTTCCCCTGATGACTCAGGGGAGGCACTGTCACCTAGCCCTGGGGTGACTTTGAAGAGGTCCCTTCATTTCTCTGCACCTCCGTAACAGCTAGTATTTATAGAACACTTAGCACTAGGCAGGGTCCAGTTACTATTCTTTGCCTTTGTTTCATCACTGAACAATATGATACAATTGTAATTTCATTTTTTAAATAATTTTGGGTTTGTTTTTTCACAAATAGATTATCAGAACTTCTAAAATGCCTTACATTAGCTTACTGAAAAGATAAGCTAAGATTACTTCCAAAGGATGTCTAGGATGAAGAAAAATACAAAATTTGTGTGAATTAAACTGAATTATAATTGTGACAGACCTTTTATATCAACAATAACTATGTTTTATGGTCAGCTTCAGCAACACTTCCATTATCTTTGAGAACTTTTGTCTGAAAGAGTGTGATTGGGATATTTTCTTTACTTCATTATTTTAAAGGAAATAAATAATTAGAAAAGATTCTACACTGGTCATTAAAACTTAAGTTTTCCCCAGATCAATTTTCTATGGACACATTCAAGAAAGTGAATGAAGATCAAAGAACAAAAGTTGATGGAAATTTAAAAATTGTGGGTTTGCTGAAAGGGAGCTATATATAACTTGATTTATAATAATATGAAAATATCAGAACTATAAAGATGTAATTAAATGTTATGGTTTGGGCCAAAATATAGAGTCAACTCATATTTTAACCACTTAATCACTTCACATCTATTTGATTAGTTTACTGTGACCCTGTTTTACAGATAAGGAAACTAAGTCCCCAGTAGTTATATAGTTCACCTAAGATCAGACAGGATTTGAACCTGGGCCCTCAAGCTCCAGGAGGGCTCATATTTACCACTAAACCAGCAGTCCTCCAACATTATGGTCTTAAGACTCCTTGAGAGTCTTCAGAATTTCTGAGGATGCCAAAGAGGCATCTTTCTGTGGGTTATCTCAATCACCACGAGAGAAATGAAAACTGAGAAGTGTTTAGAGCTCAGAAACACACAGCACATTTTCCATCAATGATCAGAGCAAGGATGTCATCACACACCAGTCATCTCCAGAAACTCCACCATGTGCCCACATAAGAACAGTAGTGAAAAAAAGCAAAGGGCATATTAGAATTATTATGAAACTAGCCAAGGACTCCTAGGGATTCCCCAGACCACACTTAGATTAACCTCTGCACAGCACGGCCTCTGTTATTTTGCAAGAACATGCCTAAGAACAGCTTCCCTGCCTTTCTATCAATGCAATCAGTAAATATTTACTGAACATCCACTATGTACAAGGCACAATTCTGGGCATAGGGATACAGCACAGACTAATGAACATACTCCTGCCTTCAAGAAGCTTCCAGTCTGGTGGAGGAGACAGGCACTAAACAAACTATCCTTCCAAGAAGTAACTTCATGCCATCAAAATAATTAGAAAGAAAAAAAAATGAAACACAATGGAACCATAAATCAGAGACACGACATAGTTTGAGAGGTCAGGAAAGGTTTTCCTGAGGAAATGGAGGATCTTGCTGAGGACATCAAAAATTCTAACCATGCTTTGCAATTAGGCAGTCTCCTGACAAATCTTGGGCTCCATTGCAGCTTCCATTTTTGTTTGTTCCTTCTGTCTCTGCATCCTCCTAGTTAAATCCTTCAGTGCAGACTTACTTGACCCCTAGCTAGTTCAGCTTAGGATCCCTTCCCTCCAGTGTTTGGAACCAACACAACTGTTCTCAAGGCACACCTGTAATAGCAGAAATTGGTGGCCAGGGAGAGAGCAAGCAAGTGGGGGAGTACAAAGAACTCTGGATTTGACCTTGAGTCCTGCTCTCCAACCCTCCCCTTTCAATGCATGTGTCCCTCGTCGAGACTCTCTTCTGGGTTCTCGGCATTCTCAGCTGTGCATATGAAGAATAGGAACACCTCTCTTGTGTGGTTACGTTGATTATCATTTGAGCTGATGTGTGGAAAAAACTTGTGAATGTACACACATAAAGCAATGCACAAATATAAAATGTTAGGCAAGTATAGTGATAATGATGATCTTGAATTAGAATCTCACGATTAGAGATAGAAGATGAAGGAGCTTTATCAGTGTTGTTCTCAACCTCACGTTGAACTCCATGCTTAACTGTAGACCATTTCAAAGTCGGTAATTCAAAATGTATATTCTCTGAAGGGTGCATATTTTGTTTTGTCCCTTGTCTAAACCCAGAGCCACACTCAGAAAAGAATAGCTGTAATGTCGTCAAGGAAAAGTCGTGGTAATCAAGTTTATCTTTGCTCATTTTATTTATTATCTTTGAAATCTGAAGCTTCTTACAGGATCCACTAAAGTGTTTGATAAAAGATCCATTCACTGAGAGACAGCCACTGGCGTCTCATCCTAGCTCAGCCACTGATTCCCTGTGGGCTTTTAAAGAAGCTTCTTCTCTTGTCTGGGTCACAGTTTTCACATCTATGAAATGGGAGGCATTGTAAGACTTTAACTCTATCACTGTTTCTCAGCTATATTAACTATTATCAATATTTCTCAAATATTTCTTTATATCAATATCTCTTCCCTATGAGAGATAATTTTAGAAATCACAGCCTCAAGAGAAAATCGCCTAGTAAAAAGGGTCATCACTTTTCATTTCTCTTTTTATCCTTCAGATTACACATCAAAGAGAAATTCTCACCTTGGTGCTGGTGTGCCCTCATCAATTCTGTACACTTGTTACTTTAACTGAGAATATGACTTTGGCAGGCAAGAATGTTTCACTAGAATTTAGCTTTAGCATTTTGTTACCATCATGAGTGTGCCTTGGTTAATTCTACTTCAGCGACCAGTTTTATTTTTGTTATTATTTATCACAGTGATAGAAAGTTTCCTTTGTAAATAAAGTCATTTTAGTTTCGAAAAGCAAGTTATAAAAAAAAAAAAAATGTAGCAGATGTTTCAGGAAGCACATAGCTATGGCAACAATCACAGCCATGTCACCAGGTGAGGGAACGCTGTGTGCTGACGTCTGAGCTCACTTCCTTCGCTCAGGGGTGCCTGTGAATGACTGTTACGGAATGTTCCCCCTGCCTTTCATGCCTCTGTTATCCAGGCTCCCGGGTGCTGAAGTTGTTCTAAAGAGGACAGACCAGGCCCAGTAACCCAGGAATTTTATTCTGCCAGAGGGAGAAGAAAAGCAGGTAGGCTCTCCAGGAATAAGCCCACTTTGAGCAAGAGGAGGACTTTGCCATGGCTTTAGCTGAATTCAGAAGAAATTGCTGTATTCATGACCTCAGCACAAGTGCTTCTCTGCATATGGAGAGCTGAGGGATCCTCACCACCCACCCATAGGTATGATTTCTGACTCCATTTTTACAGGTGAGGAAACAGAGGCTCAGAAACGAAAACTTCATTCCCACACCTAAAAAGGGGTAGAATGAGGATTTAAATCTGCACCTGTTGTCACCCAAGTTATGCTCTTGTCACCCAAATTATGCTCTTTCAACTACAAGGAAGCGGAGGAAGGTTTAGAAGTAAATCAGGTAGACGCAGATTTATAGCTATAAATATCCCATTTTATGAACAACTATGCAGCTCAGCCCCTACTTCAGAGCTCATTTCTTGTAGCTAATAAATGAACAAACTGCCCGTGGCTGAACCTTTGCTTATGTCTATATGTTTATAAGGGTTCTAACCTCTTACTGCTGCGTCCAGAACTCTTCTTTAAGGCTCTCGACACACATTGACACAAACTGGTAAAATGCCTATGAGAAAGGTTACCTCACCCTCCCCATGGCCCCCCAATAAATGAGTGAATTTTCTTTCAAACTTGCCTTGATTCTCAGTATTTTCATTAAATTTCTTAAAATAAGAGAAATGACACTGCAGTGTTTTAAAATTAGCATTTCTTTCATTGTTAGCGAAATGAAACATCTTCCCATCGACCATTTAGATTTATATTTGAATGTCATGTCCATGTCCATTTTCATTTTTTCAATATTTTATATAGTCATGCTTCAGAATAAAGGGAAACTTTCCAGAAGCTTCTGGAATGCCCTCTGTGTTCCTAATTTTAAAATGAGTTGTGGAGGGAATGCTCACAACACCTCATCTCTACCTAAGGTAGCACCAACGCTGCTGAGAGCCCACTGCTCAGGGCCCTGGGCTGGGCAGCTCCACCAAGCCCTTTTCTACCTGTCTTAGTAAAGGTGGTCCAGGCTGCCAAATGTGCGGGGCCACCCCTGCCAGGATGTCCACTGTGACTCTATTCTCCCTCCCCTGCTTACTTATTGAGGCAATGACTATCTTTTACTTTCATGTTAAACAAAATTATTTACAACTGGAAAAGTGATTTTATTCTTTCTTCCTTCCTTTTTAATAACTCCTCCCTCTCCTTCCATCCCTCCCAACCCCACCAGCCATCCTGTGCTTTGGAATGCAGGTGTGCAGAGGTAGGCCTGCCCTGGGAACTCAACTATCTCCATGACAACCAGAGGCGATGCCCCTTTTTGCAGACTGACAAGTCTGTAAAAGAATATCCTCAGCTGGGCCTCCCCTGGTGGCGCAGTGGTTGAGCGCTGGGCTGTGAAGCTGCCCGCAGCCTCTGCAGCACCGGTTCAATCCCTGGCCACCAGCGAGAGTCCCACATGGTGCACAGACCTCTCCTGACATGCCCGCCGCTCCCCTCAGCAGTGTGTTTCTTTGTCTGACTGTTCTGTTTCTGGCTCTGGTGAATTCTCTCACCCTTCCGCGCTTCTGACTGTACCCAGTGCTTGTATAAATAAATAAATAAATCCTTATAGAAAAAAAAAAAAAAAGAATATCCTCAGCTTATAAGAAGGGAACTACAAACCCTGAAGCATAACCTCAGAGCTGTTTTTACCAAAAAAAGTAACTGGAGAGATTAATTTCTTATGGACTTCCTCATAATTATGGTGATGATGATGTTGGAGAAAAATTTCACTATTCATTTTGGGTGGGTATCTGGTTAAGATAAGTTTCATTTAGTTGACTAGACAGGAAACTGAAATTCCTGCAATCCGATCATTGCTTAAAAATGAACATGCAAGCCTGAAAGTGACGATGAGCAAAGTATTGGAAGTAAGCTCCGAGCAGGTCCATGGACTATGCTTCATTCCAGAAAAGGAAGACTTGTACCTTTTCACTTTGGCTTCCCTTCATGTGCCAAGTCTATTCTTTCAGACTCAACCATACATCACACCCATGATGCAGCAAACACACAGAATTAATGGGGTATTCCCATCCTGTGTAATCCTCTGCCCCTGGCTGCCCCTCTTCCTGAACTCCTGGCCCCATTCACTGGTCTCTTCCATGGACCCATATAGTTCTGCTCTTCCTGATCATCTGCTATAGTTTCTGACTTTGCCAAACCTTGTGTTCTGATAGCGCCTGACACCTCAGTCATGCTAATCCCCACCCTACCCTCATCCTCTGCTAATGCCTCTGTAGAATAACAGAGGATAGGTGTCAACCTATTCCTGGGGCCACCTTCATAGCAGGGAATTCTGGCAGAGCTGTGTGTGGATGCTTGGCTAAATCGTTGCATATATGTTGTTAAATCAAATTGTTGATTTGCCCAATGTCTGTTCCAGCGGCCTTCTGTACCTTTCTGATCACAAACTGTATTTCCCAAAACCCCTTGCATCTTAGAAAGTGTCTCCTAGTCTTCCCCAGGTAGACTTTGGTTGCCTGTTGCACTCAATGAGATGGAGGAGGTGACGGAAGTTGGGCCAAGAAGGAGAACGTGGGCACCCCCGCACTCCAGCCCATACCACTATAGGTAAGAGAGTGCTCTGGAGTCAGCAGCCTGGGTTCTAGTCCTTGCTCTTTTGTTTTTTCATGTTTGTTTGTTTGTTTTCTCCATAACCTAGGCAAGTCAGCTTTTGTCTCTGGGCCTCAGATGCCCCGTCTCTAAAATGGGTATAATGCTAATCTATACCGCAAATGTGGCTGAGACAATTAAATGAGAACATTATGTAAAATGCTTAATATGGGGTCTTTCATTTAGAACTCAGTGAAGCTTGCAGTGTCTCTCTTGTTATTATTACTTAATCTTAAGGATGGTTATAGAGTTCCTGAAGTGTTGACTTATATACAATTCTTTGTTTGACATTTGAAAATGTCCTTAATGGAATTCTACATTGTTCATGCAAATCAAGTCAATGCTGCACAATCATCATGCTTGCAGGGCCACTCTGAGCCTCAGTTTCCTCATCTGTAATCCAGGGGTCTCTGGGCATGCAGGGTTATTTGGAGGATTCCAGGAGGCAGTGGGTGAAAAACATCCTGCACCTGGCTGGACACAGGGGAGGCTGGAGAAATGGGAGCTCCCTTTCTTCTCCTGTTCCCCACCCCCAACCTGGGCAGGAGCAGGAAGTAAGGTTAAGGATCCTTTGGGGCTTCTCTGGCCACCTGACCAGAGGGAAGGGATTAGGGTGCTTGGAGAGCAGGAAGGGGGTGGTGTGGCATGGAGCCAGTATGCTTCTTTCTCCTCTACGACCCAACAATTTGGGAAAAGACTCCCTACCCACCATGCAGCTCTGCAGGCCTTCCAGCCCACTGTTCCATACCAGAACAATGCCAGGGCACAGGCCTGTGCTTGCCAATAATGCAGGCAGGCCTTTGAGCCAGGTTGGGATGGACCAAGCCAACCGCGGCGTCTCTCCAGCACACACAGAGGGCCAGCAGCCTTGGCGTGCAATGAGGGAGCCCCTGGTGCAGCCTGGGATATACACCTACTGGCTCTCCCCAGAGATCAGATGAGGAATTTGGGAGTTCTTAGAGGTCAGAAAGGAGGTGCCCGGCTCCCAGAAGCAATAATTTGAGATGCTCCCCACTTCCTTTCCCTCCTGCTCATTCTGGACATGAGCTGGTGTTTAGATTCCTGATGTCCCCTAAGTGATCTGTCCCTGATGATAATATAAATTCCCACTGTTTTTTGGTTTTTTGCTGAGCACCTGCTATGTACCAGGGTGAAAGAGGACAGTCAAACCTCATTATTTCCTGGATTCCATCTTTGCAAGTTTGCCTGCTTAATAAAATTTATCTGTAACCCCCAAAACCAATACTTGCAGCAGTCCCTGAGCTTTTACAGACATTCAGACTTGAGCAGCACTGCAAAAATTTGGAGTTGCAATGTATACGTTCCCGGTTGAGATCAAACAATCGACACTCTGCCTTCTTGATTCAATTCTGGTGCTGTACACAAATGCCCTTTTTGCAAATTATTTGGTGCCATGTATGGGCTTTTATTGATAACTTTGCTGTTTAAGAGTCCCTCCAAGCAGTGTGCAGAAGGGCATTCTGGAGTCCCTACACAGACGAAGGTTGTGATGTCCCGGGCCGAGAAAACGCATGTATTAAATAAGCTCCATCCAGCTTGAGCTAGAGTACTGACGGCAGTGAGTGCAATATTAATCAATAAGATGTATTTAAACGGAAACACACAGAACTAGATTATGCACTAACTGTTGATGGAAAAGCAGAACCTAACCCTATATTTCTTACACTACTCACGAAGTATCCGGGTGACTTTATAGAAGACTGCAACAAAAGTAGCAATTGACTGTATTTATTATCTGATATGATCCTCCCATAACCACAGAGATAAATGTATTCATCACCCCCATTTCAGAGGTGTCGATCAAGGAAGAGAAAGGTTGACATTTAAATTCACACTGCACAAGAGTGTCTCACACCCCCAGGAACAGAAAGTGGGAGGAGGACCAGACCACCAAGACCCCCCAGTCTAGTCCCCACTTGATGGGAAAACTGAAATCAGAGGAGGGCGGGCATCAGCAAGGGCACATCAGGGCGCAGAGTTCAGGGGACCTTTGCACTCACTGCTTGATCTGTTCCCCATGCCCTGCAAAGTAGACTAGTTTTCTAATACCTCATTTTGGAAGCATCCTATCTTTGAGAAAATTGTTGATTTTTTTTTTTTAGTATTTAAGAACATTATTTTTTATTTTATATTTTTTAATCTAATTATAATGAAGTAAAAATCAAAATCAACAAGCAACTATAAGCCAGAAATACAATATGGGGGAGGAGGAGGGAGAAGAATGAAAATTGTTGATATTTTTAAGGAAGTGATCTGTGGGTTGTGCCACATAATAAATGATCCAAAACTGGGTTCTGAGCAAAAGATCAAAAAAGAAGGAAACAATGATTTTGTGCCAATCTCCTGTGTTCCATTCATCCTTCCCAATGATATGAACAGGATTTAGAGATATCATTTCTTTTGTATCTAAGTACATTATTCCCATATAGATGAGTCTCAGAAAGGCAATCACAGGCAACAACGACTCTCAGAGGTACAACATTTGGAACCTGCTCTATTGGACGCTGAGCTTTCACTCTTCCCCCTTCACTGACCACCTCTGAGATTCTATGTGGTTTATTCTCTAATGGCGAACGTGCAATGGAGAGCTCTTACGGACTGGGGCATATTGGGGAACAGCACCTTCTCTCAAATTTCACTTTGTAGGCAGCTGCATATGCTATCAACTTATAAAACAAGCATGCATGCTGCTTTCTAATCCTTAATATTAGCTAGATTCTCCTAAAAGCAGATTCTGTGCTGCTTACCCCTTAGGGGAACCTGTATTCATTATCTCTTGCTCTACAGCGAAATGGCAGATTAAAACAAACACAAACACAACACACACACGCACACACACACATACACACATTGACTTCATCATTTCTCTGGATCAAGACTTAGCATTGCTCAGGCTGCAGTCAGCATTCTGGCTGGGCTGCATTCTCACTGAGAAGCTTAACTGGAGAAGATTCTGCTTCCAATCTCATTCAGGATCTATTGGCAGAATCCATTTCCTTATAGATGTATGAATGAGGGCCCAGCCTTCAATAACTGTCAGCCAATGGCCAACAGTTGTGAGGGCTTGTCACATGGCCCTTGTCACATGGCCCTCCCCATAGGCAGTTCACAGTAAGGCAGTTTGCTTCTTCTAGGACAACAGGGGAATTTCTCTCTCCAGTCTGCTAGGATAGAGTCATATCTAATACTACAAAATGATGGTGTTGACATGCTTTGACATATGATGGGTAGATTTGTTCTTTGTGTCCCGCCACCACCACTGGCAATTATTTATTACAATTACTACTAATCAATATTCTGAAATATAGTACTAACATCATCCCATTTACCTTTTGCATAAAAAACCTTCTATAGTAGCCAGTGATGATGGAATAAACTCCACGTGCCTAAGCCCAGCATTCATACCCCTCTATTGTCTTCCTAGTTTCATCTTGGCCCACTCCTGCTTCCTGTCTAGTGGGGCCTGACTTTTTAAGACTCCTTTCAGTACATGCAGCCCTCTGCCTGACCTGCCCTTTGCTTTCTTCTCAGTCTAGTTTATGTGCACATGTTTGCAAAGGATTGGGAAGTTGAACTCGACTCTCCCATTGCTCACACAGCCTCTCCCTTCTCTCGATGCCATAGATTTGTGTCTGCCTCTTGATACCAATGGTCACATCATGCTATGTGATTTCATGGGACAAGGAACTCCCCTTCATCTCTGAATTCCAGGAGAAGACACAGATGAGGTCTCTATGAACCATGTTGAATGGATATAAAATCAGTATGATTTTGATGCAGTATGATGCGTCAGTGGCCTCAAGTTTTCCTTTATAACTGTTCAAGTTAGGAACTGTTTTGAGCTGAAGACAGAGAGTATAGCATGAAGACACTGGCCAAAAGACCAGCTGGGTGACCCTACAGGCCCCGTGCAGGTCAGAACCGGATGTCCTCTTCTTGTAGACTGACAGGCTCCCTGAAGGGCCCCTGGCTCAGCACTTCCCGTATTGACGGCTGCTATTCTCAGCGCTCCCCTTCCCCAAAGCCTGCTTCCATATTTTCAGGTCTTTGAATGTTGCAGGCAAACCACTGCTGTACTTCTGAAAGCAGAACCAAAACACAGCACCAGCCGCTGCTCCTCACTGACTTCCTGCTCCCGGGTTCCAATCCCGGCCGCTGCCCCCTCATCTGCTCTGCACTCCCTTACCCCGGAAGCCACTTCCACTTTCTGCATGCTGCCCACTCCTCCTCCTGCTGCAACCTCGCATATCCCTCCTCCAGCCTGGCTCTCCCAGACCTCTGCCTGATCTTAGAAATCTACTCCTCACACTCATGCTTCCTTGAGCCACTTCCGCATTTGAAAGCTGGATGTCCCTCCTCCCTCCATTCTGGGGAAGCCTGTTCCAAGAGCCAGTTGTGACTTCTGAGTGTTAAAGGTCAGGATTAAAAATAAGAAGGGGTTGCCATTTCTGTCACTGTAGTTCCTTAGTCACAAAGGCAACCCTGACCAACAGGCTACAGGGGGTGACCCAGCCATCCAGGTCCCAGAAAAAGGAGGGGTAGAAAATCTGAGGCCCTCCAATGGACAGGGAATGAGTTTCAGTCTGGGGGGTCATTGTTCTCAAGGTAGAATCAAATTGAAGTCGACAGAAGTAAGACTGGGTGAGGGAAACAGAAGAACAAGCTAGTGACCCAGGACAAGCCACATAAAACCCAAACTTGAAGCCAAGTTTCTCCTAAAAATGAGAAAGGATAAGAGGTGACTAAGAGAAGCAAATGAGATAATGCTAAAGTGACTAGCACAGCACATCACATGGAGAAGTCTCGCCAAACAAAGCCAATTACGTTCTCCTTTAAAATTGTTGTTGCTGCCTTCGGTGAGGGGCCCCCTGGGAGGCTGTCAGGCTTGTAAGCTGGAATGCATGTAGTACCTCGGGGCACTGCGTCAGAGGCCTCATGCCCGGCCTGCCGTCAGGCCCGCTGGGGTGGTGGCGAGTGGCCCTATGCCAGCGTCCTCAGCAACTTCAGGAGCTGCTGTGAAGGGGTGGCTTTGATGTGAGGCCAGAGGAGGACATGTTGTAATTCACTAAATTATTCAAGGCCCCCACAAAATAAAGAGCTACAGGTTGCTTGCAAATTTTGAATTCCCTGTCTACTCATCATACCAGCTATATCTTTGCTTCCCCTCAAGTCCTGTGGGTTCAGATCTTGGTGTCTTTGCATGACTCTGAACCACTGCCTAGAATTCCCTTCCTCCTCTCTGTAGCTGCCCAGAAAATCCTCCCTCATGCCTTACTCCTCAGCCCCATGGCGTGTCCCCCAGAGAACCTCCTCTGCCAGTCCCTCCCCAGGGCTCTCTAGACTTGACATTTGTCATTCTGCTGTAATCATCCATTATGTGCCTGCATCCCCAACAAACAGAGCTCAGGAAGGGCAGTAGAAAGCTGTACTTGTATCCACACCTGGTGTTCACACCCTGCCTGCCACAGAGAGGTTCCACCAGCAATTGTTGAAACACACTTCTATAATTAATGAGGTAGAGGTAAGAACCAAAGCCTGAAAATCTAACAGGTCTCTTATATTCTGGCTGCTCAGTAAAAGAGCCTATGACATTGGTTTGAGTACCTCAGCCTCTCTGTTATCCTCAAGTTTCATTTTGTAACACAGGGTAATGAGACAAAGTCTAGAGAATTGTTTGGAGAAAACAGATACACACATACCAACAGTTTGCTGGAGTCAAGTTCCATTGCCAGAAAGAAATGGCAAGTGAGCCATTACACTGACACTGCAGATCAAAGCATATATGCCCACTGCCACCACACAGGGCTACTGTCCTTGATGTCTCGGTACAAAGTCTTCCATATGTAGGTGCTATGGGATTCCACACAAAGTCTTGGAAGGAGTCAGTTCAGCAGACACAACAGGTGACTCTAGGGTTTCTGAGCTCTCATCCAAGAACAGAGCATGCCTTGATCCTTAGCCAGGATCAAAGCTCTGCACATAGACCTTAGGCAGATCTACCTCCCTACACATACTCTCAAATGACACTAAAAAGGACACTTCTGATGGGCCCTCTCTTAGGCTAAAATGGACTGAGACTCCTAAACTCTGATTTGGATCCCATGTTGAAAAACATAAGGGTGCCTGAACCCTTTTGAGAACCTCAAAAGAGTACTCGTTTTCCCAGAGCACAAGTCAACATTTAAGGCCAAGATCCTTTTCCTGTCTTTAAGAAGATTTGCAGGCGCTGAATATTAGTTAGGATAGACTGGGTGATGCTGCAGTAACAAACAATTCCCAACATCTCAGTGGCTTAGAATCACAAAGATTTCTTGCTTACAGACCTGGTTTCATGGGTCTTGAAGACTGCTGAGAGCAGTTCCTATCCCTGTGATGGTTCAGAATGACAACTCTACATCAGCATGTGCTTTCACATCAGCATGGCCAAGGAAGAACAAACATCAGAGTTTCACTCAGCAATGAAGACTCCACTGGATGTGGAAGTGGGTACCAATGTTAGGTTTGGTTATCCTCTTAGACTGTGACTTCCTTCAAAAATAAAGTCATAACTCTGTATTTTTTCACTGTTCTATGCCTGCTTTGAAGGAGACCCTCAATAAATATTTACTGCATAAGTAAACAAAAGAATAAATATACTTTCATTCATTTACTCTTCATCCAGTACACTCAGTGTCTAATTTTTGCAAGGCTCTGGGGTGCACGATAGGGACACACTGGAAGTTAGACTAAGCCTATAACACAGTGAGCTCCCAGTCTAGAGAGAATGCTGACGTACAAACTAATTTAGTTCAGATAAGTAAAGTTCATCATTGAAATCTGTGAAATTTACTATAGGAGCAAGTTAAGGGAAAAAGAGTTTTTCCTAGGAAATCCAGGGAAGAGTGAATGAGGACATGATAAGTGAACTGGCTCTTCAAAGATGGGTTTTGCCAAGTAGAAGGGAAAAGAAGGACAGGGATAGGTACAATAGCACAAATGAGAATATGGATGTTACAGCAAGCCTGGCATGTTCGTGGCAGGGAAAACTCCATCTGTTTGCTGGGCTGTTGTGGAGAAGATGGGAATGGGAAGAGTTTAGATGGAAAGAGAAGCACTGGTCATGCTAGGAAGTTTGACTTTGTCCCATAGGAAGTAGTTGCTGACGTAGGTTCTCCATGAGAGCATATAATCTATAAGGAGATGTGGGAGTGTGCTGTAATGGGAGAAAAATGTATTGGCAAGAGGGCACCCAGAGCTATAGAATGGATTCAATTGCTTTACAGTACAGTGGCGTCTGCCCTCTCTTTCTGAAAGGTAGGTTCTCTTGGCCCTGGCTCTGCAGCAAGAACATTCTCTGACATCAATAGATATGTCATATTTCCATGTGTGCACATGAATATATGCACGTATTACAGAACATTTAAAGCATTTCAGTATTTACGTACAAAAATTCTGCCAGGAAAGAAGACAATAAGTAAAACAGATTTCCCAGAGTTTAGTATTAAAATTACTGATGACAATTGTCCTTTTTCTACAAAGAGTGAAAAGCACTGGATTCCATGATCCAATGCTTACATGCACAGAGTGGGGCTTACATGTCTTTGATGATATTTGATGCTTTCTGTTGCTGTGAGGAAATATGCCATGAGGCATTTACCTTGTTTTGTCAATGTCAAAATGAGATGACCTCATAAGTCCCTCCCTGTTCTGGCATCTGAAAAACTCAGGTGTAGAGGGGTAAAGTGACCCATTCAACGTTCCACCAGACCGTGAGGTCTGGTGCAGAAACATTCTTGTTGGTTGGTCTTTGTTTGCCTTGCCATCATGAGCCAGGTCTCAGAAATCCACCTAGAAAGCCATGCTGATTATTTTTGTAGCAATGAGAGAAATAATCATCAGATGGTATAGAAACAAGATTATTTTTCAAATCATTAATAGAAGAGGTTTTTTAAGAATTGTTTTATTGACTATTTATAAAAGAGCAAAACGTAAGACCATTATTGTAAGTTTACTACTGGTTACTGCTCAGTCTAAGTTGATGAGAACATTGGTATTTTCAGACTGACTGAGTTAAAAGGGACAGGTAATCATGGAGGACCTCTCAAAACTGGCTCCAAGTTACATCATAGTTGGTTTTAGCTACAGCTAAGTCTAATCATGAACAAAGAATGACTTCCACAGAAGTAAGTGGGGCTAGCCACAGTCCAGAGTGGGGCTTTGGGATTCTACAGACATCTCAACCAATCAGTGAGAACTTTTCAAAATAGCCAGGATGTGGTTTTCAGCTTCATCCCTTTTATGACTGAGTCAAGTTGAACAGCACAAGTGCTTAACAATCAGGCCTACCGTCAGGAGCCCAATCCAAGAACACCATAAAACTTAGGCTAACTGACTTAGGATCAAAGTCTGAATTTCTTGTGGATTGTTTAATTTCACTTATGCCATGGTATCAGTCAAGGTCCACCAGGAAAACAAAACTAACAGTATCTATCCATTCATCCAACTATCTATCTATACACACACACACACACACACGCAGAAATATATATATAAATATGCGTGTATGTATAGTTATACCCATATATCTATGTATTTGCATGCCTATGTGTGCACACACATGTACATATATGCATATCTATATATCTATATATGGATGTGTGTATACATATATAGATGTGTGTAAGCATGTATATGTGTGTGCATGCATGTATATACACATACAGACATATATACATACACCAATATACATACATTCAACTATTCTACATGTAGAAAGGGAGAGAGAGGCTAGTTGGCCTGAAATCTATGAGACAGGCTAGAAGTTCAGGAAAGAGCTGATACTTCAGTCTTGAGTCAAAATTTCTTCTTTAGGAAACCTTAGATTTTGCTCTTAAGGCTTTTCAACTGATTGGGTGAGGCCCACCCACAGCGTCAATGGCTATCTCATTTACTTAGTCTGCTGATTGCAAATGCTAACACATCTACAAAATGCCCTCACAGTAATGCCTGGATTAATATTTGGTAAAGTAACTGGCTGCTACAGTCTATCCAGCAAGTTCACATAAAAGGACTAATCATCACACGGAATTTCAACTTGATTCCATTGAAACTGGAGTCAGTTAGCTGTAGGAAACCACACATTTTCCGGTCACTGTAAGCTCCACATGTCAGTACAAATCAGCCACAATTTTTTTTTTCTTTGTAACTTCAAGTTCATTGTGCCCAAATGTCTTGTCGTATCAATTAGAAAGCACAAACTTGTGAGTCATTCTGGCAGGATGAATTTTCAAACCCCCTGAACAGGTTTTTATGACCCAGTCCTCTGATTGCCCTAAAATAAATCAAATCGCCATGCTCTGCTTCACCTTCTCCCAAATACCCCATGACCTGGAGATGACTCAGGACCCAAGAATGAAGAAAAGACTTAGAATCCCAATCACTTCCTCCGTCATATCTTCAGTGAGCCTGACTTAAAAAGAGGAAACTCTCCAGATGAATGAAGCAGTGGAATCTGAGTCAAATTAACCTTATTTTGGGGCATGAATGATCAGATTGTAAAATCCTTTTCCATATGGGTCAAAGAACTCACTTTCTCTGCATTGCTCCACATTGGCAGTTGGATCTCTCGGCACTTACTTGCTCTTTCTCTCTCCTTTCTTTTCTTTTTTTCTTTCTTTTTTTTTTTTTTTTTTGCTATTTCTTTTCTGCTAGAAAATTATGTACAGTTCTTAAATACCAAATAAATAAGTAAATAATAAGTTCTATAAAGATGTGGAGCAACCATTAAACAGTGCTGATAAGAGTATGAATTGGCACAATCACCTTGGAAACTTGTATGGCAAAAACTGAAAGCATCTTACTCTGCAGTGCTTCCTCTCCTGGTATGTAGCCAACAGAAATGCACATACTAGAAAGTTCATAGCAATGTTATTTATAATAACCAAAAGCTGGAAACAACACAAATGTCTATCAGCAGCAGAAAGGGTAAGTAAATATATTCATGCAGTGGAATAGAGCAATGAGAACGATAATCTGCAGCTACATGCAACACCAGGGAAGAATGTCATAAACATGATATTAGCCAAAGAGACCAGATGTCAAAAAAAGGACTTTTTGTATGATTCCACTGATGGAAAGTATCTACAGGATGGGAAGTCAGAAGATTGGTTTGAGATAACATTGTGTCTGGGAAGGGTCACCAAGGGACTTTCACTGGGCTTGATAGTGCTTGATCAACTAGTGCTACCTCAAAAATTACCCCCAATCAAGGACTTAAAACAACAACCATACCTTTATAACACATGATTTCATGGGCCAGGATTCAGGCAGGACTCAGCGGAGCAATTCCTCTGTTTCACGTGGTTTTGAAGGAGGCTGCATTGACGGTCCTCAGCAGGCAGGTGGGTCAGTCTGTAGGACTGAGGAAAGCTGTCCTAACAAGTTTTGTGCTTTGGCAGAGATCATCCAAAGTCTGGGCTCCACTGGAACTACTGACAGGAGGTTATATGTGGCCTCTCCAATGTGGAGGTCTCAGGGTAGCTGAACTTCTTATGTGGGTGTGGAGAGCTCCCCAGAGTGCTACCAAGAGATCCCACTGAAGGACTGAAGTCTTCTTATGCTGTAGTCTTAGGTCATGTCCATCTCATCCTATTGATAAAAGAAGCCACCGAAACTAGTCCAGTTTCAAGGAGGAGGGGAATAAGATTCCACTTCTGTGGGAAAAGGACCTGTATGTACACAAGAGGGAAGGACTCGATAGCGGCCATCGTGGGGACAAATACCACAGGAAATGTTCTCTTTAGATGTTGGCTACGGCTATATTCAGTTTGTGGAAAACAACTGGATGTATACTTGTGATATCTGCCATTTTCTATATGTATATATACCACAGGCAGAATAAACAGTTCGTCTGTGCCTTCCAAAATTCACATATTGAAAATTAATCCCCAGTGGGATTGTATTTGGAGGTGGGGGCTTTGAGGAGTGATTGGGATTAGTGTCCTTATCCAAGAGGATCCAGAGAGCACCCTTCCCCTTCTTCCATGTGGGACGTGGCAAGAAGACAGACATATACAAACCCCAAACTAGGCCCTCACCAGACATCAAATCTGCCGGTCACTTGATCTTGGAATTGCCAGTCTCTAGAAATCTGCAAAGTAAATTTCTCTTGTTTATAAGCCACCTTATCTATGCCCTCTGTCATACAAGCCCAACTGTATTAAGTCAATGAGATTTTAATACAAAATCTAAATGTAAACAGAACCATCAAGCAACACAACCCTGGGGAAAAGGCTGGTTGCATCTGAGTCCACGTGTGCCATGATGGACACTCTGGCTTCACAGGTGTCACACCAGCCCCTTCCTGCCCTGTGTTCTTGCTCCATGCAGGTATAAACCCTCAGGCTCCTTTCAATGGGAAAGAAAAGCAACCAGGACCTCCCTGAATTACCGTGAGTGAGCATGAGGCAACTTGAGAGAAAACCCCCAGTGTGTCAGCCAATGAGCTCTGTTTCAGCCCCAAACACTACCTCGGACCCTGATGTCTCAGCCACCAGCGAGTCAACCGCTAAGGCTTCCTAGCAGGCCTGAGAGAGTCCAAAGGGGGCTTTCCGACCCCCTGCCATGGGCCTCACCTTTTGAGAAGAGGAAGGGGTACGTTCTCAGGCACCTATGCCCCATACAGGGGTGGGGTGGTGGCGGTCAGAGTCGAAGCTGATGAAAACACCCTGGCTGCCAGAAGGAGACCGAAGTCCCCAAGCAGAGTGACAAGTGAATCACCTCGACTCATGCTTAGTCACTGCAAGGTACTTTCCACACGGACACATGGAGATGGTTACCAGAGAAATGTCTGCTGGCCGCTCTCTCTTCAGCTCAAAGAAAATGTTGTTGTAACCTTTACTGTGGAGGGGGAAAAAATAGCATCACTTTCCTTCTTCCTTTCCTTTTCTTTTTGGAGAGAGATTTGTTGGCCAAATAGTTGAAGTGGTTATTTTTGTTTACCATGGAGAAAATTTCCAGATAGTTCTGAATCCCCAGCCTTGTGTATGGGGCAGACCCTTCCAGTCTTAAGCACTTAATGTCTAAATATGTAAACAAGCCTCATGGAGGATACAGTCCCGGCTTTCCAGCCTCAGCTCGTCCTGCTCTCGGATCACCAGCAGGGCCCTCCAGGCTGTGAGGCATCAGAGAGCAGGTTCAAATCCTCACTCTGCCCTGTGCTCTCATGGTTTCCCAACTTCCCCTGTCCCCTACTTACCCACCGGGTGGCTATGAGAATTTATTGAGGTGCTATGTGAAAATACCCCTAACAGTGCCTGGTACTCACATAGATGCTCATGTGAGTCGAGAAAATAAGCTCATCCCACCCACCCACCCCCAAAACAAGTTCATGCCTTCCTTCCTCTTCATGAATTCCCTCTCATCCTCTTCCCGCCACCCCAAATTCTCTCAACCTTCAATTCTCCCCCTCTCTGTGGTCTGTATTTCCCCTCTATTTTCAAATCTCAAGCTCTGTCTGTGCTTGCAGCCATCCTGGGGGCTGGTGCAGCCTTGGCATGGTGGCTGTTGAAAGCCAGCCAGATTTTGGGTAAAAACATTGCGATTCTTGGCCAGACTTACTCTCCTTACAAACGAGGCATGTTTCAGGCATGGGAAGTCTTCCCATCCATTAGGCCCAGCAAGAAAAATAGCAACGCCTCAGTGTGTGGCCTTAGGTGGACAGCGATGTGAGGGCTCGGGTATTGACAGAAATAAATCTGGTGTTTCTGAAAATTGTGAAACATGCGCAGTGAATGTGTCATCCCAGCAAAAGTGAGTCAGTCCCCAGGCCTGAGCCCAAATCTGGCTGCATTCACTTTCTAAATAGAAAGTGTCTTCCTGGCCAGACTAACATTAGCAAACTGGCGTTCCCTGTGAGTGGGCAGCAAGGCAGGGGAGGAGGCATGTGGAGCTATGCTTTGTAAAGAAGATTTACTGGGAAAACGAAGTTCTCTCTCTGGAATGTAAAGAATAAAAATCATTCTTTTGCCCATCTTTCCTTTTTTCTCTATCCTGCTGTCTGCACCAAGCCTTTTCTTTTATCATCTTCTAAACATAAACTTCTAGAGTGGTCTTTGAAAGTAGGAACGTGGCAAAGGCGTGTGGAGGCAGCCTGATGTCAGTGGATGCTGTGATGACCTTTGAAGTAAGACAAACTTGGGTTCAAATCCCAGCCCTACATGAAGCTGGGGTGGGGGGGAGGGTTTGTGTGTGTGTGTGTGTGTGTGTGTGTGTTAGAGAGAGAGAATAGGAGAGACAGAGAGAGGGAGAGAGAAACCTTTCTAGCTTCTCTGGAGCCTCAGTATCAGTTGAACCAAATGCAAAAAATCTGCCTCTCCCTGAGAGAGAAAGGGAAGATGTGAAGGGGAACATCAGCAGTACCAGCTATGGTAGGTGCCCTCACCTCTGAGTCACCGTTTTCTCCTTTCCCTAGAAAGGTGAGTGTCCAGCAGGCTGAAGCCTGTATTTCCTGCTTCCCTATGCACTTGGGCTACCCCACCTGATGGGTGTGAGCACCAAGCACCAGCATTGCTGCTCCGCTCCAGATACAGATTCTGGAGAAAAGATGCAAAACTGGGCTCAGAGCCTCCTATGCCAGCATCCCTGGCAAGCAAAGAGGCCTGAGTCACGTGGTGTCCCTGGTGCCAGAGGAAGTGATGCAACCACACTCCCGCTTTGGGTCAGCCAGGAGGAAAGTGTCCAGTTACAGTGTGGGTGTGGCTGACTCAGATGCCAGACCCAGCACCCTGGCCCTCACCCACAGCAGTCTGTCTTTTTGCACATACTGCCTGCTGTTTAACCTGCTCTGTGTACCACCATGCAAACCCCACAAAGCACCAAGCAAAGTCTGTCATCCCTGGCCCTTGGTTTCTCCCTCCCCCTGCTCCAGCTCAGCACTGCCCTCACTACAAACACCTGTTTCCTCTCTCGTGCATCCTGTGAGGTACAGCTATTCTATTGACTTCATATGCATAGCAGAAATATAATTTGATTCAATTAAAATAACTACACCCATTAAAAACCTATGTAATGTTCATTAAGCAGCCTAGGTAATAGGCAATTAATAGCATTAACATATGAATTGTGCATTGGGTCACTAATATGCAGATTATGTATAATGTTCAACGTATGTATTAATTATAGCACATGCCAGAAAAACACAACACTCAAAGCTTGCAGGCCTGTCCCAGTTATAAATCCTTTTGATCTTACACAAATCCCTTTCATGAAACAGTCTCGTATTAATTGGAACATTTGCTTTACGGGTCTTTACACAAAGATGGCTGCTGGAGAGAGGGGACACTGACAAGCTAGTAAGTGCTCAGAGATGAGTAAATCTAAGACTGTATTAGAGTTTATCCTGGAGAAGGGCCATGACCTTGCGGGCAGAGTTCATACCTCTGGGTTCTGTCCCAGATGCTGCCAAGAATTCCCCCTACCAATCACTACCACCTCAGATGGGACATCAATTATCTAGGAGATAGACATAATAGCACTTGACATCACCAGGACATTAAGTGGATTATCTCATTAGAAAGACTAACATGCTTTGGAAATGCAAGATGGCAGTAGCATTGAGCATCCTTGTCAAGAAACTCCTGGTGGAAACGTCTTCATTAGGAAAAGAACTTGCTCCAACACACCTGGCCTGCCTTGATGTGGGTAGGTTTTGTCCGGTGGCACCCAACCTTGAAGAGTGGGCATCAGCAATGGCTGCTCCTTAAGTGGGGTACTCTCATAGTTCTCCTGAAGCACGTTCTTGGCACTGCCTGATGCCTGGAGTTAACATCTCCGTTTGACAGAATTTGGAAAGTGAGTCCCCAATGAGCAAAGCAAGTTACCCAAGTTCATCACAGAGGGCCTCCCTGGCGTGAAGGAGATGGAAGAAGATAGACAGAGGCTTGTACTCTCTTTCCTGGTTCTGACTCTACATCCAGCCTTCCTCTTCTCAGCTGAAACAATCCAACTTCTGGATGCTCATACCCATCTCATTTTCCTACCATTCTGTAGCTGCCTATCTGGAAAACCCTGGGAACTCTACCTCTAAGGGATTTGCCAGCCCATACTTTGCTCTCCTCCAGCATCTATGTGAACATTCACCCACTACCCACTCTAAACCAGATGCCGCGTGGACACTGGAGTTTGGAACAAGAATGAGCAAGTCATGGCCCTGCCTACAGGATCTCAGTGACACAGTCTTAGGCCAGGACTCAGATCCCTGTTCTTGAACTATGCATGACCTACTGAGTTTGCTTTGGTTCTCATTTTCCAACTCAGCCTTTTCACAGCCACCAGAATATACTTTTTCCCTCAAGCAGAGCTGGGCCTGGAATCATTCCCCTATTTGAATGCCTTTAGGACTCCTGTCACTTCATAGAGTAAACCTGAAATGTGTTTATTTGGACTTTGACATGCATCAGGATGTACCTTTATCTTTTCAGCCTCTTCTTCTCTACCACCTGCCATAGGCACCAAGATCCCTGGACTGTCCTCCTAAACCTTCTTCCCAAGTGTGACTTTCAGCTCCTTCCATGAACAGGTGGAGCTGATTTCTCTATCCCTTGAATGTCAGCTAGTTGTGTCTTCGGTCACCATGACATCAGCAAGCACAAAGCAGAGGCTGCCAAGTACTTGTGTACTGGTGCTTTCAAGCTGCTGGCTCTTCTGTCACAATGGTTACAGCCCAGTAAACTCCTTGAGGATAAGACCCTCATGAAAAGATTCTACCCCAAACAAAGTTGCTTCCTCTTCCTACCCAAGGGGACTTTGTGGAGACAATTTGTTTGCCTATCTATCCTAATCCACTCCCCTTCTCAGCATAATTTGAACCACATGTCTTTTTTTTTTAAGATTTATTTATTTATGCATACAAGAACTAGGGTGTAAGCCACAGATGCGGGGGGTGAGAGGAGTCACCAGAGAGAGTGGGGAACAGAACAGGTAGATCCACTGAAACATATTGCTGAGGGGACCGGCGGGCAAGACAGGAGAGGTCTGCTGTGCCATGTGGGTTAGTTCCCTGGCCAGGGTTCCAACTTGTGCTGCAGAGGCTGGTAGTAGCTTGATAGCACAGTCTTTAACCCCTGTGCCACCATGGAGGCCCAATGTGTGTCTTCTTTATCTGTGTATACCCACTCACAAAGCAGAATCACAAAGATTTGGTCTGACTAAACAACTAATCCATCACAGAGGGAGCTCCAGAGAGTCATGTAGAAGTTTGAAATCAGACAGATCTAAATGTAATTGCTGCTTTTATGTTTTCAAATTGAATAAACTTGGGCAAGCCACTTGCCCTGTAGATCTTCAGTAACTGTGAATTGTGTGTGCATGTGGGGGGCGGAGGGGTGAGGGAGGGTTACAATCTGAAGATCATAATCCTCACCAGATGTTTTTGAGATATACCTAAAACACCTGGCCCAGGGGCTGACACCTGGTAGACTATCAAGTCACGTTCCAGTCAGCTTATCCTTTTCTCCAGTTACCCACGAGTTCACCTGGATGGGCCACCCTGGATGGGCGAAATGGGGCAGAGCCATACCAGCCAAATTAGCTCTGGGCCCTGGATGCTTGTTGGATCCAAGGACTGTCTCTTCCCTGCATGTGGATGCCATGAACTGGGTAAGAAAGCAATCTCCCATATTTCCCTTGTACCCACTCTGTGCCTGCTGCATACACACCTTACTTCACCTTCTCTCTCTCTTTTATAAAGGGAAATGAGATGGTGCTGGCTAGTGTGGCTTGGGAACTGTAAATCAAGATACAAATTGTCCTTGTTACCTTTCTAAGAGGAAGCAAAGGCCTCAGGTAAAGAATTCAGGGCTCACCCCTCCTCCTTTCACCCCACCCTCCCAGTGTCGGTACCTGCAGGTGGTAAATGGAGGGCCAGGTTTGGTATTGGAAATCTTAGTCTAGGAGGGCTGACTCATGCTCATTCATTCCTTCCTTCACTTGTGCATTGACTCTCACACACACTCACTCATTGATTTACTCTTTATTTGTTTTCTAAATAAGTGTGTGTGTTCTGTGTGGGCTCTGTGCTGCAGCAGGGTGAAGACAGCAATATGACTCAGCTGGTCTCCGCCCTCGAGGAGCTGAGCCCTCTGCTGACTCTGCTGTGTGCACAGACATGGAAGGGGTGGGCACGAAGCAGGTCACTGCCATGTGTCAGTGTCTTTGAAGCCTTTCTTGGGGACTCCAAAGACAGAATTGCCCTTTGTGGGAGGTAGGAGTGAGTATGATAAGAATGAGGGCCAGGAGGATGGTCAAGGGTGGAGAGAGATCTAGAAAGTCATCCTGGGAGCAAGGTTCCCCCCTGATGAATGGGAGCCTCTGAAAGCCTTGAAGCAAAGAATCGGCAGAAGCACTCAGTAGTTCCTGCTGCAGCGCCAGGCTGGGTGGTCTGCTGCCCTCCTGTCGTCCCTTCAGGTGGCAAGAGTCAAAGTCACTGACATCCCGGTTCTGCCAAACTTTCCCTGGACACGTGCAAATCACTTTATTGCTTAGACCCTCAAAATAGGAAACTGGCATTAGCGCATGCTCCTCACCAAGTGGGTGAGCCAGCCCTCAAGGTTGGAATTGCTCAGTGGTTAAGGTACAGGCTCAAGTTCAGACTCACCAGATGTGCCAACTCTACTGTTTTGGCACCACTTAACTGACTGAATCCTTGATTTTCCCATCTCTAAAATGTGTCTGAGCACCTTTCCCTTGTGATTGTATGAATTAAAAGAAATAAAATGTGTAAAAAGCTATCCCAGTGCCAGCAAGGCATGCCCACAATACATGATTTTCTTCTTCTTATTTTATACATTTTATAGATCTCTATAGGTTAACTACCTGATGCCTGGGATTCCAGCTGAACTCCAAGCTCATCCACACCCAAAGATCTCAGGGCAAACCTCAACTCTGGGCCCCTGGAATACCCCTTCTCAGAGTACCAGCATGCATTTGAGAAGGAAAGAACTGCCAAGTAAAATCTAACTACCACTGCATGGTTTTCCTATCAAAGAGAAAAATCAAAAATGCAAATCACTTGCTAGAACATACCAGGTTTTGTCCAGGGACTTCCTAAAGTCTGAAGACCTTCCCTCCACACCCCTGGCCCATGCCTGCCACCAGGATATTTCCGGGCAGGCATCACAGGTGTCCCAGCTAGGGTCCAGGAAAGGGCGCAGGGGAAGACCCTGCCAGGTACAGACACGTCCAAGGCCAAGCGGTGCTTGTCTTCCCAGCCTCGCTGGCCCACAGGGAAGGAGCAGCGGGTGTTGGGCTGTGTCCAGGGTTCCAAGGAAGAAGCCCTGCTCGCCTTCAGAGCAGGAGATGTGAGGCACTCCACCACCTCCGGTCACTACTGCCCTTTTCCCCGGTGAACCAGACCACCCATTCTTCATGGTGCCTCCCAGCCTCCATCTGCTCTCCCATCTGGGTAGAACTGAGACTTCGCCCCATTTCTCCTCGTGCTCTGGAGGGCGGCGCCTGATCCTCACAGTGAGAAGGTAGAGGGTGCTGGAGCCACAGCCGGGGCTCCCTGAGGCAGGAGCTGCTTAGATTTTGGGTGGACTGGGCTCTAGTGACATGGTCCCGGCACAAAGTGGCCACTCCAAAAAGGATAGATACAAGCAGCTTATCAGCTTCCTGAGCAATTATTCGGGAGGGGTGGGGGGGAGAGGAGAAGAGAAGCAACCAGGGCGAGGTGTCCTAGTGTCTCACTCATTCCCCTGCTAACCCCGCGAATCAGTGTCTTAGCCCCATGGAGCAGACGCTTCATAAAAAATGAGGTTCAGCAAGGCTGAAAAGATTGACCGAGGTGTTGGGGGGGCGGGGGAAAGGACAGTTTTGGGGCCAGAACCAGGTCTATCTGACCGCAAGTCTCTCCCACTACAGCCCTGGCCTCTCACCAAGGGGATGTGGGCTCCACATTGACAAGGTGACCTTCAGCTCCCTGGCCTTGCCCACAAAGCGCTGCCAGCACTGCTGCTGGCATGGAGACCAAGCCCTGGACCTCATCACTGAAGCCCAAGGCCCTCGTCGGATCAGGGCCAAGACTGCTTGGGGAGAAAATGCAGAACAAGAATAAAAGAAGCTGCACTGAGGATCAACTGAGGGCAGAGAAGAGCAGAGGGCACATCATGAACATCATCAAAGTGCAAAAAGACTTTGAACATCTGGGTGTGCAAATGTAGGGCACTGATGATCTCATCTCAGTGGGGTCAATAACACTCCATGCACCCCTGATAAATTCCAAAACTAAACTAAAATAAAAGGTAGCACAAGGAGGGAAAAAACTCTATGCAGGAGGAGGGTCTGGGAAATTCAGATAGGGGTAAAGCAACAGTAATAAAAGCTAGACCTGCCCTTTACAAATTGCCTACAACCCTTAGATATTCTTGTTGGAAACATAATTGCATTTAATCCTCATACCAACACCAAGAGGTGGGAGCTGTGGGTCTGTTTTACAGATGAGAAAACTGAGGTTCAGACCCAGGGACTGCTCACATAGGTAACTGTGCCTGCCTGTGGCACAGTCAGAATCTGTGCCCATCTCTGACTGATTCCAGTGCCTGGTCTATTTCAAAAGCTCTAAAGGCTGCCTGGGTGTCAGGCAGGTGACACAAAAGAAGAAAGCATGGTGGGCATAACAGGAAGCGGCGGCGATTGCAGGGAGCTAGAGGTCCCCGCGTTGCCTCTCTGAGCCTATCATTCTGAGCATTTGAGAATGTGTACCAAGAAAGGACAGAGCCTCTCATTATAAGATAAGGCAGATCTAATTTCTACTTCTAGGTATCACATCCAGTATTTCAATATTAGAGATTTATACTGTAAATATTTAAACTCTTGGCAATTTAAACAAAGCCAGGTATGGCCCTCAGGTCACCATTCTGCATCTCTGTATTAATGTGGGGAGGAGGGGGTGGTCAAGAGCACCCAGCCAGCTGAGGGGCCCAAGCATATTCTGTACAGCTGCCCCTCAGGGTGGTGAAGAAGCTACTGGAAGGGGAACTGCTGATGGTGAACTTTTCACAGTCTAAGACTGATGCTATGTGAATCCATGAGTTGGCAGGGTGGAAAAGGGCAGCAAGAAGAGCATGGAGCCAGGAACAGCCCTTTTAGCTTCATTCACTCCCAGCTCTAGAACCTTCGATGGCTCCCCACTGTCTCCTTACCTTGGCATTCCAGGATAGCTCTGCCCCTTATTTGGCCTCACTGACCAATGCAATGGCTTTAGAAAAATCCACCCTTGCGGCTTCCCAGACCAGCCTCCAGACCCTCTCCACCTGCCCAGCCCTGCCTTCTCCTCCTCTCCTGGCAGCGCTCGGGACTCCCATCACACTCAGAACCGTAACTGCCCACCTTAGGCGACTGAGGAGACAGATGCCTGCCAGCTAGTCCGTAGGCCCTGAGCGTTCGCCTCCCCCACCTCCCCGCCATACATACTCCCATGTGGAGCCCTGGGCTCAGCACTGATGGCTCTACCATGGAGCAGACAAGACTAGACACTCGCCTTCCCTGTGAGACCACCCAGTCCTGGCCATGCTGGTGAATGAAAACAAATGTTGATGAAATGGAGCTCTCTCCCCCTCTCCCTCCACCCCTCCCTTCTCCACCACCCAAGCCCCCCATCTCCTCTGCTTTGCAACACCCACTCCTCCTGATGCTCCTTCTTTAATCTCTCCCAGGCATATTGGAGGCAATGCAGTGGAAGGAAGTCCAGGGAATCTATGAAGAAAGTCGTCAAAAGGTGGAGTCTTTTTTTTTTTCCAAATGTTTTCACTCCCTCACCAATCATGGCAAGGGCCCCACTTACGGACACACTCCTCCTAAAGTTGGAAGCTGGCCTTGCCTCTGCTGTGGCAGGCAGCCCTGAGTCGGCTGCCAGGGCCTGGGGTGGAGTACAAATAGCCCCATCCCCCACATCAAGGTGACCAAGAGCCAACAGCTCACCCCTTGGGCCTCCAGCCAAGTTCCCTTCAAGCCAGGGCCTGAGCAACTGGACCTCCCACCCCCCACCTTCTGCAACACGCCAGGGGCTGGCTGTAGGGAGAGCCAGCAGGCAGGGCTGATCTCCTGACTTCCCTGTAGGGCTCCAAAGCTAAGGAGCTGGCCCAGGACCCACACCCAGCCAATATCAGCGGGGTGCCCCGGAAAGGCTGCTGGCTGCCCTTGGGATTAGGAGGCCAGTCCAGATCAGAGGAAGATGCTGACTCTGCTGGGGCCTCACCACCTCCTCCCTCAAACACCACCTTATCAGGGAGGCTGCTTACACCACCTGTGGCTATCCACAAAGCACCCCACCCTGGCTTTCCCCAATCTGCTTTCTTTTTTGTTATAGGAATTTTGTACCTTCAGATATAGAATGATGTATTCATTTGTATGAAATAAGAATGCAAGTTCTATGAGGACAGGGACCTTTTTGATGTATTCAGTACTATCTTTCCCACTTCCTAGATCCTCCTCAATGCTTTGTAAATATGCGAGGGAGGGTTGGAGGGAGGGAGTTACTGCAAAGGAAAGGCCATGCTTAGCTTCCTTGTCTCAGTTAGCATCTCTCCTTGAGAGCCACCCCAGCTGGTGGTCTTCTAGCTCCCACTTTTTAAACTACCATTTATCCAGAGCCCACTAGTGTCAGGCTGTACTGATGTGTGCTCTCATTCACCTTCTCACAACTCTGAGGTCTGTGGCTGGCCTTTGAGTTAGGCTTCCTCAACCTTGACACCACTGACATGCGGGGTCAGGTGATTCTTGAGTGCGGGGGCCTGACCTGTGCACAGCTGGCTGTTTACAAGCAGCCTTGGGCTCTCCCCGCGAGATGCCACTGTAACCCCCACACACGGTTATGACAATCAGAAATATCTCCTGACACTGCTAAGTGTTCGCTGGGAGACAAAGTCACCCCATTCAAGAAAATCTATGTTAACTCTATAAATGAGGAATATGAGATGCAGAGAAGCTAAGGATGTCCCCGCTAGAATTCACCCCACGTCTGTCTTGCTTCAGACCTGAAGTAGCTTCAAAGCCACTTCCTCTCACTGCCACCAGACCACTGTAGGGCAGGGCCTACAGCCCAGGGAATAGTAACTTGGACTCAGAGGCCTCTGCCCAGTGATGACAGAGAGAGGCCCCTGCCATGCAAGCAGGGCCTTCTCCAGCGGCCTGAAAAACACTTACTCACTCTGGCCGTGCCTGGGAAACATCACGCATGATAAATCATATCTCTTAACTAGCTGTGATTCCTCAGGCCAGCCAAGATTTCCTTTTCATGATAAATATTTGCACTGCAATTCCTTTCTCTGCTGAAAGGAGAGTCAAGTACCAAGAGAGCCCTGGGGCTGGTCTCCTCAGCGGGAGCCCAAGCATCTCTGGTCAGCCCACCCACCCCACCCTGCCCATCTAGAACAGAGCTCTGTGTTCTTGCCCAGGCCTGTCTCTCCCTCCAAGCTTTTAGTAGTGAATCCCCAGGTTTCTGTTTTGTTGGGGTTTTTGTTTCTTTTTTTTCACAGAAGAGTTTTTGAATTAGATGGATTCAGTGTCTCAAATGAGTCCTGCTGGAAGCCACTGGGAAAGAGAGAGGAAGACAGACAAGGAGGGCGGTGGGCCAGGGCAGAGGGGGCAGGTACAAATCAACTTGAACCTGCTGCAGGAAAAGGTGCTCCACTGGTCTCAGCCTCTCTGCTCTGTAAGGAGAGTGTCCAGGCTTCTCAGCCTGCACACATTCCAGGCCCTCACCTCCAGGGCCTCATCTCTTCCCATTCTCCCAGAGGCCCCAAACAAGCAGAGATCATTTCTAAGCTTTAAACATGACTTGTTTGGCATGTTTTTGCATTTACAATGAATGCCTTTCCCTCTTCTGTGTCTAGAAAACCCCTCTTCCTGCCTGATCCAACCCGGCTACATTCATCCTTGTGCAGACATCAGTTTAACTCGATTTCTACTCTCCTAGACATATTTGTATAACAGGGGTCCAGGGATAAAGCTGAGCCAGAAAGCAGAGATTGGCAGCAGAGAGGTGCAAAGACACTCAGGCTATTCTCCTCCAGGGCCTGCCTCTCTGTCCAGCATGGCTGTCCTTTGGCCAACTGACATGTCTGCTTTCTGTGGATGTGTCTTCTAGAAGAATTTTCAGTGCCATTTTCTAGCACTTGACCCTCACCCTACTTTCTTCTAGATTCTGAAACAGGTGGCCTGGGTACTCACTTCCTGTGAGACATGTCTGGGTCCTGGTGGCAGATGGGTGCCACTGTCATCGAACTAGATGCAACTGGGTCAATTCCTTCTTTTCTGTTGGTGTTAAAATGGAGAGAGGGCAGGATGGGGTGACAGGTTCCAAGGCTGACAGAGCAGACAGTGTCCACCTTGGCAAGCTGGCCTCCCATCGTAAATCCTCCCCTCACCACAGACCACCCGATACCCCAGCTGGAGTAGAGGTTCCCCTTCTTCTGCTCTAGTGCTGCTTGGGGAGAGAAGAATACAGGTGCCTAGACCTCAGGGCAGAAGTCCAGGCTGGAAATACAGCAAAGAAGCTGTTAGATCCAGAGAAAATGATGCACCTGCCTAGGAAGAGTGGAGAAAAAGGAGGTTTGCAGGAGAACCCTATAGACTAACCCTCTAAGGAAGAATCAAAAGAAGAGAGGTGCCTGCAAAAAGAGAGAGGGCTTGGCCAGGTAAGAGTGAGCAAGGAAATGGCAGATTAAGATCAAAGGATCCAGCACAGCCCCTGGCACCTAAGGTGTCCTCAGTATCAGGAATTTTCTACGCACTGGCAATAATGCAAACAATAGTAGCTGTCATTGGGGTATTGAATTCACTAGATCAAATAAATGCTAAGCACTTTCCCCAGGTTGCTTAGGCCTTCTTAGTCACTGGGAGGTAGGTATGATTACTACCCCTATTTTAAAGATAAGGGGAATGAAGCCCAAAGAGATTCATAGCTGTGAGTAATCTCCTAGTTTATTGATAGAGAAAATGAGCACAAGAGGACAAGATAGAGTCCATTTTAGATAAACAGGCACCTAAGCCACTGGCAAAGTAAGCAGAGCCCCAGGCCCAAACTCCTGCTCTACCTACCCATTTTTGTAGCAGCTGCAGATGGTCACTGGACTTGCTGGGGAGTCTAGAGCTCACAGCCCGACAGCCTAGTGCATCTGACTTCATGTCAAAGGGCCAAAAAAAAAAAAAAAAAAAAAACCAAACACTAGCCTCCCAAGTCCCTGGCTGCCAGACTATGATTGCAAAACCACTTCTGATGATTTAACTGTAAATGAATCTGAAACACACAGACTGAATTTCTCTTGAACTACACATTAAATTTTTTACTTAATCAAGAAAAAGACTTGAAAAAATTGCAAAGAAGAAAAACGAGGCAGTAATTATGTGGGATTCAAAGGGGCCTAGAAGGGAATTTGCTGGGAGAAGGATCTCTGGGATGCCTCTCAAGTGCACAAGTGAGAAATTTTACAAGTGACTGTGATTTTCTTCTGCCTCTCCTTGGGGGTGTAGCCATCCTGATGTGACGCCAGAGTGGGGGTGTCCAGTAAGGGCTGGGGATTGGCAACTTGGGAAGGAGGAAACTGTATACAAGGTGGGCTGTGTGTGTGTGTTGGGGGGGGTGTGGAGTTCACAAGTAACTGATTGGGAAAGTAGGACACATACGTGTGTACAGTGTGTATACACACTTATATGTATATGAACCCTCTTCCCTTATATATATAATAATAAAATATATAATTTAAGTAGCTTTAAGAACCATTCTGTATATCCAAAAATATATATAGCATCTAAATTTTATTTATAGAATCATAGGCTCATTCTTCCTTTCCCGAGGTGGTGTTTGGACTATATGTATATATATAAAAATATATATGTTTATATTATATACAAATATTATAAAACTTGAATATCTAATAATGTTCTAAGTAACATTTTAAAAACGTATGTCCCAAATGTTCATTTAAATATGTGTGTGGTGTAAATACACACATGTATGTTCTGAAAAAAACAGAGGAGCAGAGACCTGTAGGAGCAGTGGGAGCTTGATAAATCAGCCCCAGCTCCCAATCTCAATCACTGGGAGTTGGGAAGAGGCCAGGGAGAACTATTCAGATTTTAAGAGCTGCCCTTTCCATGGGGGTCGGCAGGGTGGGGGCTCTAAGCCAGTCCATTCAACCCAAGATTTATTATGAGACCCCACTCCATCAGCCCACTGAGCTAGACATGCGGGGCTAGGATGGCGCTGCAGCCAGCCTCACCTCGAACTACATTGTCCTGCATCACCCCTGCATAAAACTTCACCTCCTATAAGTCAACTGTTGGCTGAAACCTTCCCCACTCCCACCCCCAATCTAACTAAAAACAAAAATTACTTTTGCCAGAGAAAGACCACCAGCTCACAAGCCCTGATTTCAAATTGTGAGGAGCCCAGAGCCACGGTCCAGGCTGGTGAGTGGTGACCGTGAGGGAGTGGGGGACAAGGGGTGGTTATTTTGTCTTCTTCCTCCTCAGTCAATTCTACAACCCTATTCTGACTTACTTTCTCTCTTCTCCCAACCCCTCAGCGCTGTTAGGACATAGTTTGGGGAAACACTTGTTCAAAAAACACAGCAGAAAATGGGTGAGCAGCCAGTATGTTTTTCACAAGAACTATTTGGCAGCTTGAAGCATATTACCACGCTGATACAAGCTTCGACTGCAGGGTTACAGATGTCAGAATTGTGCATGTTCAGAAATATGCACAACAACAACTGGAATCTCCAACACAACGCCTGGCCCTATGAACATTGCAAAATGCTGCCCAAGAGGACCGTGGCATCGCTGATCATTCCCTGAGCTGAGGTAGGGCTGGGTGTCCATAAGGATGGAAGTTTCCTGACTTCACACAAATGAGCTGGTTGTTTTCATATGTGTCTTCATTGCAATAACTTTCTTTGAGGAGAGCCTGTCAGCAAAAGGGTATGGGAATCTCTGCCAAGGTGGCAATGGGATGGATAATAACTGTGCCAGGAATCTGCCAGTTCTGGCACGAGGTAAGGGTTAATCTTCGCCAGAATGAAGAAAAGAGATAATCATCACCTGCTGCCATCAAGTGCTATGACTCAGGAGCCAGACTGTACCAGTTCACATCTCAACACTGAAACTTACTTGGTATAGGCCTTTGGACAAGTAACTCTATGCCTCAGTGGCCCCACCTGTGAAATGGGCATGATAACATTTATAACTGTATTGTCAGTACTGCCTGAGAATAAATGAGATGTTAGCAATGTCCAATCCAGAGAAAGTAGATGGTAGTTACTCTCTTTGTTGCTTCATTGTTTTTTTGTTTTGATTTGTTTTATCATTCCAAAATTTATTTGCTCACACATACAAATGACTTACATTCTTTTTTTTCCTTTTTTTATATATTTTTACATCATTTTTCATTTTTGCACACTTTTCATCTTGGTTATAATTCCCATACAATTCCACCCCCTTATTTTGACCTTAATCCCTCCTCCCATTCCCCCCCACCCCCGGAGTGTGGCTCTAGTTTATCATTGCTTGTTGATTTTGATTTTTGCTTCATTATAATTAGTCTTACTTCATTGTTTTTAGTAGTTTCAGCTCACCAAAATAAAAAGCTAAAAAAATCTGTTTTGTCTAAATTGGCTCTAGCAAAAATTTAGTAAAATCCATGTATGTGGAGCTCTTCTATTAACCATCATCAGAATATTGCTTCACTATGGAGACTCTGCCCAAAATCACTTTATACTTATTTCATCTGCTTACTATGTCACTGATATGATTCATCCCTACATTCATTTACCGTTAGCAATGAGGGAGAGTCGTCTGAATAAGAGGTGGTTTCTACTCTAACAAGATCTGCAGTCTAGTTAAGGAGAGAAACATGGACAGAAGGATGATACAAGGCACAGCCACCCGCACTAGAAGTCAGGGGGTCCACATACTCCTGGAGCAATGAGTTTTGACCTAAGGACAGGTTTTTTGGAGGGGTGTTCTTTGGAGGAGTTTAAGCTTGAAGATGTGCAGATATCAACAATTATAGCAGGAAAGCACTCTCTTCATGGAAAGAGATCAGAACAGAGACTCAGGTATACACGAGCCTCCAACAATGACAGGCATCAAGTAACTGGAGAGGCTGGCTGGACCATGGAGTCAGGAACCTTATGAGAACTGAGCCCAAAGATGAGACAGGACTCAAGTAATGGAAGAGCCCAGTGTCCTGTGTTAGGCAGGGGCCTCCAAGAGAAAAAAGGGTAAAATTACAGGTCAGCTTGATTCTTGTCAATACGGACTCAGTTCAGACATCACCTGTCCCAGGGCACCTTCCCAGAACCTCTCCCCCTCAGCCTGTTACCACTTCTTCCCTTTAGTGCTCATGAACATGGTGGACACCTCCACTACTTTTTCTTCTCCTCCACATTGGGTTACCCGAAAGGCAGGGTTGACACCTGTCTTATACATCATCACATCTCTAAGACTAGCATATGGTCTTCATTCAGAACATGAATACGTGAATGGATGAGCGGATGAAGGAATGAATGAACTGGTCAATCAACAGAAGGAAGGATGAATTGAATATGGTAATTTGGAATTATCAGCAGAGGCCTGTTGGGAGGCATCCATGAAAAACAGACAAAGGAGAGAAACAATGGTCTATGTACATAATCGTTCTGTCTACATCTCGAAGATGTATGCCAGGGCTACGATCTGAAGATCCCCAGGGTGAGTTAGCACTCTTTCTGCCAGAAATCCATTGAGTTACAGGTCAGCTTGTACTATGTCAGAATGACAAATATATCAACATGGTAACACAGTGTCTATTTTCTATGGAAATAGGCCTTCATGAAACTTGCATAGCATGAGCCGTTGAAAGCAGCTCTCTGCCTTCCTTTTAGAATCCAGCAAGCAGGGATGCAAAACAAAATGGGAAGGAAAAGGAGTATTGATTAGAGTCCTACAATATTTTAGGTTTTATGCTAAGTTCTTACCAAAAGATAGGTAGTATAATCTCCATTTTGTAGCTAGGGATCCAAAGGCTCAGAGAGGGCAAGCAACATGCCCAAAGTCACACAATTAGTGAGAGCCAAGGGTGGGAATTAAATCCAGGTTTGCTGACTCCTAAGGTCGTACTGTTGGTTTCAAATTGCACTGTAACTCTTCTCTTTCTTGCGATCACAGGATCACCCCAACTGTCATCATAAGGCACCCATTTCTCAAGGAAATCTTAAATTTCATTTTTATTATCACTTGGCAACTCTACACAGTTCTTCAGGGAAATCAGGGTGTCTAGGAGGAAAATCCTGCCCACAGATTATCTTAAATCGCTTTTCTTTCCCTGAAAAATTCCTTGTGCTGCCAACAGCCCTGGTCTGGTTTCCAGCAGTGACAGGCCTTGTTCAGACAAGAGGCTCTGAAAATCGATTGGCTGTGGTCCCCCGATGGCTGACGCCAACAGGTGCTGTGAATCACAAGTTGCCATCTGTCCATGACACTCAGCTTTTGGGGGGCCTCCAGATCCTCCCCAGGCAGAAAAATCATCAGGACACCACCATGGGGAATGTGAGGGACCAGTGGAATGTAGTCTTCCATTGAGCAAGCCTCAGTAGGTTTTAGGGTCCAGGGTGTGCTCAGCCATGGAGTGGAAGACAAAGGGGATGTGGTGCTCTGAAGGAAACCAAAGGCATAGGATGGGGTTCCTAGCAGAGAGACCCATCCCCAAAAGACACTAAAGTGTAGGAGAAGGAGGAATCTGCAGGGTGATGGGAAATGGGAGTTAGCAAGGACAGCAGCTTTGACATTACTTGCGAGAACAGGAATATGGAGACCCTGCATACTGAGCACGCTGCTCCTGACGTGAGCAGAGAGGGCCCTGGATTTGAGATTAGGAAACTGGAATTCATCCCCTACCCTTGCACTGACAAGCTGGGTTAACTTGTCATCACATCCTCTCATAGCCCTTCAATGTCCACATCTATGAAATGAGAATAGCATCAGGCTACTCCTAAGAGTTCTAGTAAGACAAGATAATGATGTCAAGCACCTCGTTGTGTACTCCAAGACTGAGGATAAGTACCAGTTCCATATGAAATTCACCCGTCACTCTACAGTATGGATTGTTGGGTTGTTGGAAAAGTCATGACACATTTTGGGATAGAAAACATAGAAAAAATATGTCATGACTTCTCCAACAGCCCCATGTATCACTATATGAAGTTTTCTTCTCAGACAGCTCTTGCTTCAGAAAAATACTTGAAATACAAACCTCAACCAACAATACAAACCTTGACATTCTCTAAGAAGATTTTTTTTTAGATTTATTTATTTATTTATACAAGTACTGGGTTTAGTCAGAAGCGCGGGAGGGTGAGAGAATTCACCAGAGCCAGAGCAGGAAGCAGAGCAGGCAGAAGGACCGAAGTACACTGCTGAGGGGAGCAGCGGGCAGCAGGAGAGGTCTACGTGCCATGCGGGACCCTCTCCGGCGGCCAGGGATCGAACCAGCTCTGCAGAGGCTGTGGGCAGCTTCACAACCCAGCGCTCAACTGCTGCGCCACCAGGGGAAGCCCTCTAAGAAACTCTTTTTAAAAATTTTCCTGTGATCTGCTCTGTGGGCAGCAGAGACACGCACTGGCCTAGACACCCTTTCAGAGAGCAAGTCCAGTCCTTGAGACATTTACCACGCATGCTTCCTCCTCTTCTCCTGACTCCTATCTGGTTTCTCTCTACTGAGTAATATCTGCCTTTATTTGACCTCTTTGTTGCTATACATTTCAACCACAGAAAACACTGTTCATGCCAAAGTATTTTCACTCTTTCCCGGTATCATGCAGAGGAAAAATGGCTTTTTTTCAAACTCAAAGGTCATTTCATAACTGGTGAGTTACCAGGATCCTAACACTCCTCAGACCTTATGCTGTGCTGGCCAAGATTCCTGTGCTCATGTGCATTTGTGTAAATTTGCTGGAAAGAGTTCTTCAATTTCCTCAGAATTCTCAAGGTCTCACAAATCATCCTAGGCCTCCTCACAACATTCCACTGGCCGTGGGCAGAAATGAGCAAGAATCACCAGCTAGAGATTTCTAAAATGTCTTCAACGTGCTGACATATTAAGAGTGGAGACGGGACAATGTCTGGTGGACATTTCAGCAGTCATGGACACCGTCAACACCAGGGTAAATCTTCAACCCAAAGTAATGTTTGTTAATGATATCAATTTGGTTGGTTCTGATTTGACATGAGAATGCTGAGTGGTATCCACTGCTGTGCTGGTAGAATCTGGTTTTAAGCCTTTCACTTGAAAGGCTTAAATGTTCTTGAACAGAGTGTCCCAGACTTTGACTCAAAAGAGCTAATGGAAAGCCTGGTCAAATCTAAATGTCTCATCATCACTACCACCCTCCCACCCACCCACATTGTAAGCAGGCTTGCCAAGCTGCCATGGCCTCCAGACTCCTTGGCTGTCCAGACTCCCTGGACTGGTCCTCACGCCCTTTGTAAACTGACCCCAGACTTTTCGGTCTCATGATCAATTTCTCACTCCTCCCTAGAACTTACGCTGGGTTGTATTGTTGATCAGAATGGAACAACCATCAAAACAAAGGACACAGAATCTCAGTGATGCAACCAACATTGCTTTTCTAGCTCACATTGGATCCCAATGGGTAGTTGACTAGATTCCTCTCTCCACACACTTATTCAAGAATCCTGGTTCTATCCAATTTATGGTTCTATCATCCCCTTGGTCCCTGTAGTTCTTCTCATTAAACCAGAGAATGAGGAATTGAAGAGCATGGGAGACTGCACACGTTTCACTGACTAGAACTTATATGGTCCTGCCTAGTCACAAGGGAGGCTGGGAAACAGAGTCTAGCAGAGTGTCTAAGAAGAAAAGGAAAAGGGGATGATGAACACACATGTTGTCCCTGCCACACACACATAATTAAGCATTTGCTTCATATTCCTCTAATTTACAAGCACTGTACCCATGGCCTCATCCCTATATATTCCCACCCTGACCCAGGTCATTGTCATTCTCAGCATGATATTCTTACATTCTAGAAAGTCACAGCATTCTCCCACACCTTCCAGGGGACAATCTGTTCCCTTCTTCTCTGCCCTTCCCACCATCACTCATGCCACCAGCAACAATCACTGTGCTGTACTACCTCTATCTGTGACCCCACTACCTCCAGACAAGACTGTGAACTCTAAGAATAGGGATCGTGCCTGCTCAGTCTGCATCCCAGCCTCCAGTCCTGCGCCCCAGCCATTGTTGGTAAGTATTAGCTCAACTGCGGGACAAAGATTAAAAGATGTGGTTTGCCAACACTGCATCAAGTAAAGCCTACATGATGGCACCTCCCTTCTGAGAATTTTCTGAAATAACCTAAACTTCATTTAATATGTGAAAAAATATCTTGAAAATAGAAGTGGTGATCCTCAACATCACAAGTTTGGGAGAAGTATTCAATGAGGGGCCTCTGGTTGGAGCAGCCAGAGGGTGACCCCAGATCCTGGATCCCAGAGGGCAGAAGGATTGCAATAGTGCAAGGAGAACAGTAGCACCCAGTTGGAAGAGATGAAGCCACTTAGTCTCTTTTGGAGGCTAAAAAAAAGCCCCGCCCATGGGGGAGTTAAAGGAAGGATGTTGGGACACTCCCATAAACAAAAGCATGGAAGACATGAATCTCAACCGACACATTCATATGGGAGGAAGAGAACGTCTTACTTTACCCCAATCAACTAACTTTTGATTATGAGTCCCTCCTTCCAGGATGGAAGAAACTCAATCCCATTTTCCCTTGGAGTCCCTCCATTTCCTGAGGTTGTAGCGGTGGTTCCTGGGTCTCATCATGGGTGTGCTTCTGTGGTTACCAGGGGTCTGTCCGGTGCACATCCTCCTGGGACACCTCCCCCCACTGTCCATGCATCAAGCCCTTTGGGTCTAGCGTGCTGCCGTGTGACAACAGGTTCTCTGGATAGGGGAGCCTGGGGGTTCAGCCAGCCTGCTGGGTAAACCAGAGTTATTCCCTCTGAGGTTTTGCAGGCTACTTCAGGAATAGGGGTACAGTCCCTCTGCCCAAAGAATCCAAGAGACCTCCTCTCTTCCATAGCCTGGATGAGTCTCTTTCATCTGGGGGAATCCTTCCCTCCTCAAACTCTATATCCCTTGGTGATACGAGAGTCCTGCTTGACACTGTCAGGGAGGGTTTTATCTGGAGCAGTGTAGACTTGCACCCCTCTTAAAAAAACTTAATTAACACTTAAGTCAAGACATTTTTTTAATAAATCCAGCATTCTCTTCTTTTGAAAAGTTAGAAAACCTGGTGCTGCTCAGACAAGGCTGGTAGCTGAGTGCTCCTTTGGGAGGGAGGGAGCTTTCTTCAGTTTGCTCCAACCTGTCCACCACCCCTAGTAATTATTATACACAACCTGCTTCCTTTGTGTTTTGCTTTTACTTCACCTGCCTGAAATCTACAGGAGTTTGGTTTTTCAACACTTAGGCTGCAAACCTTCAATCATGGGCCTCCTGCTATAAACCTCCGAGATAAGAAAACACAGATTTCTCCCTACTTGAATGAGGGAAAGTGAAAGAGAAAGGAAAAGAGGAAAATCCAGGGAGATAAAGACAAATTCATATTTCAAATTATCCTGCCTCAGAAGTATTAACTAGGATCTTTCTAGAAGTACAAAATCCTATCTCTGGGCTTCTCAAGTCCTGTCTGCCTTCACGTGGAAGAGGTGAGAAAATTGTCCACATGCCCAAGCTCCCAATAGGATAAAAGGGCTGACTGTCCAATAGGATCTGTGAAGCCCCCCAGTCCTATGGGGTCATACTGCACAGAAACTCTAGGGAGATAAGATTTTGCAGGGTGCTGTTTGTGGGTGTCTTGATGTCTATAAATCAGTAGGAAAGGGCTGGACATGCTGGTAACTGATTAGGGGGAGTCATTGTTACCTTGAAAGTCAAAATGTCTCATTTCATCTCACAACAACCCTGTGTGACCAGCTATTCCTGCGCTGCAGGTGTAGAAACTGAGGCATCAGGAAATAAAGCGAACTTGTTCTAGATCCCAAAGCATGTGAAGAGCCAAGAGAAGAGTTGGGTCAGACTGTCTAGTCTAGTATTAATCTTTGCACCACTTCCATCAAGCAAAAGAACCCATGGCTCCATGGGGGTGGGGGTTTCCAGAGAGTCTGAGCAGGGGGATGGGGCACCTCTGGCATCCTGGAAAGGGGATCTTCAGAGAGGAGAGGTGTGGGGTTAAGAACACAGACTCGTAAAGAAACTTCTCTGAAGAGGAAATGCAAATGGCCAACAGGCATATGAAAAAATGTTCAACATCACTTGTCATCAGGGAAATGCAAATCAAAACTACCATGAGATACCATCTCACACCAGTGAGAATGGCACATATTAAAAAAACTAGCAACAACAAATGTTGGCGAGGGTGTGGAGAAAAAGGAACTCTCCTGCACTGTTGGTGGGAGTGCAAACTGGTCCAACCACTATGGAGAGCTGTGTGGAGATTTCTGGACCTACTAAACATAGAGCTTCCATATGATCCAGCAATTCCACTCCTAGGTATTTACCCAAAGGACACAGAAACATCAATTCCAAAGAGCACCTGCACCCCTACGTTTATAGCAGCACTATTTACAATAGCTAAGCTTTGGAAACAACCCAAATGCCCAAAAATAGATGACTGGATCAAGAAGATGTGGTACATATACACCATGGAATATTACTCAGCATTCAAAAAAGATAAACACATGCAATTTGCAGCAACATGGATGGCACTGGAAGGGATCATGCTCAGCGAAATAAGCCAAAAAGAAAAAGAGTGAGACCGGATGGTCTCACTCATAGCAGGAATCTAGAAAACTTAAATAAGGGACCAGGAAAATGAATAACTATAAGAAAGTAAAAATCAGAATCAACAAAAAACTATGAAACAGAGACACTTTTGGGGGGTGGGGGGCGGGAGGGGAGGGATTGGGATCAGAATGGGGGGGGTTGCAATTGTATGGGGAATATAAAAATAAAATTTATTATTAAAAAAAAAAAAAGAACACAGACTCGAGCTGGAGGGCTTGGGTTTAAATCCCTTTTCTGTCTCTTTCTACCTGTGACATGGGGGCAAGTTCCGTGACTTACCCTGGCCTCGGGTTCCCCTGGACAGTTGCCCCATTGGGGAAATGGGAAAAGTGACAGAACCAACCCCCGAGGGATGCTGAGTGTTGCAAAGGAGTTGGACCTTGCAATAGACTAAGTACAGTGCCCGGCTCCAGTGAGTGCTGTGCAGATTGCTGACTGTGTCCTTGATCCCCACACAGAGCAAGCCTGCACCTTGAACCTGGGAGACGTTTGCTCAGCACCATCACTGCCTGGAGACTGGCACTCTCTGCGGCCCTCAGGAGCCTGTCCCTCCAATGTGGCCAGGGCCTTCCTTCATTGGAGCCTTCCTCCACTTACTTCCACCGTCTGGAGAGCTGAGTCATGGAAGGCAGACCCAAAGCAGGGCCCACCCTAGTTATTAACACCAAAGCAGTGAACCAAAACCTCCTATCAGCTTGTGTGGAGAGAGTAGTCAGGGTTTGTGAAGTGTGCAAAGGTCAGCCACTGGACAGGCAGCAAGAAAGGCCTTCAAGGAGTGAGGGAGAAGCATTGCTGTGGCATCCTTTAGACGAGGCTCATGCGGGGTGTACAGATGGGCACTGAGGGAGAAGGGAATGGATTTGCAGCTGGAGAGCACAGCAGGCTCAGCGCCATGCTGGAGGGCATGTGCAGGGGGCAGAGTCGTCTGTGAAGAGACAAACTGCTGTGGGAACAAGACTGTTGGCTGAAAGCCCAGGAGATAAAGACAAGTGGGGCTGCAGGAGTCGGCTTGCAGTCCAGGGTACACTCAGGGCTGGTGACCACAGGACCACAGGACAGGGGGGTCCGGGGCCCTCTCTGCCTGTCCCTGGCCTCCTCATCTAGTCAGGTGCTTTAGTGGTTTACACTGTGGAGCGTGGGCTTAGACATCAAATTCACAGATATCTGAGACCCAGATTGTCCATGTGCTAGTTACGTAACCTTCAGCAGGCAGTCCTTTTTTCATTAGATTCAAGCAATTCATCTAAATCAAGCTTTTGGTAGCAGAGAACAAATTATAGGTAAACTAGTAAAGCTACTACTTTTCCCAGAGGACCAATAATGTAGGGCTCACCCCCCAACTTTCTGACCTCACAAGCTGACCTCCCTGACTCCAATTGTCTTTCCCTATTTTTGGTCTCTCTGGCTTGCAGACTGGCTGCCTTCTCTGACCTGGTCATAGGACTCCTTTGCCTAAAATCTTCCAGTGGCTTCTGGAAGGCATGGCACCTTGATAAGACTTTGTCCCTACTGCTCACTCAGCAGGGAACACTTTCCTTACTGGTGACCAGAAAACTAATGCAGGAACTCCACCTCATGCTTCTGAGCCACTTCCAAGTTCTCACCCCGTTGGACCTCTTGTGATGGCTTGCAGACGTCCTACAGAGTTACTGGAGCCATCCTCAAGACAGTGGCCCCATGCATCCCTTCCTAAATGCATTTATCATACTCCTCCTGCAATTCCCTCCAGTTTGCCTCCTACTGTATTTAATCACCTTGCAGGAAGGAACTTTTCCTGGAGGATTCAGATCTCCAATAGCAGGAGGTAGCCCAGCCTATAGCAGGTGTTCAGTGAATATTAGTTAATGAGTGCAGGAAAGAAAAAAAGAATAAATGAATGAACGTTTTTCTACTTGGCTTCTCCCTCAACTGAGTCACATTTCTGGCTCCTCAAGGACTCCTGAGTAGCCCTGTAGCCAAAACACAGGACTTGGTTTTCTGGACTCTTGACTGTACCCTGAACCCTAAAGCCCTTTAAGGCACTCCCACCATTTCCTGGGGAGGTGAATTTCCATAATTTGTGTCCATTAAGAAAAAATAATCTAGGGCCTCCCCCGAGGTGGAGCATTTGCGCGCTGGGTTGTGAAGCTGCCTGCTGCCTCTGCAGCGCTGGTTTGATCCCCGGCCACCGGCGAGGGTCCCACATGGCGCGACAGACCTCCCCTGCCGCCCGCTGCTCCCCTCAGCAATGTATTTCGTCAGTCTGCCTGTTAGGGCTGTTCCCCGCTCTTGTTCTGGTAAATTCTCTCACCTTCCCACGCTTCTGACTGTATCCAGTGCTTGTATAAATAAACAAATAAATCTTTAAAAAAAAAAAAAAAGAAAAGAGGGCCTCCCCGGTGGCACAGCGGTTGAGCGCTGGGATGCGAAGCTGCCAGCAGCCTCTGCAGCACCGGTTCGATCCCCGGCTGCTCCCCGGCCACCGGAGGAGGGTCCCACATGGCGCGCAGACCTCTCCTGCCGCCGGCTGCTCCCCTTAGCAGTGTACTTCGGTCCTTCTGCCTGCTCTGCTCCCCGCTCTGGTTCTGGTGAATTCTCTCACCCTCCCGCGCTTCTGACTGTACCCAGTGCTTGTGTAAATAAATAAATAAATAAATAAATAAATCTTTAAAAAAAAAAAAAGAAAAGAAAAAATAATCTATAAGAGAGGGCGCATCAAAGAGGATTACATTGGAGAAAGAGGTATCTTGTTTCCTTGTGGTTAGAGATGAGGGTGGGTTGCTTCCTTGTGGTTAGAGTAGCAGCTCCCCACAGCAGGTTCCCTCTGTCCCAAAGGTAGTCCTCCCCAGCATGCTACCTGCCATGCTGCCTTGAAAGTGTGACCCAACACTGCAGCTGCAGACCTTTGTTTGTGTCTCTAGACAACTACCTGACCACCCCAGAGAGCCCGCAAAGCCAGGGCTGAGTACCCACGTCATGTGAAGACAGAGCCTCTGGTTTCCCCACACCACTGGGGAGATCCCCGCTCCTCCGGGAATGACAGAGGAAGAGTGAAAGGGAAATCCATGCAATAGAAGCAGAGCAGAGGAGACTCAACTGCTGGGCTCTGAAGCCCTTACTCTGTGCACAAGTAGAAGAGCAATCCTGTAAGAGAGCATTCACTTTCCTGTGTGCTTGGTGAGGAACTTGCTCAGTCCTCACTAGAAGACAGTGCCCGTGCAATGTGAAGCCACAGCTGCAAGCTCTAGCTCTGATGTTCCAGGCTCCTTGTTTGCAGCCTCCAGAGAATCTGATGAGTTCTCTGCCTTTGAAGAGCCTCAAGTGTTTACTGTGGGTTATTTTTCTTTTTGAATCGCAAACATTGACTGAGTTCTCAGTATGCACCAAGCACTGTTGTCAAATATCCCTCAGAGAAGCAGACCATATGGCCCATTTTACAGATGAGAACACTGACCAGTCAGGGGAAAGAGGTGGTCTCCTTGGCAAAGACCTCTGCCAGCCTGGTCCACAAGCAAATCCACAACCCCAAAGAAGGAGACAAGGGCAAAAGGACTGAGCTTATCTACACCTCACATGTGTTTTCACTCTTTCTCTCCAGCTAGGCTGTGTCCACCACCCAGGAGTCGTGTTTGCAGACCGAAGAACATCTGAGAAAGCCTTTCATCTGCCTTCTCCAAACCCTCCACACATAATAATTCTTGCGGTACCCGCAAGAAGTTACATACTTTTTGATGGGAGAACCTCATGTTCTCCCATCATTCCAGATGGAGGAATGGAGATGAGGGATGTGCCTGGGACCACACAGACAGCAGGCTCACAGCTTCCAGGAAGGGATGTGCCGAGGCACCTTTTAAGTTCCTCTGCCTCCATCAGGCCCCTCCCACCACAGACCCACTACCTGAAAGACAGTGGGGATGCATCTTCCCTCACCCCCATGAGAGGCATGCGCGCTGCCTCAGACGCATCCCGGGCCTTTGTGGACAGTTGGGATTCCCCTGTGTCGGGTGAGATGGAGGTTTACACCAGGAATGCCCGCAAGCTGAGACCGAGCTGAGACCGGGAGCCGCTCCTTTCCTTACCTTTGTACCTAAAGTTCCTTAATTTAGCGAAAGGGAACTTTCAAAAGCCAAATCTAACAAAGCAACTCCTCTCCTTAAAGCCTCCTAGGGTTCCAACCCTCTCTCAGGTTTCTGTCCAAGCCATTTAGTCAGAGGCCAGGAGTTGCTCTCTTCCACCTGCCCCTTCCACCTTGTCTCCCGCCTCTCCACAGAGACACTGCGTTACCCTGGGACGAGCCACTCACCCGACCCCAAGGCCCCCACGCCACACAGGGACTCTGTCCTGCAGCTCTTTCTCTTCCCCATCACAGGAATTCATCATCTCCCTTCTCCCACCAGAGAACGTGTTCTCAGGTCTCCAGACTGATGCTGGAACATCGCATCCTGCATGAAAACACCCCAAACATATCACCCATCCTCCATCATCAAGATTCCAGAAACCCCACACCCATAGCCTTTCAGGTCCCCTGCCCCCCACATCACACACTAGCTTTTAATGCTGCAGTTGTTACTTCACTTGCCCATTTCCACAGTAACTGCGAGCAGGGGCTGGGTTCAATCAGACAGCAGCTTCCCAGTATCAGCACAGGGCCTGGCACTGGGCTCCACATAGTGTGTCTGCCCACAGATTGAGCCAAGACTCCTTTCCTCAGGCGTAGACTGAGATCGAGGATATTTTTTCCTCTGCCAAACCTACAAGATGTATGTTGAGAAGCTGGGAAAGCAGCAGGCAAAGTCTTGGCTACGTGGTCCTACACTTGGAATAAGATTCCTGGCACTGAACTGCTACATCCTGGTTAGAAAGCAGGAGGGACTCGGTTTGTGCGGTAAAACCGCTCCTTTTTCTCTCACACCCACCAATCCTTCAAGTCCTGTGGGTTCCATTGATAAAATACATATCTGGACCATTGCTGTCTTTGAAGCAGTTTGTTGCCTTTGCCACTAAATTGTTCTTCCTGCTCCCAACTTTGCTCACTGACAGCTCACTCTCCACCCAGCCGCCAGAGGGGTGGGCGGAGGGGGGCCTTTTGCAAACTACAAATCTGATCGTGTCTTTCTAGTATTCAAAAGCTTCCAGTGTCCTCTCCTCCCACTTAGAGTAAGATCCAACTCTTTCCTAGAGTCTGCGAGACGCTCATCACCCTGCTCCAGCCCCTCTCACCTTGTGTCACCCCATCTTCTCCCTCCCTCCGCTCCAGAAGCACTGGCTTCCCTGACATCCCACAAACATCCCCAGATCATTCCCAATTGGGCATCTTGGTGGCTGCTCTCCTCTCTGTCCAGAAGTTTCTTCCACCTGCAATTCAATGCCTCTCCCCCTCATGAGTCAAGGCTCTTCTAAATGCCACCTTTGGCCACCCTGTCCCAAGCGGCACGCACCCATCCTCCCGCCTTGTCCTCTCTTTTACTGTGGAGTGATGCTCTCATTGGAAATTATGTGTTGGGTTTTGTATTAGTGGTTTGACTCTCACACTTGAGGGCCAGTGACTCAGTTGTTTTGTCACTGCTGACATCCCAGTCCCCAGAATAGTGCTTGGAGCAAAACAGTCACTCAATAAATACTTAATGAACAAATGAGAAATTAAGAAAACGTAAACTTCACTTCTTACTAATTGGGTGGCACTTGACAAATGATGTAACTTGGAGACTTTCATTAACTAAATTGAGAATAAAGAAAGATTCTGGGAGGGAGATAATAGTTACAGAGGACAGCAGGAGGGACCCTGGTGATGTTAGAACTGTTGGGTGTCTTGAAAACAATGGCAGACATACAAATGGTGTGTGAAAAATGTGTGTGGAACTGAATACTCACACACACATAAACACAAGTGAGTATAAGTAAAACTGGAGAAATAGGAATACCTGGAGTAGATGATATCGATGTCATATCCTAGTTGTGATATTCTACCACAGATTTGCAAAATATACTGTGGAGGAACCTGAATTTATGGGATCTTTCTGCATTTCTTTTTACAATTACATGTATTTATCTCAAACAATGCTGACAGTGAGTTGGGCTAGCTGATTAGTGCTGGGTGTTCAAAGAACACAGACCATATTCCCCTCCCTTGAGGATCATCTGGGCTCATGCAGAAGAGAGAAGAGAGAAAACAAAGAATTCCAAAAAGTGAACATGGAGTCATTCCTAGGCACTGTGGGAACATAAGAGAAGGAAAAAAAAAACGTAAGTCTGACTAAAGATATCAGGAAAGAAAGTCTTAGGCCTGAGACCTGTAAGATATACTAGGGCAGAGCAAGGGACGAGGTGGAGAAGGGCTTTTTTGAAAAAAAGAAGTGGGATCAGTGAGTGCAGAAGCCTGAGAAGGCATGGCTGTTTCTGGAAATAGCTGGAGGTTCATATGGCGGGAGCATGGCTGGCAAAAGCTAAGCATCCAGACGTTGAGAGAAAGAGAGGAAAAAAACAGATCATGGACAGCCTGGGGGTGCCCTTATCAAGAGATTGGGTTTCTAACTTGAAAGCTGATGAGAAGGAAGAATGATTACTATAATGCTTAGATTAAAAAAAAAAAAAACTTGTACACAGGTTATCTGGAAATGTTAGTAAAATCAGACTACGTGATCCCGTAAACAGCGGTAAAACTAAGCTTAGTTTCACCTGGGTGCTGATTAACATGGGTCACATGACTTCCCACAAGATCCTTATGTTCCCAGGAAGATATTGCTTAACAGAATTGCTCTTCTGGATTGCTGGGGCATAAAAGGGGAAGGAGCCACAGGTGAATCTCTATGGTTCCTTAGCTATAAACTTGCAACAAGAACAACAGAGTGACTCATGGTAAAAGCACTTCTGCCGTGGTGTGCTTGCTCGAGATTGCCATCACCACCAAGAAAAAACCATCTCCTTGTGGCATTCGTCCAGGGTGTTCAGGCATCTGCATAGCAGATGCGCTTCCCTCAGACTGGATGCAATGGACTTCCCAGTTGGCTGTGCGTAAAGGACAGGACACAGTAGGGGCATTGGGGTGGGGCACAACTGTATTTACACCCCAGGTCTACCATTTACTATCTGTTCCCTAGGAGCAAGGGAATTCCAAGCCTCAGTTTCTCCCTCTATAAAATGGAAATAATCATTCTGGCCTCAGTGTTGTTAAATAACGTGAAGCAAGGAAATCAACTGGAAAATAAGAGTTCTTGAAGACAGAGAGGTATCATCATCATTGTTGGGGGCCAAGCTCTGCCTTCAGATCTTAAGGGGGTAGAAAATGAGGTGCAGGGACCATAGGGAGCCATGCTTCCTGCCAGTCACTTGGCTATATATCCTTCTAGGCTATGTACTGGCTCATTCAAGGAAGAGCTGGCACCACACCAGTCTACCTGGCACAAGCATCTGCTTTCCTCTGGCTCTTTGGCTCACCATTTAGCAACGAGAATGACTGCCCATCCTGTGGACAACACTTTTATCGCTGCCAAGGAACTTGACAAGGGAGCTGAACCTGGAGAATTGATGGGCAATCCTGGGAAGAAAATATTTTCACAGATCTATTTAGAAGTCTAAAGATCCAGTCCTGTCACTTCAATGAAGGACAGAAGCAAAAATCTCCCAAGTCCTTTGCACATGGACTCAACCCAACAGGGAAAAAACAAGGTATGGAAATAGATACCACGTGGATATGATATGTGCATGTAGCCCACATAATCTTGGGCAGGGGTTGACTGAACAAATTTAGCCCTGAGTTCATTTTAAGTCTTAAAGTCAGGGAATGTAAAATATATTATCCAAGAAGTGTAATGGGGCAACAGAGGCATTCTGCCCAAACCTCAGCAGGGAGTCTCTTCCTGCCAAATGAGACTCAAATCCTCTTCCAGGGCCACAGCAAAAGATAGTCACCATGAAGCAGGACATAATTCTCCAACAGAGCATGGGCCAAAATATTTATATTTTAAAAAGACAGCTCCCCACATCCAATGTTATTAGCAAGTAGAAGATGCAGGTAGAATTTTAGAGTTCATTATGGGGAAAATTCAGCTTCCACAGAAATCAAATGATAAAGAAGCAATTTCACTCTCTCCTTTGAGTAAGTTCTTAAGCAAAGGCAAAGAGCTGTCTGTGATAGTGTAAAGACCCTATAAGAAGAAACAGGCATTGCAGGACTCATTGTCTAGATGAGATGACTTGGACACATAAAAGACCACTGGAGAGGTAAAATCAACACGGGAACAGTACTAATTCCTCACCCGCAGATTAATAACCCCAGTTTCATAATGGACACTGGAGAGAGAACCTAATATCAGTGCCCGATGTATAGCCCTTATGATTGGTTTACTCTACATTCATATAAAGTCTCCACATCAGTTTCATCATCATCATCATTACAAAGTATGGAGTCAATCATAAAGTCACTCTCAGCAAATCCTCTTATGTCATCTTCATAAAGTCCTAAGACAAAGAACTACTCTGGTTAGTGATAGGAAAAAAAATTCCTAGCTTAAAAAGACCCTACCTGACTATTATCAAGATTCTGGTGTCCAGATAAAACCACACAAGCAATTCCCCTACACACAAGGACCACTGTCATGATTATTTTTCTCTAGGTGTGTTAATATTTATCTTTAGGTTAAATAAAAGACTGTGCTTAGTCATTCAGATGTGGCACAGATGTGGAGGGCTACCACTCAGACCTCTGTTCAAGAGAGAACTTGCATTTGGTTATAAGGAAAGACAGCCCCCTATAACACTGCCACATTGTATCTCAGCTTTCAAGCCAAGGCCATGTTCTTCCTGGACACCAACTAGCCAATGACTGGGCATGCTGGAAATACTAAATCTGGCCATTGCTCCCCAACATGGGGCTCCTTTAACAGGTAAACTTTGTTCCTGAGAACAGTTGGGTTGACAAATAGTTGAGGAGATCTGAATTGTGTCATGAGCCTCTCCCTATCCTGTTATTCCCTCTCTCCTTTCATCAATGCCACAGCTGCATCATATTTTGAGACTTTCTCTGCCCAATCTTGCTTTCTCTCTTTGGTGTCTGTCATAAGCTATGAACTACTCACATTCCTAACTCCATTTTTACTTCCTAGAGAACACAACTGAAAACCATATGGCGTGTTGTTCAACACAACTACCATCTTGCAAAGTAGATGGTAATATCCCTGCTACACAAATTAGGAGATGGAGGGTCAGAGAGGAAGATAGGAGAACTGACATTTAAACCCAGGTCTACTTGACCAGGAAGAAAAAAAGATGTGGCAAGTTACCCTCTTCAAATTTGTAAGTGGAAAGGGAGGTTTTTGCCCACATTATCTTAATCTGAGTGGAAAGAAGACAGAAACCCAGAAAAGGTGGCCAACTAGAGGTTCATCTAGTTGAAGGGGAGTTGTGTGCAAAATTCTGGTCTTGGAGGCTTTCGAGTAGGAGCTGCTTTCATTGTGAGCAGTGTGCAGTTCCATGCATGCATCCCTTTAGCAATATGCTAACACCTAGACCCCTCCTCAGAGTGATATTTTTAAATGCATAAAATGAATATGTAAGATTGCAAAGTAAATCAATGTCATTAAAATAAAGCTACCCAAATATTGTTTTATATCTACAATATGGTAATATATGTGCTTCTATATTACTGCATTAAGTAACAAGATCTAGCAGCAAGTCTTCTAAATACTAGAATCTTGAAGTAGTTTTGCACTTGGAAGATATTTTGAGATGTCTGCAATAAGATGTGATATGAAAACTCCATGATTCATACCAGTAACAAAGTTACTACAGTTGTCACTTACATTCATCATTAGAAAACTTACTAGATTTCAGTTAGAAATTGGGGGAAACAAAGATGTAATTTTTTCCCCTAGAAAGAAACCTTTCAAAGAACTCTGGTAATACCTGCTGCAAATTGTAACTTACACTAAGCATCACAATCATTACCAAATAGTCAGTATGTAGACCCTTAAAGAAGAACCAATAAGCAGTAGGAGCCATAAGGAATCTCCAAAAATAAGTTACAGCAAATAACCCTGTTTTTTTGATGGGGTCAGAGACTAATGAATTGAGAAGCACCGTATGTAGTCAGGTCTGACAGGCCCTTGTCCCAAGCTTTTCTGACATCTTTTAGCTGAGATAAATAGATATGAGCTGGACAATAATGCAGTTGGTTGAGTTCCTCCCCAGTTCAGTCACAGTCTCCAGAAGGCCAAAGCCAAGTTAGGGAGTGTGTTCCAGTTGCATCCTGGAGAACTCAGCCCTCAGCCCCAATTGCTCCAACAGTTTTTGTTTTGTTTTTTTTTTTTCCAGAGACTTGGATGAGAACCTAGAAAACCAGCTGAGCCAATTCTCAAAAGACATGAAGCCAGAATGCTTGGTAAATACTCTAAATAGCAGTCAAAATTTTTCTGCTAGAAAGCCAGAAAAAAAATGAACAAAATTTCTCAAGAAGGAATTTAATAAAGATGGATGCAAAATCAGACCTTGAAATTTACAAGTATAACTTAAGTCACGGAGGACAGGGAAGAAAATGCTTACAAGGAGTCTATGTGGTGCTAGACTTAGGGACGCTAATCTGTCACAGATGTAAACCCATGCTACGCTGGTGTGAAAAAGCTGTTGTCCAGAGCAAGGGAGGTAAAATTCTTTCTCTTCTGTAAGCTGGCCGGCCCCAATCCAGGGGTGGGTTGGGGTGTGTGCTATACTAGGAATTACGCTCAAAGGACTTGTAATAAACAGAATTGTAGTCAGAGGGAAACCTAAGGCTCTTTGAGCCACAACATTTGGTCCAATAAAGAAAACTTTTGGAAAAAGACAGGGAGATAAGATCACTTTCCTCAAAGGTCATTATGCAGAACAGGGGTCAGCAAACATTTTTCAACCAAGGGCCAGGAGGCCAAGGATACACCAGGAGGAAGAAGAATCAAACATTTACAGTTTTCCAGATCTGTGGCACATCTGTTTTCTGTCACAATGACACACTCTGCATCATATGCAAAAGTAGCCATTCACTCATAAGTGAATGAGTGTAGCTCATTCACTCATGTTGACAAGACTGGTGGAGTTAGATTCGGCCTAGGGACATAGTTTGCCAACCCCTGATACTGAAGAGAAAGTAATATGCACTTGGAGTCTACTCTATGTCATGTATTTGCACATTAGCTCATGGATTGTTCATAGAATGCCTTCAAGGTAAGTCCTATCTTCCCATTTTTATGGATGGGAAAACTGAGACTCCACATATTCCTATATTTGTATATTTCATATATGAATTATTAAGAAAATGTGCCAAAATATCAGTTATGATGTGACAATCCTATGATTCTAACAAGGTTTCACCATAGCATTCCCTTGGGAACCGTGGAGTTCTATATCTGTCATGATCCATCACCATTGTAATAGTAAATAGTACATCTGCAAGGACCAAGTCCCAGAAACATCCTGAGAAAGGCAAAGACCATGAATCCAGCCACAGGAGGAGAGCTGGGTCGCTGGGTTGAAAGTGGTGATGAGGTCACCTATGGTCCCCACTCTTTATGGGAACAAACCAGCTAAGAGTTCTTCTATTGTTTTAAGTATTTTTTTATTTGATGATTCATTAGCCACAGAGATGTTTTCCACTGTACCACTTACCACAGCACTTCCTGCCAAGATGAAGGTCAGAGGCAAGGGTCTCTGGATAGCTGCAGCATCGGGGAGAATATGAGTACCTCTCCCTATCCAGGCAGAAGACTTGCTTTTCCCCTCCCCCCAATCTCTTCCCACTAAATCAGAAGACTCCGTGGCTCTCCAGCCAATCAAAGGTAGTCACACTTGCTTCTTTTCTCTAGCCACAATGCCATTGTCATACCTAAAACCATATTCACTTCTCAAAAAGACCTTCCTGATGGCACCAGCAGCACATTACTTATCTTTCTTCCTGGTTCCCAGGGAATGCCTGATACATAGACTCACTCAATAAACATGTTTGATTAAACTTCGCTGAAACATTTCTCAACCAAATACATTCACCCATTTTTCCCATTTAACCTCAATAGCAGACATTTAACAGGCTTTCACTTTGTCTTACTTTATAAAAGACAGACACTGAGGCATAAAAAGTGCCCGAACTGACGGTTCCTGGTGGAGGCCTGCTCTCCTGTGCTCTCTGTTTATGTCGTTCCTCCACCAAGGGCAGGAGGATATTTGCAAGGACATCAGGCATGATGCCAGGCTGCACAGGTTTCTTTAGTGATTATTAGAGACTGTTTTTTTTTTTTCTTTGTTTCAAGTCAATGTATTAGAGCAGTCCTGGAACCTAAATAGTAATCTAAAACTAGACGGGCCAATTTTGCCTGGTACCCACTTGGCCACTGTAACGCTAGATTACCCTTCCTCGTAACTATGTATACATTTAATGACTGGTGCCATCATAGACTCAAATAGTATGAAGAAGAAAGCAAGACTCTGAAGTCGGACAGACCTGAGATGAAATCCTGGTTATGTCACCTTTCAGGTCTGTGACTTTAAGCAGATTGCTTGATCTTCCCCAAGCCTTGATTTCTACCTTTTAAAGTGGGGTTAAGTACATGCTTATGAAGTTAAAGACATAATAGGTCAGAGGGTGGGGAAGCATTTGTAAAAATTTTTTTTTAAGATTTATTTATTTATTTATACAAGTTCTGGGTACAGTCAGAAGCACAGGAGGGTGAGAGAATTCACCAGAGCCAGAGCGGGGAGCAGAGCAGGCAGACTGACGAAGTACATTGCTGAGGGGAGCAGCGGGCGGCAGGAGAGGTCTGCATGCCATGTGGGACCCTCGCCGGCAGCCGGAGATCAAACTGGGGCTGCAGAGGCTGCGGGCAGCTTCGCAACCCAGCGCCCAACCGCTGCGCCACTGGGGAGGCCCATTTGTAAAATATTTATAAAGTTAGGTGATGATAATGAAGATATATAATGATGATGATGACTGATAGAGATAGATGACAGCAGCATACAATATCAAGGCTAGAATTTAGGGAAAGGAGTAATGTTATTATCACAAACTTCTATTCTTTTTCTAGAAGAGGAACCCATTACTCAAAGATATTAGATAAGGCACACAGCTAAAAATTGACTAGGTCTCATTGCATATCCTGCCTTGCATGGTGCCCAGTAGGCATTGTAAGCATTTGCAGGCTAATTAACTGACAGAGTAATAGGATGTGGTCCAAGCAGCCAGCAACATAACCAAGAGTACAGTTCTCTGGTTCACTTCAGGCAGTGTTATTCTGGCTGCATCTTACAAGGGTCACTAGTCTTAGAGGACTTTCAGTGATCCCAATGCATATTGCCTCCACAGCCTGGGAATTAACTCAATTAATTGGCTAAAATCTCTCCATGTAAGAAAGACAGGGGCTCAAGAATACAGAAATTTCAACTGCCCATTCTAATGTTGATGACTACTGTTAAACAAGTAAGGCCAAGTTCTCTTCTTGCCCTGAGAATGTTACAGAAATAGAATTCCATTTAATGATAGTCTATTTACCTCAATTCTCACTTGTTTTAATGATATAGAACTAGATTTAGTTCTATTAACATAGGGTACCAAAATGACATAATGGCACAGAATTAGGAGAGGACTTCAAAATCATATTCCATGAACTCTAAAGCATAAATCTTAGCCTCTTTGTTGCTTCATGTATAAAATTAAAATAATACTACTTGTTCCTCTCCATTTCAGTACTGAGGATTAACTGGGATCATGTATGTTATAGGGCCTAGCTTGATGCTTAGCACATAGACAGTGCTTAATAAATATCCATTTGATGGAATGCACATGCAGTATCTGGCATATTACATGCATGATAAGATGTCATCTGCTAAGTTCAGTCCTTGCATTATACCTGGAACCCTAGAAAGTGCTTAATAAGCGTTTATTCATTCAGTGGAATACTCACCCAGTAACTGGCATAGTAGTTGCTTAATGAATGTTCATTCATTCAGTGAAATCCTAGCAAAATACATAGCACTTAGTCGACACCCAATAAATATTGGTTGGATCCAAGTAGGGAAAATGGAACTTCATTCATTGAATGTGATTTTGCAATTCCATAAATAATGTATGTTGTTGCCAGTGCTTTAGAAAGTGAATCAACCGTTACTAAAATGTTCTCAGCTTGTGCTGGTTAACAAACCATTGTAAGCTATTTTGCAAACATACAACATTCCATGAATGTGCCCTAATAACGCTGGTAATGCTAAATACCTCCCTCCACCCCCCAGATCCCAAAGTGACAGGAGAGTGCAGACTATGAATTAATTTAAAAGTCAATAAAAGATCCATCTTCAGAGACAAATGCAACTACACTATCCTTCCTATTCCTGCCCAGAGCTAAACTTGACAGTTGTTTTGGCAGATCACTGAGACACTGAACCCAAATGTAGGCAGAGACTGTCAGGAATTAGAAATGCATATATTTGAATGTGTGTGTATGTCAGAGTATATGTGTGTGTGTGTGTGCATACAAGTATACGCATAATCTTATTTAAAAAAATTAGTCTTTGAAAATTTTGGCTTAGGCACTTTGCAACAAAAAGGCAATTCTTTTGGGAAAAAAGGAAGTGACTTTCAATAATAGAATTTCTCCTTTAGAGGCTACATTCTCAAGAATGATCAGCAAGAAAAGACTAAAGGAAGGAGACATGCCTTCAACAGGCATTTGGTTTTCTAGGTTAAGTTGAAGTTCAGGTGGATGAGACAAACTCTAATTTTCTTTGCAGAGTAGGTGAGTTTAGTTCTAAACAATGTGCATGAGTTTTCCAGGCAGGAATGGTGGATGAAGAGGATTCCAGGTCTGAAAGGAAAAGCAATTTTCAGATATGGCAAGAAGTTTGAGATGACTGAGTCTCAGGTGTAGAGGACCAAGGTGTTAGTAACAGAAAGTGTGTGGAAGACCTGGAAATATGGTCTGAAACTGTTAGCTGACTAAACCTATGAAAAATGCTGTGATGAATCCCTTTTACAGCATTGTCAGGGCACAAAGGAAATCATCCCATCTCTCTCTTGGTTCTTCTAGTCTGGCATGTAATCAAAAGAGCGTCAGAGAAATTGATAAGAGGGAAAAAAAGCAAAAAATAAGTTTAACATTAACATTTAATCTTCCCTATAAACGTGAGAGACTCAGCATGACTAACTGCCCGGGTGACCTCAGATGCCATTTTAAATAGCTTAGGACAAAGGAGGATGGGGTGGAGGGCAAAGGAGAAGGTCAGTTAAGGAGGTTACCAATGAAGGCACAGTAAACCAAGGTACAACTGTTATGCAGATTATAAGTTCTGCCTTCTCCTCTGAGAAGAGTTTTAAGTCTAGGTCCTCCTAGTACCAAGCAGATGTTTACATGTCAACATCTTTTTCAGAGACAACCTCTGACTAGCCTTCAAAGTCCCTCCCATGAAATAAAACTTTTGCCAAAAAAAAAAAAAGAAAATATTTGTGGTGGCAGATTCTTGTTCTCCTAAAACACTATTTCTATTTGTCTTATTTTAGACTCAGCTGTTCATTATGGATTTTTTTCCCTTTTTCATTCTTCCAGGATTTATGTATGGTCACCTTTGTTCAGATCTGCAAGTCTAGTTTAGCACTTTATCCACAATAAGTACAAAACATGTTCCCAAGGAAATAAAAAGCAATGACACCCTTCTAAGAAGTTAATATCTGTTGTCGACCCCCTAGGTTCTTTTTTATACAAAGGATCTGTTCTAGTTAGAAGTCAATACAGGGAGGGCCTCCCCGGTGGCACAGCAGTTGAGTGCTAGGTTGCGAAACTGCCCGCAGCCTCTGCAGCGCCGGTTCGATCGCCGGCTGCCCCCCGGCCACCGGAGGAGAGTCCCACATGGCTCACAGACCTCTCCTGCCGCCCGCTGCTCCCCTCAGCAGTGTACTTCGGTCCTTCTGCCTGCTCTGCTCCCCGCACCAGCTCTGGTGAATTCTCTCGCCCTCCCGCACTTCTGGCTGTACCCAGTGCTTGTATAAAAATAAGTAAATCTTAAAAAAAAAAAAAGAAGTCAATACAGGGAAAAGAAGCCTCTCCAGGTATTTAAACAGAAGGGCATTTAATACAGGGAATGATGTCCAAGCCACTTTGGTCTGGGGGGGGCACTACTGGCTCCAGTGAACACCTCAAAGCTAAGATTCAGAGGTCAGCATACTGTTGCTGCCACTTTGAACTTGAACCTCCAGTGCCTCTCATTCTCGAAAAAACTGGTGACTACATCACATGCCATAAATCTGAGTCAATCCACAGATGCATGTGTCTATGGCCTCACTTGCCAGCAGCAATAACAACAGGACCGGGACTTCCAATTCACTTCCAACTTCCAAGTCTCCTGGAATTTCATCTCATTGGTGGAACCTAATTAGTTTCCAGAATTCCAATGCAAGGGAGTGAGGGAAATGTCATCTGTAACCTTCCAGCCCTCGTGGTAAAGAAAGGTCCTTAAGAAGAGGGTGGGAATGGATGCCTGGTTCTAATCAAATGGATCAACTGTCAAGAATAATTCTAATTATTGCCTGCTTAATAATTAAAGTATGTTCTTTTGGGGAAAAAAAAATTCTTCTAGCCAGGGATAAAATATCCTAAGAACTGAAGATTATTTTTAGTTGCCTTATTTATTTATTTTTTTACTAAAATGAGAAGCGCCTGCTCTCCCCCCCTTCTCTTTCCTCTCCCTTTTCCCTTCTCTTCCTTTCTATTGCCCTTTCTGAACAATTTAGTCCTAAATCCATTCACTGGGATAAAACAGGTTTCTTGCTGAAGGTGGGAAACCATGGTGTTAAAAAAGGGAGGCAGAGCCTCAGCCTCTGGAGGGATAGCCTGGCACTTGAAGTCAAAGGTGCTGGCTTCAAGTAGGGTGCAGAGGGAACCATGTGGGGGTGAAAGTCAGCCTGGGTTCAGAGACTTAATGGGAGCAAAGACCATGCAGGTGAGGGTGTGGCCCAAATGTGAGTGTGAGAGTGTGCAGTTGTGTGTGTGTGTGTGTGTGTGTGTTTCCTGGCACTGTCTACACAGAGGATCTGGGAACAATGACACTTCAAGGACCAAGCAAGTTGAAGATAGCACCCTCAAGGGGGATGATCCGGACAGGGATGTCATCCTGAGCCGTTGTGAGAAGACATCCCCATAAGGGAAGGGGAAGGCAGTCGAAATGAAAGACAGATTATATGCAGGGGCACAAATCAAAAAGGAAATCAGGTAGGGACCATGGAAACCTTATTTTTCACTGTGTGAGAAGGAAGTCTAAGTATGGAAAAGGTAGAAACTAGAATGACTCCTATAATCATGGAATTAGTCTGGTATTAGAGTGTAAAGTCATTATTTTCAATATATATGCAGATATATAGAGAAAATACAGAGATGTGTGTGTGAGTATAAGAATGTCTGAGAGTGTGTGTAGGTTTGAATGTGTGGGAGTGTGACTGTGTGTGTGTGCATGTGTGTATGTGTGTTTCCTGACTCTGTATACACAGAGGATCTGGGAACAGTGACACGTCAATAGAAATGAATACCCAGCACCCAAATCTTGGCTCTCAAATGATATTCTTCACAGAAAGGAACCAGGACTCCTTAGAAAAATGGCTAATTCCAGGACTGGGGCAGTGAAAGTACAAGCTGAGCTTGGAACATCTTCTTGTGCCAGGAAGCAAGAAAAGACTCAAAGATTGATGGGGACATGTGAAAGGATGCAGAAACCAAATTGAAAGGACACCCACTGGCCAAATCTGAAACACTTGGAATATCCAAAGAAATAATGATAAAAAAAGATCATAACTCATTGAATAAAATAGGAAACCACGAGCCCATACTGATAAATAATTTAAAAAATGAACATTTGATCAAAAACAGGATAGTGATATCATTTCAAAGTATCTCCCCACAAAATTACAAAGGAAATGAAGAGGGTAAGTTTCCAGTGGGGAAGCCTGGTCAGTGCCTCCCTGGGATGCAATCATAGTGAGGACCAACTGGAATTCCACACACAGGATGGGAGGCAGACAGAACAGCATCACTTTCATGCTATTCCTGCCTAAGATTCACAACTGGAATAATACGAAAAAGACATTAGACAAACTCAAACTGAGGTATGTTCTTTGCCAGGTTGGCATATAGACTTTGAAAGTGTCAAGTTGATAAAAATAATGAAAAAATAATGAAAGACTGGGCCTCCCCTGGTGGCGCAGCGGTTGAGCGCTGGACAGCGAAGCTGCCTGCGGACTCTGCAGCGCCGGTTCGATCCCGGCCACCTGCGAGGGTCCCACATGGTGTGACAGACCTCTCCTGCCGCCCGCTGCTCCCCTCAGCAGTGTGTTTCTTCGTCATCTGTTCCCTGCTCTGGTGAATTCTCTCACACTCCCATGTTTCTGACTGTACCCAGTGCTTGTGTAAATAAATAAATAACTCTTAAAAAAAAAAAGGAAAAAAAACCTAGAACTTTAAAAATCTTAAAAAATAAATAATGACAGACTGAGGGACTATTCCAGGATAAAGGAGACCGCTTAGTGGAATCACTTAGAAGCACTCACAGGACATTATAGAGACAATTGACGAATCCTGAATGTGGTTGAAGGATCGGATAATTGCACTGGATAGAAGTCAGTGTCCAATCTTGATGCTTGTATAGGAAAATATCCTTGTTTGTAAGAAATACTCTCTTAAATTTGGGGGCCGATAGGACATCAGATTGGTAACATCAGTTAACTAAGTCAATAAACTAACTTGCCAAAAAAGTACTGGCAGCCCTTCTGTCAATGTGTGAATATTTCAAAATAAAATTTATTTTCTTTAAAGACGTATACCCAAGTGCCAGGGGAGCTCAAGTTTATGAAATCAATAACCAAAATACTCACCTACCTCACAGCATCAAAAGAACTTCATTTAAAGTTTCCAAACAGATGAGAGTCTATTTTTTCACATTAGATCGGGGAAATAAAAAATGAAACTATTGATGCCTTTACTGGAGGCCATGTGGGACATACCGACCTCTCACCTTTCATCATCTATCATAACGTAGGGAACAAAAACTTGGTTACGAGACAGAAAACTCAAGGTCTGAATGTCATTTTCCACACTTCCTAAATATGCTACTTTGGGCAATTGCTTATGCTCCCTAAGTCTTGGTTTCCTTAACTATAAAATGGAGATAATAATATTTACTTCACAGTATTGTTGGAAGAATTAAATACAATAATGGGCGTGAACTTGCCAACATAATGACTGGCATAGGAGCACGAGGGTTTTGGCTTTGTTTTCCATTGCACAACTTAATCTAATATGGCCCAACAAGTTCCTTTGACCCTGACATCATTTCTTCTGCTTATAACTGGACTCATTTTCACTCATTTATGCACTCAGTGTTTGAGAAATACTTACTGAGACCCTATGACACGGGATACTATGACCCAAGTCAGAAAGAATAAAGCCTAAGCTACCTTTATTTTCCCCTGCAGAGAGCATTCAGTGAGAAACAATACTTTACATACAGCTGTGAATTATGAATTTAAATCAGTTTAATCATCCAACCAAGGGTGTGTTTGCATTTCATTCCCTCTCTGCTTGGAGCTATTGAATCCACCCACTTCTCCATCACATACATATTTATTTTCCAATGAGTTCTGAAAGATTTCCAAGGTAGAGCAAGAAACGGGGAATGCAGCTGACGTCTGCCTCCCCTTGGGAATTAAGTCACTCCTTGATTTAATTCCTCCTGACATTTTCCCCATCATACTTTCTGCTCTTCATCAAAATACATCACTCTCAGAAAACAAATGTACTTATTGACTACCCAGGACAATCTCAGAAATGGTTGCAACTGGTCATATGTAAAGTTAAAATTTAAAAAAAAAAAAAAACCAGGCAAGTAAAATGCAAAGACCAGTTCCCTGAAGTCTCTTGAGAACAAAAGGGCTGGTTTGGACATATGAGGTACCAGGAGTTTGCAAACCCCACTTCGGTGAGGTAGAGGCATTTATCTTCCATTTCTATACCATTGGCAATTTTGTTTACTTAAGCTTAATTGTTCCCGGATCTTGAGAAGGCACCGAAGGTAAACTGTATGTTTGATTTTAATGACTCTTTTGGCCTTCACTTGACATCCTGGACATCCTCGCTGAAAAAAATGACCAATGCACACGCATGCAAATTGTTAGGAGGGTGGGGGAGGGCGTGTTTCCTGAAGAAATCCCATGGAGGTGAGATGCAGATGAAACCTAGCGGTGCCGTCCACGCTCTCTAAATGAGCGGTGGCCATTCATCGAAACATCACCTGCGAGGGAGTGGGCAGAGGGCACTGCTCGCTGTTTGTCCAAGCAGAGCTGAAAGTAGCTGAGCCCTCAGCAGGCAGGGGACAGTTCTCCCCACATCTGTGGTCTCTCATCTTCCTCTGGCTCACCCCTCAGCCCCCTACAATCCCACCTCCACCTCCACAGCTTCTCCCGAGCTGCTCTGGACAAGTGGCTGTGCATTGGAGGCATCTACTCTCCAGCTGCCCAAAGACAGAACAATTGTAACTGCCAGGAATGGGGAAGAACTTTCAGAAGTGCATGAAATCAGCTACGTAAATTGTGAAATAACTGCTGTGTGAGAACATCAGATCCTGCAGCCAAGGTCCCCTCGAGGCGGGGAGGCGACGTCTACCTCCCCATCCTCTGGCATTTTCATCCTGTCTGTGAACTGTGGGCAACCAGAACTGCCCATCTCGGCCCAGATGTCCTCACCTGGGGGTCCTCACTATAGTACCTGGCTCAGGTGCCCCCCACACACACACCCTCACCCTCTTCCCCTACCCTCCTCCCTCTCTGGCCCTGTCTTCTCGCTGGTCTGGGATTTGTTTTTGGTTTGTTTCATTTTTTTTCTTTTTCAGGCTTTTCTGTCTCAGTCATCTATTTAAAATTTGATGTAACCCAGGCCTGGGGGAGGGGTGGGAGACGGGGAAAATATGCCAGCCACCTCAGAATCACTGAGACAGGGTGAATCCGTTTTGAAAAAGTATTCAATGGCGGTACAATAGTTAATAAAAGAGATAGCTATGTCTTAGTACAAATCACTGAAGGTAAAGCTTTGCAAAATCTCCTTGGATGTGAAGACACACGAATGATGGAGTGATTTTAGTTGCATCCAGGAGCCACAGCCTTCTAGCAGTTTGTTTTTGTTATTGTTTTTGTTTTTGTGGGGGGTATGTTTACCAAAACAGTAGAGTCGCTGTGTTTCAGGTTGGGAAACAGCATCTCAATAACCTCATCCACTCCCACAGCTCCATTCTACTGGTAAGCCGACACCTCCCGGTCCTCTCTCCCCATCCCACACTTCTCCAGGAGCCTCTGATCCAATGTGGCCTGGCCCCTGGATGTGTCCACTTGAAAGTCTCAAGCCTACAAAGGTGAAAAGTGAGTTCCCCATCCTCCCCATTCCCATCTCCCGTTCGCTGTGAGTGACACGTAGGCGCCACTGGGGATGCCTCTTACCTTGCTCCTCCTAGGCCACAATGGCCTCTAAAACATCCATGTGTCCATGTCCTCCTTGCCTTCACTGCAGACCACACCCTTGCTGCCTCAGGTCCGGCACTCCTTCCAGGCACCAGGCTGGTTCTTGGGCCTCAAATTCCCCCTCTTACCTGTCTTCCACACTATAGGAAAATGGCCCATCTGAAATACAGGTCTCAGCCGTTCACTTACTCCCTTCCTTAACATAATCTGGTGGCCTCTTGCTATTTCTAAAGTGGATCTTAAGATCCACGCTGCAGGGCACCATCTTCCCTTCCTCCCTGCTTGCCTGCTCACCTCCTTCAAATCCTGCTTCCGGACTGCCTTATTCCTCACTCCTTCTCATTCCTTGCACCTGCAGCCTTTTATGCACACAGCTGTCTCTGCCTAGAATTCCAAGCGCAACCCACTTGGGAATAGCGTGAACTCCTAAATTCCAGCAGAACCCAGCTGAGTGCCATTCCCTTGTAAAGCCTTTCCAGACTCCTCCAGGTAAAAATAATTGATCCCTTTACTATTTCCCTATGCACTGGCTACCAGCTTTCTTACATTCTTATAAGTCTGTAAATTTAATTGTTTACTTACTGTCTCTCCTCCCCCTGTGTACCATGACCTCTTTGAGCACAGAGACTGAAATAACATGTACAGCTATTTCCCCAGAATCTAACACATAGTCAGTCCAGTACAGAGAAGGTAATGCGTGAGAGGTGAACGAAGGCAGCCTGCTGCATTTTCCCACATAAGTGTCCTTTCAAGGCCTCTGGGACGTGGTAAGATGATACAGGGTAGTAAAGGAGCAGAATACCTTTGCATCTTTGCATCAGCTCCCTAATGCTGCATAACAAATTACTCCAAATATAGTCCTTTAAAAAAGTTATCATCATTTATGATCTCTCTGTGGGTAATGAATATGAACAAGATGCTTTTCCCTTTTCCCTAATGTCTGAGCCCCCAACTGCAACACTCAAAGGCCAAGGTCTGGAATTGTCTGAAGTTTCTACTCTCAGCTGGGGCTGTGAGCCAGTGACTTCACCTGGCCTCAGCTTCTGCATAACAGGGTATGTGGATTGCAAGGACAGTATCCTAAAAGTGAGAACGCACAGGTGGAAACCATATTGCCTTTTAGACCTTACTTTGGGAGTCATGTGGTATCACCTTTGCTACATTTTGATGGTCAAGGCAATGATAAAGGTCCATGAAGGCCATGTAGAGGGAACACAGAGCCCACTTATTGACGGTGTTGCTATCACATTGCAGTAAGAACTTGTGTGGTGGCACAGACACTGGTGTGGCCATATTTGGAAAATATCTGCCAAGATCTTCATCAAGGAACACCACCCACTGAGACTGTGTGGGCACTAACCTTAATCTCATGAGGCATTGAAAGCACATTACACAAAGAGCCCAAGATCGCTGCCCAACTCTGTCATCAACATTTGTGTCCTGAATCTCAGACAAGAGCTTTCCATCCAATTAACAAGAGCTTCAGATCCTCCGGGACAAAGAACTGTGCTTGAGAGTCTGAGGGGAATGATGGAGGATCCATTTATTGAATTTACTCACAAGAACTAACTTCTCTCTACAGACCTGATGGATGAGGGAATACAATCCCTGCCTTCTAGAAGCAACCATACAGAAAACCACTTCTCCTACTACACTGCACCATATTCCTTGAACCAAGTTATTGCACTTCCACTTTCTCTCCTCCTTGAGACAGAACTGTAATTTCATGGGCAAAATGGACACAGGATCGGCCTGAGTCCAGAATCAAATACAACTTAAACTCTATTGTACAAGAAAGACTTCTAAGTTGAACTATATTGTGCAAGAAAGACCTTGATAGACAACATAAAAGTAAAGTGAATAAAATAGTGCTAACAACTGGAATAGGCACTTACAGTACTCAGTTTGCTTATGTGAGAAAACTACAACCCAAGGGCCAAATCTTACCAGCAGCCTATTTTTTCTAAATAAAGTTTTATTGGAACATAGCCATGGACTGATATTCTCTGACTACTTTTATATGGTAGAGTTGAATAGTTGCAACAGAGACCAAATGGTCACACAAAGCCTAAAATGTTTACTACCTTGTCCTTTGCAGAAAGAGTTTAGTGACCTTGCCGTGAGGACAAGATTAAGCCTGCTTACTTGCTTGTACACATACAGCAGCTGCCACTTGTCCTGTATCACCTCTGTGCCAGCTTCTGTCAGGAATCCTTACATGCATTATCTTTATTTTTTTTTAAAGATTTTATTTATTTATACAAGAGCTGGGGGCCAGGTCAGAGGCGCGGGAGGGTGAGAAAATTCACCAGAGACAGAGTGGGGAACAGAACAGGCAGACGGACAGAAGACACTGCTGAGGGGAGCAGAGGGCAAGGCAGGAGAGGTCTGCCACGCCATGTGGGTTTCTCCCTGGCTGGCCAGGAATTGAACCCGTGCTGCAGAGGCTGCGGACAGCTTCCCAGCGCTGCGCTCAACCCACTGGACCACCGGGGAGGCCTACGTGAATTATCTTTAAACTGTACATCGAATCAGGGAAATATTATTATCATCCTGCAAATAGACAAAACCATACAGAGAAAACCATACTTTAAGAAGTAAAAGACTTGCATAAAGCCACAGCTAGTAAGTGGTGGAATTCAAACCCAGGTCACTGTGATTCCCAAGGCCAGGCTCTTGTCAAACTCTGTCACTTTCGGCCTGTTTCTCGGGTGAGAAACTAGTGCTGTTCTTGTTGGAATCTAGAAGCTGCTGTACATGATTATCAGCCTAAGGAATCTGCACTCAAGCAGAACCACTTTTCTCCAGCAATTGCTTGCAGCAGAGATGATTCATCACCCGGCGAGGCAGGGATCACAGAGATTGCCCCTTGCAGCCTTCAGGATGAATGGCGAAAGATGGGCCATCAGCGCCCACAACATGCCCTTCCTGCCAGCTGAAACCAGGGACTTGGCACTGCAGACACACCGCCTCCCTTTGAGCTCCTTGGCTTGGAGGGGTGGGTCAGGGCATGTGGAAGATCAGAAAGAGCCCAGCATGACAGGTAGCTTTTATCTGGACAGGGGCCACTGCTAAAACGAAACTCCCATTAGCTCTTGGCAAATCTTGTGTGTCTCCCGTTGGGAGGTATGGCCTTGAGCATAAGTCTGTATTCTCCAGCTCCATGGCTAGCTTTAGCCTTCTTATAAGAGGGGAGGAAAATGTTGGCGGCACAAGACATCCAGGACCACAAGGAATCTATTGAGACATCCTGAGAACTCACCTGTCACAACCTACTGGCACTGGGCCCAAGTCTGAGTTCTGTTAAGAAAAAAGAGCATTTTGGACCTCCCTGGTGGCACAAGGGGTTGACATGCAACCTATGAAGCTATCCACAGCCTGTGCAGCACGAATTCAATCCCCAGCCAGGGAGCCACCCACATGGTGCTGCAGACCTCTCCTGTCTCACCCACTGCTCCCCTCAGCAGTGTATTTCTGTCAATCTGCCTGTTCTGCTCCCCGCTCTGTCTCTAGTCTACTACTCTGCTCTAATCTACTAGTCTACTACTCTAGTCTCTGCTCCCTTCTCTGTCTCTCAGCCTCCACACCTCTGGCCTGTATCCCAGTTCTTGTATGCATAAATAAATAAATCTTAAAAATAAATAAATAAATAAATAAAAGAGCATTTCCCACAGTACACTAAGGTATATTTTGGTTGTTGCTGTTGTCTTTTTTTCCATCTCTCTCATTCACTACATACATAATTATTGAGCACCTACTGTATATCAGTTCTAGGCATTAAGGATAAATAACAAATAAGAGAGAAAATTCCTTGCCCTCGATAATAATCATTCAGTACTCAGTACATGCCAGACACTTTTCTAAAAACTGTGCAGGTCATAATGTATCTAATACTCAGAGCAACACTATGAAGTTAGTACCTATTTCACAGAAGGGTAAACTGAGGCACAGGATGTTCATTCATTACATATGTATGTACACGCACAGAGCAAAGGGGGTGACCGCTATGCTAATATTCACAACTGGCATGGATATAGTTGGAACTCTAAAGTTAAAAAACCCTTAACTGTACACAATTGCATTCATTTCTGTTCATTTCACCATCCCTGCTAAGAAGGTCTGAGATTGTGAAGTCTCAGGGCAGTGCAAGGGATTTGTATAAAGTTACGCACTGGAGGGGCCTGTCCAGCCAGTGCTTTTCCACAGGAAGGCTCGGGCTAAGAGATGCTAAACTTCCTTTCAGTTTCGAAACTGAGGAATCAATTCCAGTGTGCCTTCCTCTCTCACACAAGCCATGTCCTCCCATTGGGAGACTTCCTGTTACTCCCATGTGCCTTCCAGGAAGAACTAAAGCTAAGCTGCCCCTTCAGTGCAAAGGAAACTTAGGAAACCCCTCTCCCCCAGAAGAAGGTGAAGAGGCTGAGAACCAGTCACCTGACTTCAGAGAGGCCTGACTGTTTCAGCCATAGGGGGAGGAGTTCCCCACCAAGTCAACCCAATGGGGTGTCCACGTGCTCCCCAGGGAGGGTCACAAAGGCAAAGCCACCAGCAAAGCATATTTGCCTCCTGAATGGCTGCAAGGGCCTCTGAATTGGCCTGGGAGCCACAGCAGGAATAGCTCCCTCCTCTCTTCCCTGTGGAGGAAAGAGGAAGGCTATCCAGAGAGTTAAAAACCATCTGGGGTGAAGACAAGGTGAGTTGGAGCTGGGAAGAGGCTAATTGGCCCCATAGGACATGTGCCTGAAAAGCAGCAGTTCCATTTTCCTGCGCTATTTGTAAATGCATTCTGAAAGCTCCTGAGAGTTTCTAGAATCAGTGAAGTTGGCCTTCTAGGGAGACTCGAACTACCTCTCATTACCAGCTCCTGAAAAGAGTTTTTAATATCCTGAGTTAAGCAGTGGTTACTCCTTTAAGGGAAAAACAATGCCTAATGCCAGATGTCAGCCAAGGGGCATTTTAAGCATTAAGAGGGGTAGACTAGTGCAAGATTCACTGTGCTTACTGTGCAGATCAACGTGGAGACCAGCCATTTGTTCGATCACTGATTTATTCAGGAGACATCTACAAAGTGCCAGGCATCACCCCTTCTCGCTGCAGGAACAAGGAAGAACAAGGCATGTGCCTGCTCAGCTCTGTGGGACTGACAAGCAAATACACGGCGAACTTAATGTGATGCTGATGTAAGCTGGGACACGGGTGAGTAGGAGAAACAATGGCGACCTCTGATGGGACCAAGAATGGGAGTATGAAATGTCCAAGCATGTGTCTAAACTGTGTGGCCTTCAAGTTACTTCTTTATGCCTCAGTTCCTTGTCAGTAAAATGGGGACTGGTTAGTTCTTTGAAAATATGTTATGAGGGTTGTATATTAATATACAGAAAGTACTTGGAACACTGGCGTATCATCTGAGAGTTGTCATTTTTAAATGTTCATGATGCAATAGGTCTGGTTATAAGTGCACATAAATCATAAAACAATCACAGAATGGGGACAAGTAAGTGGAAAGTCATTCCAGGAGACATAATAATGAAACTTGTCTTTGTGACTCTTGATACTTGAAAGGAGCTAAGGGACAGCGATGTGTCATCTGACATAGGGTTCAAGGCCATTGGCGTGAGACTGGTAATCCCCACTTCACACTTGCAAGCAATATAACCTCAAATGAGTTGCTCAGTATCTACTCTTCATTTTTCTCATTGTAAATGGGAATAACTGTGCCTCTCTTGAAAGGCAATTGTGCAGAGAAACTCAAAAATGTAAAGCACTTAGACCATTATCTGATACATAAAAAGTGTGCAGTAAGTGGAGGTTATTTCTTTCTATAGTCATCCATCTCCAGGTGCCCTCTCATCCCCCCATTCTTTCACCCTCCTGCCCCCAACTACAAACTCTACTCCCCCTGCCCAACATTCTTTTTAAGCAACATTGGTGCTTAGTTACACTTTTGACTTAATTTGTTCAGCAAAGATTCTCTTTATTTTCCTCATGGAAAATGTTTCACCATTTTCTTTGTAGGTTCCACTTGCTTTGTCTATCCTTAAATTTTGATGTGTTGTGTGTTCCTCTGCTGGTTTTCCCCTCTTCCCACTACATACTCCCCCCGGTAATCGACACATCCATCTACTGACAACTCCCAAATCGATGTCCAAAACAGACCCCTCTCTATGGAATACCTGACCTCAAATTTTCATCTACCACGTCCACTTGGATGTCCCCAGGTGACATGCCCAAATTGGAACCATCCTTTTCATCCCCCAAACCTGCTCTTCCTCTTGACATCCCAGTCTCAGCAATTGGCACCACCACTCACCCAGTTGCCCAAGCTAGAAACTGGGAGTTGTTCTAGAATTGTCTTGCCACTCCACCTCCACATCTAATTAGTCACTGTGTCTTGTTGATTTCACCTTCCCCTTCGAGGCAGCCCCACAGCCCCTACCTAGTCCAGGCTTTTGACTTGGCTCTTAGAGTTTGGGTTTGATTTCTTAACAAAGCTCTTTCTCACCATCTTTGCCCTCCTCTAATCAAACCTCTATATTAGAGGTTCACAATTTTTTGTTGTACAGGACCAGATAGCAAAGTAGTTGTTGCAACCATTGATCTTTGTCACAACTGTGCAGCTCTGCCACTGAAGTGCAAAAGCAGCCCTAGAGAACACATAAATGATGTGGCTGTGTGCCAGTAAAGGTCTAATATGATTAAGGGCCCATGTCACTCCTTCGTCAATGTTATCAAGGTAAAGTCCAAAACCATAAATGAATCAATAAATTCCTTTGTGATCTGATTTCTTCTTTTTCTCTTTCTCTTTCTTCTTCTCCTTCTCCTCTCCCTCCGGCCCCTCCCTCTAACCACTCATCACATGTTGTCATACTTCAACTCTTTCCGACTACTACAGACCCTAGAGGAATTTTTTTTTTTTTTAATCTCTGGGCTTATAAAGATGCTGGACCTTCTGCCTCAAATGTTCTTTATTCTCATTTAGCAAATTTTTTCATTCCTCTAGGTTCAAGTTAAGTCTCATTTCCTCTTTGAAGTCCCCCATCTATTAAGGAGGAATAAGTACTTCTAGTGTTAAGTATATCATACAATTTAAGGTCTTTGATTATAAAAACTAGATCTCATTGATCTCACTTTTTTTTTTTTTTTGATGGCTAAAAAGAACACTCATTTTCACATTATATAGGGGAAAACTAAAGCACAGGAAATATATGCTACAAACTCAAGGTCACAAAATGACCAAAAAAAACAAAAAAGATTTTACACTGGAATTAAAACCTGGCACACACAAATTCGGAATCCAAAAATCTCTATTTTTTTCATTTCATTTTGAAAATCAAAAAATAAAATACATTTTTCTAGTATCAACCCATTTTATACCATAGATATAATATTCTTTTTCCCATAACTAGGTATACCTTCAACAGGAAAAGAGGAAAGTGGGACCATGAATGGACCATACAGGAAAAAAATGTTGTGGTCTTTGTCTTTTCTCTTATTTTCACATCTTCTGGGGAAATTGGTGAATACACCTCAGAGGTTCCAACTGCCTCTGCTGCCCCAACACTCTGATGATAATTTTTGGAATTCCCCAACAAGTTGGATGAGCTCTTGTCTGTTGTTGGCTCACTTTTCTGGCTCCTTTTGTTAGCTCCCTTCACAGAGCAAGTCATTCCACAAACAAATTAATTATCCTGTCTAATCAGATGTGCTCACAACACAATGGACAATGAAGCTCATCGTTTCCATGGTGATCTGTTCCCATGTCAAATGCATTACATGCAGGGAGTGTACATTTAGCTTGTGGTAAGGGTATTGTTTGATATTAAAAATCTAAAAAGGGAAAAACAAAATTCAAATTCACCTTTTATTTCTGAAGAAAAGTCCTAGAATAGCCCTTGATTCCTACTCAGCAATGGAGTAAAAAAAAATTTTTTTTAAGTCTTCAAGATGTGCTGAGTTCACAGGAAGGAAGTCAGCCTCATCTTAAGGCATTTGGTTCTTAAATCTAAGCCTCGACAGATGTGCAAAGACTGACCGTGACCTCCTGGCCTATGATTTTCACCCCGAACTCTACAGAATTACAAAATTCCCAGAGACCTGTAAGAGTCCCACAAAACAGTAAAGTATTTTCCACTAATTGCTCAAGGGTTACATCATGTCCTCTTAATTTCTATGTTGAGTGTCAGATAAGACTCCTGTTTAAAAACACAGTTCTGCTTATTGGGGGAAAATTTTTATTTTATTTTATTTTATTCTCTTCTTAGTTTCATTTTCTTAGTCCATTTTTTTTTAATCTCTCATTTTTTTTATTTATTTATTTTTACATCATTGTTCATTTTTAAACAATATTTGCTTCCCCCACCCCCTCAGGTGTAGTCCCCATAGAGTTTCCTTCCCCAGTGCACCCGTGCACCATCACCTCAGTCCCCTGTGCTCCTCCCTCCCTCCCTCAGATCCCTCTCCCTCCTCCTCCTGTGGGAAAAATTTTAAATAGAAACCATTACATTAAACTTGACAGGTTAAATTAATGGATCTAGAACATCTAGGGTTAACTTGGAATATATTTATAGATCACTAGCTTTGTCAAGAAATTATTTCAGAAGATTAAAATCTGGTAATATTTGCAAGATAGTTGAGCAATAGACCTGCTTTTAACTCTTCACATGCCACATGCCAGGGGCCCCTCAGCACTTTTCCCTTGGTCACCTCCTTGGTCCCAGACCCTTTGCCCCATTATCCTGGCTCTGCACTCTAGCCTGTCCACTTCAACCTCCTCTTTCTGCTTCTCTGTTTCTATTCCCATTTGCAAGTTGACATTTGCACTAGGTCTTGATGTTCATTTTAATACTCCCAAGAGACCCAAACTTGTTTCCCCTTGAATACAATACAGACTTTCTTGATCACCTCAAGTTGCCTCGGGCAACATGTATGCTGGGTTCACTTGACCCCTGAAAACCTTTCCACCATATTGGGACTGGACAGGTCCCATTCAGATTCAGCATAGAAACCCAAGAGGAATAGTAGCCAAACCATAAATAAACCTCAAAATATAAATCACCAAGCTTCTACTAACATCATAGATACAGTTACCTGTTCAACAAAGACTATGTACCTACTATCTGCCACACAGGGTGCTAAGTCCTGAAGATTTAGAAGCTTGGCTGCTCCCTACAAGATGTTCCCAGTGTAATAACAGAAGAGATAAATAAGGCAGACCCATCTGTGAGACCCACTGAAATATGACTTAAGCCTACAGGGATATAGTCCAGTTTGCCTTAATTGTGCACATGCATTCACCATCTGGTGCCTGTCATCTAGACTTATTCCTCCTCACTCAGTGTTTCTTGAGCTTTGGTCACCAAAAAACCTCTCCCTTGCCATGATCCTTCATAAGCCCATGTTCCTTCCTCTGCTAGAATTGCTTTCTCTGCAGTCAGCTGACAAGTTCTCTCTTGTTTCATCACATATCACTTAAATCTAACTCATAGGTGGATGGTCTTGACAGCTACTAAATCCTTCATAAATCTTAAAGAATAAATTAAAGGCTCAATTCAATTGTCCACCCTTTTGTGAAGCCCTCCCTGATTTACTCAAGCAGAATTACTCTGCTGCCTTTTCAATAATCCAAAACGTTTTGTTCATATCTTCATTAAAGCCTATAGTACAATATATTAAAATCATTGATTTATGTGTTTCCTGTCACAGCTCATTGGTTCCTTAGGTAAAGACAGTGTCTCAGATGTTTGTATAAATCACTCGCTTTCCTAACACCTATGTGCACTCCCTGGAGTTATCACTGTAGTGTGTGTGTGTGTGTGTGTGTGTGTGTGTGTGCAGGTGCACACTTGCTCAACAATTAATTGATAAAGCAATAAATGTAAGAGTAAATGAATGTGCAGTTGTATGGGGGAATATAAAAATAAAATTTATTATTTAAAAAAAATTAAAAAAAAGAGTAAATGAATGAATAATGGGTATAACTCATCATGCAGGCACATGGAAGAGAGGATCCATTCTTACTAGGCATTTCAGAAAAGACTGCATAAAGAAGATGGCAAAAGAACTGAGCTTTGAGAAATTCTTAGAAGTATGCTTTCAGACACTGCAAGATAAGGAATAGAATGAGCAAAGGTAAGGAGGAAAAAGGAATGTGACAGATTTGGGGAATGATGACTACATTGATATGGCTGGAGTGGATGAATAAATAGGTCAGTATGCCCTGGACAGATGGAGGAGGAGTTAAATGGTGAGGGACTTCAGGGTCCCTCTGAAAGTATAGATTCAATCATGGGGTCAATGGAGAGTCACTCAGGGGAGTTACATGGTCAGATGTGTATTCTACAAAGATGTGTAGACTAGTGATGGGAACACCAGAGACCCTTCTGAGGCCACTGCCCTTGTCTAGGGGACTGATGGAGAGAATCTGGACTAAAGCAATGAATGTGGGGATTGGGGAGAAAAAGGAATGTTTCAATTGATCTTTAGGATTGATTTAACAGGAGCTCTAATTTTGCAGGGAAAGATACCCAGACATAGAGAGAAAAGAATGGATGAGAACAAGACTAAAAGAAAGGGATCAGATCATCAGGTGATCTGAATTGCTGAAGCATCAACCTTCTAGAAGAAAATGGCACAAACTCAGAAGTCAAGGAGGTGTGATTGGGAACAGGGAATCCGGTGAAGGAAATATCACCTCCACATTTTACCAAATTACAAGGCTGAAGAGGAAAGCCAGGTTGCTGGCTGAGGTTCTTACTGAGCTGATGACCAAGAGCAACATGTGTGTGGTAATAACAACCCCAAAACAGACCCTTCCTTTCCAGTGGTAATAGGAGCTGCACTGATGAGTGTTCTCAGCAATTCCCAGTGAATGACAACCACAGAGCTTGCCTGAAAAAACATGGGAAATTCATTCTTGAAATGCCCTAGCTGTTAGCAGGGGAACCCACTGGGACATTCTGGAAGTTTCCTTGGCCCATTTGGAAGGCAATATCTTCTCAGGTGTGAGATCTCTGGAGACTGGTCTCCCTCTTGGGGCTCTAGTTCTTTACCTGTAAAGCAGAGATAAGAATAAAGCTACTTTGAAATATGATTGTGAAAAATTGATGAAAAAAATGCATGTGAAGGTAGATTCTCAGTAAAATAGAAAGCAGTATAAATGTGCTGAGTAGTGTTATTTTACAAGACAAGCACTATACCTGACATTTCTGCATATTTCTGAGAAAAAAAAGTGGCATTTCTGCATGATGTGTGCAAAAAGTATTTTTTTCCTGATAGAGAATAATTTCTTCACATAAAAGGGAAGTGATACTTTGCTAATCGCAAACAGCCTCAGAAACAAAGGACCAGCCCCCGCAGCATCTGTGATGGCCCTGAAGGGGCAGAAGGCGAATGAAGCTGATCCCAAGACAAAGAGACAGGACTTCTGTAGCACATTTTTGTCGCCAAAGTTTCCAAAGGAAGCCACCAGTGACTTTTGAGGCTCTACAAGAGCCTCAAGACCAGAGGGAGGAAAAACATCACAACATCTTAAAATGTGCTCTGATTAAAAATGAATCCCTCAGGGGAAAGAATTGCAAAAAATGTAGGCTAGGGGAAAAAAATGTAGGCTAGGGTGAGCTGAGGAAAATTTTTATTTGTTGATTATTCACCAGATTGTTTTTCTTTTGGGTTGTAGCTTATGTTTAGAAAATACTTACCCACTCATTATTCCATGTAGGCTTCATGCTAAGTCAGGAAGAGAGAGATGATGGTCATTGTGGTGGTTGCCATTGAAGAGCCTAAGAAGCAGAAGTTCTGAGTGGCAGGCGCTTGGCAGCAGGAATGGAACACCTGACTCCCCCTGCCCGCTGCACTGCCCTGAGAGGCCCCAAGCTCCCAGCACAGGCCCTTGCCCTCTGTTTACCTCAGTGTCTGGCCTGCTCCTCCAAGGAAAAACTTGTAAATGTCTCCTCATGAAAGGATCTTTCTTGTTCACAGGTATGTATATGTCCATTCTCCTCACATCTGGTGGGCACCACATAGGTGCTGCTATGGGTCATAAGAAATGTAGGTGCTGGAAAGCTGGAAGGGAGGGTGTGAGGAGAAAAAGGTGTAGGAACCTACAACCATTTGGGGCTGAACCTCTAGGAAGAAACACAGGCAGAACACAGCCTGTGAAGAGACTGAACTGGCATCCCATGCTGATGGGATAAGAGGGGTCTCAGTCCACTTCCTCTGAGCCAGTGGACCTGAAACCTTGGTGTGTAGCAGACACACCTGGAATGACTGAAGAATGGTACGTGGAGGGCCTCCCCTGGTGATGCAGCAGTTGAGCGCTGGGCTGCGAAGCTGCCTGCAACCTCTGCAGTGCCCATTCGATCCTTGGCCGCTGGGCGAGGGTCCCACATGGCGCACAGACCTCTCCTGCTATGCCCACTGCTCCCCTCAGCAGTGTGTTTGGTTAGTCAGCCTGCTCTGTTCCCCGCTCTGGCTCTGGTGAATCCTCTCATCCTCCCACACTTCTGACTGTATCCAGTGCTTGTAAAAATAAATAAATAAATCGTTTCAAAAAAAAAAAAAAGAAGAGTCCGTGGAGTAGGATAGGGCCTGGATCTTGATATCTCACTAGAGTGCCTTGGGTGACTCTGACATGGACCAAAGGTTGAGAACCATTTTTCCAAGTGGACTTTGCCCAGGAATGAAATTCTAGAACAAAACGTTTTAGATTTTCCCTGTTTCTTCCCTGGATGACAATGGGAGTAAGTGGAAGTCAGTGGTTGACCCCATCTCTTAGCAATAAGGCCTATGTATATATAAATCCATAGGGCTTAGTCAAGGTTGCCAGCCTCTAGCTCCGAACTTGAGGGGAACACAGCGATGAGGTGAAGCTGGCTGGGATGCTCCATCATCCCTGGGCAGGGTGTTGTTCCAGTTACACTCTCGTGATTTCTTCATCAACTTTTGCTCTATAAACAATGTTTTGCCCAGTGAAGACTGACTAAGCCAGTATCATGGATCGAGAACTGAATTAGACGTGAATGAAGCAGGTATCTACCTTCAAGGGCCTGCCAAGCAGACAGGACAGAGCAGAGACATGTAGAATAATGTTATAAATTATATATGTAGGATGGGAGCTAAGGAGGAAGACTAGTTCAGCTGGGGCCAGGGAAAGGTTCCTAGAGGAAGTGACATTTCACAAGTTGAAGCACAGCAGGCAGGAAGCGGAAGCAAGTTCTTGACAGAGAAAGCAGCTGTTGGCAAGGCCAGAGGACTACTCCGGGCAGAACATGGCTCATAGATGGGTGTGGCAGAAAGACTGGGTGTGTAGGACAGAGAGGAGGAGAGGTGGGGCCAGGGGAAGGGCCTGAGTGTAGTGCAGAAGAATTTAGGTTTAATCTTAAACCGTTGAGAGCCTTCCCTTTTGGTTACCTATTCCTTCCCCCAACTTTTCTCCCTCTTCCCTTCTGAAGACCAGAGAGGAGAGAAAAACAAAGGAAGGAGGGGGTTACAAATGGAGAAGGGAGAGAGGAAAAGAGGAAGGGAGACATTCCAGTTCCTTTCTTTGGCTCCACCTTGAAGTGCTATTGTTGGTGTTTTATAAGGAATTGGCAATTTAATGATTTCTGCCTTCACAAGAGACTAAAGAGCAGAACCTGTGCCCAGGACGACTGGGCTGAGCTCTGAGCAGCACCACTTAGGGGACCAGCACAGCCTAGAGCAGTGGTTCTCAACCTCTTGACCTTAAGGACCATCCTCACCCTGCTGCGGTTTGACTTAGGGGTGTAGTGTTTGTTGATTGAGAAACTAAAAGGGTGGAAAGAGCTGCTGGTAATTCAGGAGCACACTAGAATGAATTTGTATTTGTTCTATACAATGATTTCCACGTATTTGGAAATCCATTAGGACACAATTATCTGCACGAAAATCAGATAGTACATGGGGAGAAAGATCTGTAATGCATGTGATAGGCCACAAGCCAATGACTTACTGTATGTTAGAGAATGCACCTCCATGCATCACAGTGTAGTGAATGGGCATTTTCCCCAGCCCCACTTATAGCCAGTTGCCTTGGACTACAATTCCCAGCCTACCTGCCTGAAAAGGAAACAGCAGGGAAGAAACTAAGTGGATCAGAGGTGGAACAAAGGAGGAAGCAGAGACACTTAAGAGACACAGGGTAAAAGACACACGGAGAGGCTGTTCCTGGGAGTTGAGCATTTTGGCAAAGAAAATGGCAGCCTTTATCTTGTCTTCGTGGTAGAGTATAGGGTAACTTTGAATTTCAGGTCTCTCCTTTGCCCCAGCTCTGTGGGAACTGCCTAACCCCTTCATTGTGGTTCCCTGTCAGAAGGCACCTTAGAGTCTGTGGCAAGCTTGTGGGCCTCAGCAGCTCCGCTTTGGGCTAATCCTGTTTAGCTGGGCATTTGCACATGAGGGGGATGGGTATATTTGGACTTTGATCAGGAGTCAGTTATTTGAAATCCTTTCTTTTCCTCTCTCCTTCTCTCTGTACCTTTTGATTTCTTACCCCAGTTAAAGGCCTTTCACATTTAATGCTGCTTTCTTTGCCTTTGTGCATGCAATTGGCCAAATCCTTCTAGAGCATGTACCCCTTAACAGTTTGGGATGGCTAGCGACCCTCTGTCACATGGTTACATAAAGAGTTCTTACAAATTAATAAACAAAAGCCAGCAACCCAATAAAAAAAGTGAATAAGAAGATATATTTGCAATGGTGTTCATCAAAAAAATAAAACCAAGAAGAAGAAGAAATGTGTTATTTCATTTCTCTCACAATGAAAATCTCTCTTTATGTATGGAAAACCATTTTTTAAAACTCTGGTTAGATCCCTTATAATCAGGGAAATGCAGATAAAAGCCACACTGAGATACCACCTTACACCAGTGAGAATGGCACATATCAAAAAAACAAGCAACAACAAATGTTGGCGAGGATGTGATGAAAAAGGAACTCTCCTACATTCTGGTGGGAGTGCAAACTGGTCCAACCGCTATGAAAGCTGTCTGGAGGCTCCTCAGTCTACTAAGAATGGAGCTACCATATGATCCGGATATTCCAATCCTAGGGATCTACCCAAAGGACACAAAAACATTGATTCAAAAGAGCACCTGTACACCTATGTTTATTGCAGCACTATTTACAATAGGTAAAACCTGGAAACAAACCAAATGCCCAAAAATAGATGACTGGATCAAGAAGATGTGGTATATATACATGATGGAATATTATTCAGCAATCAAAAAAGATAAACTCATGCCATTCGCAGCAACATGGATGGAGCTAGAAGGAATTATGCTCGGTGAAATAAGCCAGAAGGAAAAAGAAAAATATCTGATGGTTTCACTTATAACAGGAATATAGGGGAACCAAATAAGACATCAGTGTAACAAAAATAAAAAATAATAATAGTGCAAAACACAACAAAGCAAAAAAAAGACAATTATAAATCAGAGACATCCTGCAGGGGAGGAGGAGGGAGAGGGATCAGAGGGAGGGAGGGAGGAGCACAGGGGACTGTAGTGATGGTGCACGGGTGCCTTGGGGAAGGAAATTCTATGGGGACTCAATCTGAGGGGGTGAGGGAAGCAAATATTGTTTAAAAAAATTTTTTTAAATGATTAAACAAAAAACAAAAATAAATAAATAACAAATTAAAAATCTGGTTAGGTAGCAAAGACTAAAATTTTTGATAATCACAATGTGGAAAGAGTGTCTTGAGAAAACACCACTTTCATTCATCACTGGGAAAACAGAAATGGGAACACATCATTTGAAGAGCAACTTGACTACATCACTCCAAATTTAAGGTATACTATTACTTAACACAGAAATTTCACTCCTAGAACTTTATGCTGCATATAAAACCACATGCGTTCACCAAGAGGGTAGAATGAGCTGGGTTTAATAAGAGTTAATCATAACAAAAATGTTTTTTCTCACCCTGTGCACTCATTCATCTGGTCCTTTAATTCCCACCCCCAAGAAAGTCTCTGTCATTTCAAAGCACACACCAGTATTTTCCAGAACTCTGAATAAATTTATGGAAAGTTTCTCCCTTGCTCAACTCAGTTCTGCTTCAAGCTTGGGTGCCAACTGTGAGAGAAGGTGGCAAGATTACCTTCTCTCTTCCACCTCATCCTCTTGCCTGCTTCTCTACTGTATGACTTTGTCAAATTTTTGCACCTTTATCATGATGCATTCATTTTATAACTTTGAAGGCCTACTGTTAAGAGAAAAAAAAAGCAAGCACTGTGCATAGCATTCCTTTTTAGAAAACATTGTTTTTACTTATAAAAATAATATGGTTTCTTTCCAACATGTAGGAAAATACATAAAGCAAAAAGATATCTACAGAAAATATATATAGAAAGTATACATTCTGTCATTTTTTTAAATCCATCTTCCACCCTCTCTCCACCTAAAGGGAAACCCTCTCTCTACATCTCTCTATAGTTAGGTGAACATCTCCTTCCAGGTGTTTCTGTATGACTTTACGATATGTATAACTTTCCTTCAACCAAAATGGAATCACACTATAGGGAATACTCTTAATTCTGACTTGTTTTCACTTTAAAATATACCTGGTACCACCTTCCACGCATAGACACCCACTCTGCTCTTCTTGATAGTTGAAATAATTCGCTTCTGTGTGTCTGTAACACAAACACAGTTTACTTGAGCAGCACCTGAGACACCCAGCTCTTTGAATAACCCCCTTACAGGTGTTGCGCGTGTAACTGCAGTCCCTCTTGTAGAGCCTGGAGTCAGAAGGCAGGGATGTGTAACATGTTGGTCAAAATCCCAACAGCTCCTCTCCCTGCCAGCCCCTCACCACACCCCCGCCTGACAACAGCTGTGGTGATGTGAGTCACCTTCTTGACACAATTATAAACTGAGACGCAAGACCTACTGACCGGGACACGCGGCCCTGAATGCGTCTCTATTGCCGTAGCACTGTCCCTGAAGTTACGCAGCAGCCCAAGAGGGTAGAATGAAAGGGGATGTGGAATTTATACTCCACAGACGACGATTAAATTTGGAGTGAAAGGCACAGTCTCTATCACCATCACTAAGGGAAAACATAAGTCACCCCTGAAACGTTTTGCTTGCACCAGCAGCTTAAAGCTAAGTCTCAGCCTGGAGGCCTGTCCACTAGCTTCTGTCCTTAGATAGCCTTGCTTGATGGAAAATGGAGTTGGTAATCAGGCCCATCAAGATTCTGAACACCATGTGAGAAAGGAATGAAAGGCACTTGGTCTGGAGAAGAAAATGGCCTGGGAGTATAAGGGTTGTCATCAGAAATCTCAAAGGGCTGTCCAGAGGACAGAGGAGCAGGCCAAGTGAGAAGAGCAACAGGCAGGCAGGCTTTCAACTAGACCAGACAGAACTTTCTTTCTGTATTATTTTTTATAGAGGTAACATTGGTTTATAGCACTATATATGATTTAGGGGTATAGGATCACACCCCATAAGAATGTGCTACCGTACCTCTTCCACCACCAACATACCCCCTCTAGTAAGCTCAATTCTACAGCCTGGTTTCTACAGCCTGAATTACAGCTTGATTTCTAGCTTTTGTTACTGGTTTGGCTTTGTCTGACCCTTTGTTTTCTTTGTTTATATTCCATAATAAGTGAAACCATCCAATTTTTGTCTTTCTCCTTTTGACTTATTTTATGTAGCATTATTCTCCCCCCTCCCAATCGTACCCATGTTGGTGCAAATGTAATAAGTTCATCATTTTTTGTCTCTGAGCAGCATGTCATTGGGTATATATACCACATCATCTTTTTTTTAATATTTTATTTTATATATATTACATCATTTTTCATTTTTGCACAATGCATGCATTTTCAATTTGATTACATTCCCCATATAATTCCCAACCCCCCATTTTGACTCTAATTCCTCCTTCCCTCCCCACCCCCAGTAGTGTGTCTCTGTTTTATAGTTGCTTGTTGATTTTGATTTTTACTTTGTATTAATTAGTCTTTTTCCTGGTCTCTTATTTAGGTTTTCTAAATTCCTGCTATGAGTGAGACCATCTGGTATTTTTCTTTTTCTTTCTGGCTTATTTTACTGAGCATGATCCCCTCCAGTTCCATCCATGTTGCTTCAAATTGCATGAGTTTATCTTTTTTGAATGCTGAGTAATATTCCATTGTGTATATGTACCACATCTTCTATTTTTGGGCATTCGGGTTGTTTCCATAGCTTAGCTATTGTAAATAGTGCTGCTATAAACATAGGGGTGCAGGTGCCCTTTTGAATTAATGATTCTGTGTCCTTTGGGTAAATCCCTAGGAGTGGAATTGCTGGGTCATGTGGAAGCTCCATCTTTAGCAGATTGATGAATCTCCACACAGCTTTCCATAGTTATATCACATCATCTTAATCCACTCATCTGTCATTGGGCAACTTAGGTCTTTTCCATAACTTGGCTATTGTAAATAGTGCTGCAATGAACATAGCAGTGCATATATTCCATATCAAAAAGACCAAAAACAACAAATGTTGGCAGAGATGTAGCAGGAACATAGACTGGTTCAGGCCCTGTTTCAGATACCAAGAAGCCCCTGTGGATAACAGTCTGGAGCTTTCTCAAAATATTAAACATATACCTACCATATGATCCAACAATTCTACTCCTAGGTATCTACCCAAAAATTACAAAAGCACATTTGAAGAAATACATATGCACTCCTTTGTTCACTGCAACAGAGAGAACTTTTTACCTATCAAAGTTGTGAAGAAATTCAAGGGGAAGCATTCACAATAGCCAGGTCCGGAGTCAGTGACATCTATAGAAGCCAAGGAGATAGAGGGCAGGACAGTGGGACAGCATTGTTTCAGGTCAGCATTGTCTGGGGTCGAGCTGGCTATCACCAAGGAGCTGCTACCTAGACACTTATTTTGTCGTTTTGTGAAACGCCATGACACAAGGATTCAATCTGTGCATTTCCATCTCAGAAATGTAATTTGATTATAATGGGAAAGTCTCTCACAGAAGATTTATATAAATCAAGCACCAAGTGATGGAGGCACAAACCATTTCTACAAACTCCTCCATTCATTTACAAGAAGGGGCTGTTGTCAGGTAGACCAGAAACTCAAGACAAGCTCATCAAACACCTTCTTCCCCTTGGCAGGTGGAATAAAGGGGATAGTGGTGTCACATGAAATTGTAATTCTCCACGTCTTAGCGGATGAAGTCAGGATGGGTTTGAATATTAGACTCTGTCTACTCTGCGTGAGTTCCATCATGCTCACTTGCAAGGTCAGTGAGCTTCCCTCCAGTATGTTCTGTTCCATCTTTTAATATATAAATACCTCAACCCTGTCATCAACAAGACTTTATGAATGTCCGGTGTGGTTTACTGCATGTGAGTTTTTGGTCTGAATTGTCAGAGAACAGATATCTTTTGGTAGGAAGTACAGGGGATACTCCTACACTGGCTTCCTGTGTAAGGTAGAAATAGGCAGTGAGGAGTCATAGCTCAGACACAGACTACCCAGACGAAATTCTAGTTCACACCCATTAGGTGACCTTAGGCAAGGTCACCATCTCCCTCTACATCAGTTCTCGCTCTGCAAAGTGGAGACAATAAAAATACTGCTCACAGCATTTGAGGTGAGGATAAATAAAGTTGTTAGAATGGTACAGCACCCAGTCTGCAGCCTAGAAGGGTTTATAACTGCGATTACCTGGCCGTGACATAAACTATGCCCATCTAATCCTCACCACGACACAAGTCATATTCTTGTCTCCATGTAACCAATGAGAAAGCAGAAGCTCAAGGTCAGGGAGGAAGCTGGAATGGAAGCCCAGGTTTCTCTGACTGTGAAGCCAGCATCCACCGTGTCACCCACATCCCGCTCTCCCCCACAGACCTGGTAGAGCCACTTCTCATCTCTTCACTGGGGTGGGGTGAGGGGCAGTCTATTTTCATCACTGCTACTCGACCTCAAGCAAGGAAAACAAGTGTCCTCTGCCCTGGTCGTGCCAGAGCTAGCCTGTGAGAGACGCAGGTTGTGCAACATGACCAGCTGCTTTGCAGATGTGTCCACAGCTAAACATGACATGAGTTTCATTTCCAAAGTTAAAAAAGAACACCTATCTCTCAAAACATCCTCCCAGGCTTACCAGAAGCAGAGGGGGAAGGGGCTAGTGCTCCCTCACAGGCAGCCCTGGGTCCCTCTCTGCTGTGGTAACTGCTCAAGGCACCACTCTGTTTGAGCCGTTGGCTCCTGCCCCAAGCCCCAGGCCCCCTGGGTTCACTGAACATTTGAACATTACCCACAAAATAGTCACCTTGAAAGAGAAGATAATCAGAAGAAGGAAGGGTCAGGAAGAGAAAGTGAGGGCTCTGGAAGAAACTCCCATCCAGACTAAGCAAAGAGCTGCAGCGGGTTTCCACAGGCCTGAGTTTAAAGCCGTCCCTGGTAGTTCTCTGACTTTGACCAAACGATTCAACCTCTCCCACTTCAGTTTTCTCTTTTTGAAATGGAAGAGTATCATTCCCTTGCAGGTTTGTTGTGAGGTAGGGGATATAAAATGCTAGAACTATCCTTATGGAGATGTCAAGGAGCACAATTAGCCTAGGACAATCAAAGGTCAGGATAGACCTTTTATGACACCAAGAAGCAAAGCATTTAATTACACACACGCATACTCCAATCAAAAAGAGAAAAAGAACAAATGTTTTTAGCACTGACTGTTAGCCAGAGATCCTACCAGGCCCTTGACCTACATTGAATCTTCCCAACCCCATGTGGTGACTTTCATTTCACAGATAATGAAACTGACTAAGGGGAGGCTTTCCAAGACCACACAGCTAGACTGTGGCACTGTGAGGCCAGGAATCAAGGGCTCTCTGACCCCACTCACACCTCTCTCTGATCCATCATTCCTCTTCTGCTTCCAAAGTGAAAAAGCTGAGAACACCCCAGAGAAGAATAATGCATGACATTTATAGAGGACCCCAGAGGAGCACTGCTCAGAGTCTCTTTGGGGAGAACCCGCTTTATTTTGTTTGGTTTTAATTCTCTAATCCATCACAGATTGTGACATTTGTAAAATATAATAAAAATAAATTACTGGAAATATAAAATTTTTAAGGATATACAAAAACAAACTCTTTTTTATTAGATTCGACACACACAACTTTACTCTGTCAAACTGTCATAAAATTTTCCAAGCATTTGCTCTTGGCTTTTTGTGCATATATCTCATCATGGACCAGCCTGTGGACCACAGTTTGAAGACCATCACCTCATCCACATAGCCTGGAGAAAGATCTCAAAAAGTCATCTAAGTTCACCTTCTATTTCCAGGTAAGGATTGTATGAAACCCTCAAAGCTGCTGGGATTTTTCCTTCTTGAGAACATCTGTCAAGATGCTCAGCAGTGGGGGTAACAATGCTCATAGCCATCTCCTAGAATCTTCTGTGCAGTCTGGGTCAGAACCTTGGAGCTCAAGCTTTATGAGAAGCTTTCTGGTTCAGATCTCATCCCTTCTCCCCTTGTGTCTATATCCCCCATCCCTAGTGTTGTTTTGTCATTGTCTTCTCTTCTCTATAAACACCTGGTGCTGTCCAAGTCCCCTCGAGTGACACACAGGCAGAAGGTAGAGCGTCACTGAACAGGTGGGGGAGGCAGAACAGGTAGAGAAGAAAACCTGTGGTCACCACCTCTTGAGTATTTTCAGGTGCCAGCTGAAAATATGTCAGTGTTGTATTTATTATCTCCCATTATCTTCATAAACACCCCATGAGGCTGTGATTATTGCCCCAATTTTATAGATGAGTTTGCAAATCACAGAAATGTCAGAACAAGAACCCACACTCAGGTCCATCTATGACGTCCCAACCTAAGCCCTTCACTCCTACTTTGCAAAGTTTAGTGGAGAGCCCAAAAACCCTCAAGGCATTTCTGCTACAGCCTCAAGCTCTACACCCTTCCAGACCCACCTGCTGTGCCCACTTGCATGATGTCGACAAATGCACCAATAGTACTAGCTCGCTGACATCCCAATGGAAAACATGTCCTCCCTCAGATCCCTGGCTCCAAAAAGCAGAACTAAAGCAGAGGAATGTTTGCAAGTCCCCCCCCCCACCCCGCCTTTGACTGATCAGCCCACCTCTCCCTTCAGTACTCACCCAGGCTCCACAGCCTCCCACAGATATCACCCTGAACACTTTCTCTCTTCTGCAACAACCATCGCTGCCATTCGCTGCCCACCAGCTCTGCGCCAGGCTCTACAGATATCGCATCTCACCTCTTTTCACAACAGCCCCTTAAGGAGAATGTCATTGGCCATGTTCACTAGAGATGACTGAGGTCTTAAGTTAAGTAACTCACATGAACTCAAAAAGCTAGTAAGGAGCAGAGTTGGGATTTGAGTGGAAGACTCTGTCCCACAGGCCACTATCCCATCATGACATAGTTATAAAACTTCTGGCACCTGGATATTACTCTGTAAGTATATCCCCGACTCCAACCAGCATCCAAGTAGTTGGGGACACAGGAAACAGTTGAAACTGTTGATGGTATATGCATATAATTGAATGCTCCTCAATCATGCAAAATGATGTTGTAGAAGAGTAGTCACTGACATGGGAAGATCAGCATGATGTTGAGTAAGGCTGGCTGCAAAAGAAAATGTACAGTATAAATCTTTTCTCTGTTATCCAGCCATATAGGTGAGTATGGACACAAGCATGCACATACACACACACATCTTGAAAAATCACACGTAAATGTCAACACTGGATATGTCTTTGTGATGAGATTGAGAGTAGTCTTTGTGTTACTATGTTTGTATATCTATATGTTCTCAAATTTTCATAGTAAATGGCCTCTGTAGCCTTGAAAGATGATACCTAAATCTATCAGAGGGACCACCTAGAGAGAGGGTATGTGACAATAATTATAACAGGTTTTATTTGCCTTTTTATTTTTAAATGTCCTATGAGTGACTTAAGTGTATCTCAGTCTTTCAACACTGCCAATCTGGAACACTATTTATTCCAAGAGTCCAATGATTTAAATGTGGAAGGAATTAGGGCTTCCCGAAGCCAGATTTCTGGTGCTCCAAATTGGATTTGCTCAATGTCACTCATTGTTTATTTCCCTTGGATGCACCCAGGGTCTGTTTATTTATGATGACTATGTTTTCCTGATTAGCTGATAATGTGAAGAAGGTAGAAAATCGGCCACTAGTTCTGTGTGTTTTATTATTCTTGATGTCAGTGCTGTGCAAGGCTTTGGGGTTCACAGTTGTCTCAGACCCCAAGCTGAAGTGAAGGAGGCTTGTTTAATGAGGTTACAAGAAACCTCCTGAGGATGCCCAGTTGACCTCCTGGCTGAGACTTCCAGGCAGGCTCTGTTACCACACATGTGCACTTCCACGGGGTCTCTTGCAAAATTTACTGAATGTTCTACGTGGCAGTCATGTTTCCTGAACCCCAAATCGACCATCAGAGCAGCACAAAATTGGAAAGAAACATAGCCACAGGCATTAGAAACACTGGATTCCCATTCCCCTCTCACTTCCTAGATGGGTGACCAGTTCTCATCCTCTTCTGGCTTTCGTGTCCTCCATGTAAAATGGGGAATAAGGGTGGCTTGAGATCCTAGCTGAGATAACCGTGTGCCGTGCTTCGGCCTCCCAGCTGCAGCCTGAAGTCAGCTGTTAGATGAAGTGGCCTTCAGGCTGACTGGCTCAGGTGGAAGACATCATTGGGATTCTTATTAATTTGGTTCTTGACAAACTGGAGTCATAGGTGGAGATGCAATGACTTACCCCAGGGCTGAGGGACAATTCACAAAACTGAAGCCAGTTTTGAGGCAGATACAGAGATAGATGGGGAAGGAATGCTAGATGGACAGATTCCACCTCCTCCTTGTTAACCAAGGACAGCAAGTTGCTATGAAAACTACATGGTAGATAATAGATCCCCTCAACTCTGTAGCCTGCTTTACTCAGTCAGCATCAGGAACATCCTTCCCTGCTGGTACCTTTTCTTCTGCATTATTTGGCATCACTGAGATATCTTCAGTCACTCAACAGGACAGTAAAGAAAAACAAAAGCAAAATAAAACAACCTGTCATAATAACGGCCACACCCTCTCTCCAGGGGACTCCTCTGATGTGATCAGGTAGGATCTTCTAAGACTAGAGAAGACAGAGTTGGCACAGGTACCTGAGGCCACCCGGACCCAGCCGCATGCCCACCCTCAGCCTCGGCCCTCCCTCAGTCGTGCAGATGAATTCGGATTTGGGCAGTCAGAACAGGTCCCTGGGAGGCAACGGTGCGGAGGAGGCTGCAGGACGGAGTGAAATCATGTTCTAAAATACGGAGGGTTTTATGGAATGGCCAGGCCGGGTGGGGGCTGGGAGATGGGCTGGCCAGGAAATGCCAGTTTAAACTTAGCTCTGACCTATTAATCAGCAGTGGGGACAATGATGCAGGAGGGGCGGGAAGGCCGGACATGTGCTCGCGCCAGATTTATGGGCCCAGAACAAAGGGTGGCCTGCTCGTTTAGAGAGTCTCTTTCCCTTTTCCTCTGGCAAAACGAGGACATTGTTTAAAAAGCCAAAAAAGAACAAATATTCTAAAGACTGAGGTCATTTCCAGAGATGCAACAGGTCCTGATGGGGAGCTGTACACGTGCTGGGGGGAGAAGGTGACGCAGGAGTGAGGGGCAGCATGGAGGGGTGCACTTCATGAAGCAGAGACCACAGACTCCTCATCTCGGCTCTTGAAGGAGTGGGGACTCCCTGCCTGGTGCCGTTCTGAAAACATCTAATGGCCCATCTGTGGTGTCTCTGGATAAATCCAGAAGGCTCCTCCATTCAGGCTGAAAACAGTTCCTGTCTCCTTCTAAGCTCTGCCAGCTTTCCTGGAAGGTCTTCCCCAGGTGAGCTGCAGAGGATACAAGCATCTTGGCTTCCTTCACCAGTCCCATTTCATCAGACAAAGGGAGAAAGGGGAAGTGAGAGCAGAAGGAAGAGGAGAAAGGAGAATATGCTTATTACAAGTAAGTCACCCCAAATGAGGCGCTAATGACTCCGAGAGCCCGTGGACTGACCAGCTGAGTATGGACAAGCAGGTTCCTGTGTACTTAGTGTTCCCTCTGCCTGAAATGTTCTTCACCACATAGTTTGCCACCCCATTGCTAGGATCCTTTGTATCTTTCTCTGCAAGTAACTTTCCCATTAAGACCCTTCCTGACCACCTGATTTAAAATTGGAGCCCATGAATCGCCCACCCTCTGCCTCCCCAGGGTAGTCACCTGGACCTTCTAGAAGGACTCCCTGACCCCTTTCTTGCTTTTTTCCCATCTGAACTCTACACAGTTGCCAGGATAAACTTTCCAGACTATATCTGGTTATCTCTTTCCTGCTTAAAAAAAACAAAAAATTTGGTGACGCTCCATTTTCTTCAGAACACATTCAGAACCCTCAGCCGGGTGAGGACCCTTCATGCTCTGGCCCCACCTGCCTTCCCAGGTCATGGCTCATCTCTCCCCAGCCCCCACCATATCTTTTCACCCCACAGAATTATTTTCTGTTCCCTGAATGTGACATGTCCCTCCTGAAAAAATTCTAGTCATTCTTTAAGGCCTAAGCTTCAGTGTTATCCCCTCCATGAAGGTAACCTCACTTGGGTTGACCCTTATTCCATGTACTGACTAGCATATGTTCATGATAATGAGGAGGAGGAGGAGGAGGAGAAACAGGAGGAGGAGGAGACAGCACTTATCAAAGAGATTATACTCTCTTATTGGGGTTCACTTGAACACATGAACTCCATTGGATAACTGCCTGGATGAATGAATGATGTTCTACTGGATGTGGTTACTGCTGGGTATGTGGAGGCCCATATAAACATTGTCATGGAATGTCTGTATACAGAAACAAATGGATTCACCAACAATCAGTGTTTCAGCACCTCTCTGACAGCCCAATTTCTTGTGATTAGGCAAAAGAGATACTCTCTCCCCAGGAGAAAATATACCTTCACAGAGAGCCTCCCTGGAGCTGGGATCTGGTCGTGGGTCACTGAGACAACTTCATGGGCACAAAGCATAAGTCTTAACACTCCCCTGGGCATCTAGTAAACCCCACACACTGGGTAGAGGATTAGAGAACTTGCCAAAGGGGAAAAAGGAGGACCAGGGCTAAAGTGGGTCCAGGTGGCCTCAGAGCACATAGTCTGGAAGGCACTGCTGGCCCTGGCTCTGACCCTGGCTGATCCTGATCACTGGAGAGGCTTGGGAAATGTTGAGGATGGCGTTTCCAAGTTCGGAGACCTCAGAGGCCCAGGAACCGGCAGATTCCTTACTCACCTAGCTTCTAGATAACCATGTGAGTAAACATTCTGTCATTCAACAAACATTTCCTGAGCATCTACTAGGCACCAGGCTCTTCCTTAGCAGCTGAAGTTACATATTCATTGTTATGTATTACTATGAGATAGCAAATTATCTCTGCCAAGGAACAATAATAACACAGCTAGACCTGCAGAGTGTGAGAGCATAGTTATCATTTCATCCACCAGGAAACTGACCTAGAGAGTGATTGTCATATATTCCATGAAGGTCCCATCATGTGATCCACCTCTACCCTTGGGTGTGGTTAGTAATGCAGCTGAGAGGTTTCTAAAAGAAAGCAAAGAGCTATCCATAGATCTGACTTCCTAAAATAAACCGAAACGTGAGGAAAGAGAGAGAACAATGACTTTGAGCCTATTCTGAGGTTGAACTGATGATGGAAGTAATGACTAAAATACCCTTGAATAGCTTCAAAGGTGGTGGCCGCTAAGCAGGCGGGAGAAGCCTCTCGGAACAGAGCAATGGCAAATGGGCAACCTCAGGGCCAGGGCCCAACCTGGCTTCTCCTGCTCCCTGAACTCCGATTTCCCCGTCTATAGACCAGGGATCAGAACTCTCACAGGTTGTTGCAAGATTGAAGTGTTATTAAAGGTCACGAACCACCTGTGTAAGCACTACCCTGGGTGACTCGTTATTAGCAAAGAGGCAGAGAGGTTGTACTGTGCCTTTCTTACCTCACCACACAGAAGCACATGCACGCAATGGGCTACGATGTGGGGAAGGTAAGAGTGTGCAAGGAAGAGACAATCTCCTTGGAATAGCCCTTCCAGCCCTCAAGCATGAAATGTTATTAGTCATCTCAGCTTTGCATCTTGGTGTTCTCTCTCTCTCTCTCTCTCTCTCCCCCTCCAAATCATGGTTCTCAACCTACACACATTTTGCTCCCTAACACATCTGGTGATGTATGCAGGCATTTTAAGTTGTCCCACCTCTGGTGGGGAAGGGTGGCATGTTCCTGGCAGCTAATTGTTAGTGGCCAGAGATGCTGCTAAACACCCCACAATGCCTACGTCAGCCCCACCACAAAGGACTATGCAGCCAAAAATGCCCACAGTGATGTGGTTAAGAAATTCCACTCAAAGTGTCCTTTTTCCTTTCTCCACTGCTTCACGCTTCCCCCTCCAGAGAGAGGAGTGAGGTATCCCTTGCTGCTGGAGATTTTCAACCCATATAACTTTTTTGGTAATTTGACCACAACTAACAGGATTATAAACACATACCTTCTGAACAGCGATGTCACTGCTCACTCATACAACGTCCTGTGTACAAGGATGTTTACTGCAGCACTGTTTGTGATAAGGAAAGACTAAACACAACCTAACTGGTCCCTTCTGGAACAGTTATAAATCTCAATGTACCTTTAAGTTATAAAGCTTTTGATACAATTAACAAAATGTAGCAATGGGGCGTTTGCAATTGTATGGGGGAATATAAAAATAAAATTTAATAATTAAAAAAAATAAAAAAAAAAAAAAAAAAAACAAAATGTAGCAATTATTCCTGCCCTTGAAAAGGAGTAAGGTCATTTCCAAAGGATCTGAGGGGAAAGTCACCCAGCTGCGTTGCTAAAGACAAAGCAATGTTCAGGACAGTCTTATTTATAGGTGTTAAATAAGTAAAAGAAATACCATTGGTAAATAAGTAAAAGAAATATTCATAAATATATTGTTGCATATCTATAGGGAAGATCTATAAGCACGTGTAAGAAAAGACAAATAAGCGCTTGCTTGGGAGATGAGGACTTGGTCAGGGCAATTAGAAGATTCTCTTGTCATTTTATTAACTATACACAATCATTTTTTTTTATTTGGGAAAAAGCAGTTCATTAAAAAAATCTTAATTGATGAACCCAAGTAAAGGGCATACATGAATTCATTGTCATATTCTTATAAATTCCCTGTTGGTTGGAGATTTGTTCAAAATTAAGAAGTTCATGAGAAGTTTCTGGGGGAAAAAATAGGAGAATATCCCCTTGAAATAGTAAAGATTTCTTTAACAGCACACAAAAAGAGCCTTAAAAGGAAAAAAATGCACATACCCTGTTTCCTTAAAACTGAAAATGTCTTCATCAAAAACAACATGAAGAGTAAAAGGGCAGGTCACAGCCTGGGAGAAAAGATTTGCAGCAGATACATCCCACAAAGGACTTGCATTCTCAATATATAAATAACTCTCCAAGTGGATAAAAGACAGTCAACACTTTTTTTTGTGAGAAGACTTGAAGAGGCATTTCATGAAAAACATCTTCAAATGGCTAATAATCATATGGAAAGGTGTTTAAAACCACTGGTCACCAGGGGAAATGCAAAGGAAAATCACACTGAGAGAACATGGCCCCTCCATAAGAACTGCTAGAATCCAGCGACTAACAATATTAAGGAAGCATGTAGTGTGGTCACAGCACTGGAGGAGCATGAAGAAGTACAAGCGCCTTGAAAACTCTGTGGTAGTGTCTAAGAAAGCAGAACAAGAAGATGTGGTACATATACACAATGGAATATTACTCAGCAATCAAAAAAGATAAACACGCAGTTTGCAGCAACATGGATGGAGCTGGAAGGGATCATGCTCAGCAAAATAAGCCAGAAAGAAAAAGAAAAATACCGCATGGTCTCACTCATAGCAGGAATTTAGAAAACCTAAATAAGAGACCAGGAAAAAGACTAATCAATGCAAAGTAATAATCAAAATCAACAAGCAACTATAAACCAGAGACACACTGGGGGGAGGGGATTAGGGAGGGATGGGGAGAGGAAGAACTAGAGTCAAAATAAGGGGGGGTGCAATTGTATGGGGAATATAACCAAAATGAAAATGCATGCATTGTACAAAGATGAAAAATGATGTAAGAATTATATAAAATAAAATATTAAAAATAAATAATCAGTTTCCTTCAAAAAAAAAAAAAAAAAGAAAGCAGAACATTCCAACCTCACCACTATATCCTCCCTGATCTCCACAAATTATCCTTCCCATAATCCTTTTGACCTATACCAGGTATTTACTCCCCTTTAAATTTTACTCTAAGTTCTCAAACTTGTATTGGTTCTATTTATTGAGTATTTGCTAAAAACCTCCTCAGCAAGGTGCTTGGGAACATCATCACTCGGAAAAGAGATGACTTATTTTGTAGCTCCCGTTTATATGTCCTGTAGGAGCTCATGGACTAGATGGGGGTAAAGACCGACAGACATTGTAGAAGACAGAAACCACCCTAACAGCCTTCTCTTTCCAATTTAATTTCAAGTTTACATTCCTGCTTCACATTTCTTCCATAATCTAAGACTGCCCCAAAGTAGTAACTGAGAAAATGTAATTCTGCTGATTGGATGCAGTGGAAATGTGTCCACAGACAGCAAGAAAGATTTGGACTAGGAAATGAAACAGATTTGCCTGATTGGCAACTTCAATAGGTAGACTTTAGGATATTTAAACCCTAGTCCTGTGCTTGTTAATTTTGTATTCATTAGCTCAGCCCAGTCTCTCAGAATAACCCTGGGAAGTGGGTGTTATTATCACTATTGGCAGATAAGAAAATTGAGGTTAAAGATGGATTATGTTATTTGCCAAGGTCATATAATCAAGAACTAGTAGGACTGGAAGCCAAATACCTGATCCCTTATTTCAAACGCTGGTTCTCTGCACTGTATCCCAGGCATCAGAAGCAGCCATATTACATGTCCAGAATGTGAATTTCACTCTAGCTGTAGTCTCTTGTACAGTATATTCTGCTCCGTTTCCCAAAACACTTATGCAGCCACCACCTTTTCTCTCTCCTCCCATTTCCCTCCTCATGGCCAACTCCTCCTCCTCCTCCTTTAAATCCCCACTTTAATTTTAGTCTTTTTGAAAGACCTGATCCTCTGGAAAAGTTTTGATGCCATGTTCATAAGCAACCACAGACACCTGTAATTTCCCCACTTTATATTGTCATCGGTTTTCAGTTTTCTTTCCCTTTAAGATTGTGAACTATCTTTACTGTTAGTTGCTGACTTCTCAAAGCCTTGCACATAGTAAGGATTCTTATATATTGTTGAATGAACGAAAAAAATGTGAGTGCCTTCTTCTAGATTTAAACCCTAACTCTTCCTGCCGATTGATCGTGTCCACCAAATAACAGTAATCCAAGATCAAGCGGGGAAGACCACATGCCTTATGAATCTAGTACAGATTCTCATCCTGATCTGAGACCTCTGTGCTGGGATACCCCCTTCCCTCTCTGTAACCCACTTTTGTCAATTGTATAATGGCAGTGCCATGCCAGATTACTTCCCTAGCCCCGCTGGGCACCCCTTGTTCTGGAGCTATCAGAGGCCACACCTAGTCTTGACCTGTTGTAGGAAATCAACTCTGCCTAAGCCAGTCTATACTTGCAGCTGTGAGAGATCAGCTACTATGGGTCTCATATGGTTTTGGTGAGAATTTCTGTGGCTACAAGGTGATGCTTGGTGATGAAAGGAAAACTCAACCACACGACCCCTTGCAGTCTCCTGTATGCTTTCTTATAACAATCAGTGGTTCAGAACTATTTTAATTTAGTGCTGCCCGTTCTGCCACATGAACTTTTGTCCAGTTGCTCTTAGAAAGCCCACATTTTAGGTGGTGGTACAGTTTTGAAAAAAGTGTGCAGGGGAAAATAAGTAGAATTAAATTATTGTCTTCCTATTAAAAAAATCTGCCTTGTAAATAATTAAGGCTGCCAGAGGCCATCTGGCCTCACCCTGTACAGTGTCACTGTCAGGTGGTCATGCAATTCATGCTTGAAAGCCCCTAATTATGGGAGACCTCACTACCTGCCAGGCAGCACATTCCATTTTTGACAGATGTAATTGGAAGAAAGTTGTTTATTATATTTAGTGGAAATCAGCCATGCTGCAAATTCCCCCCCCACCACCACCCCGGACTGTTTCTGTCTCCTTCATACAATGAGTAGATGTCTAATCCTCTTCCATATGACAACCATTAAAAATATTGAAGGATGGAAGAAATGAATAGACTTGGCTGAATGAAAGTTGAAAATCTAGCAAGCAAAAACAATCAACCAAAACATACCAAGCACCATAATAAGTTTAATTGGCACACTGGGGGGAAATGTGTATGTGACATGTATAAGAAATAAAGTATTACTATCCCTACAAAGTATTCATAAATGTATTCAAAAGAAAAAAGATATTAACTGGCAAACTATAAATTAAGAAATGCAATCATATGAAACATGTGAAAAAGATCCAAATGCACCAAAGGAGCCTAAGAAATGGAAATAAAGCCAAGCTCATTGTGAAGAGCAGATTCCTTCAATCTTTCTGGATAACTGTTTAATAATATTAAAGTTTTAACTGAGCAACTATTCCTACTTGGATGTTTAACTTTTAGGATTTTATCCTAAGAAGATATTTATACAATGAACAATGAGAGAAGTCAAGATGATTGATCCAAATATATGTTTATAAAAGCCAACACATTTAAAAACTAAAATTTCTGCCAATTAAACATTGATCATATAAATTATGGTAAAATCATATAATGAAACTCTAAACAGCCATCAGGTGATGGCTGACACCAAAATATGTCCATTACATAGTGTTTATAAGAAAAAGTCAGTATTACACCTTTTATGTGAAGCTGTACGTATATTTAACGTGTGTAACTTTGCAAAGTGCTATTTAGAAGCTTGTTCATCAAGATATTAATGACACTTCTTTTTTAAATGCAATTAGGGTAATTTGTCTTTCTTCTTTACGCTTTACAGTTATGTTTCTCGTTTTTGTATTGAGTACCTATAAATTTTATAATAAAAGAATTTTTATTTTGAAAAGACCAATATTGACAAATCCACCAGCACTGACAATCCGCTACCCCTCCTAACCTTTTCTTTTTAAATTAAACCCAACTCTTCTAATATTTCTCCAAATGAAATGAACTGGAGTCCCTCCTTCTCTCTTCAGAAGCCCTCTTCCCACCCCCAGGTTATCAGATCCCCCTTAAAGGACAGTAGCCAGAATGGAACAGTGATGCAGATCTGGTATCTCCAGGCCAGAATAGCATGACACCCTTCTGGACAGAATACAGCCAGCACTGTGGTTAGCTTGGATGGCACTACACCTTTACTGACTGACATGAACTTTCAGGTCTTTTTCACATGTGGTTATGATGCCATTGGGTTCCCACCCTGCAGTCATATTATTGCTTACTGGGGGCCAGACTCTGGATTTGACATCTCTCTCTACTGACATTTCCTAGGGCTGGACTGGGCATGTCTTCTGAACTGGTAGAGCTTCATAGCAGCAGTCACACAATCAGCTGTACCCTAGGTGACTGAGAACTCTGAAGTGATATGGTCGTAGGTCATAAGGCCAAGCCTCGGTGGCTTCTTCTAGCTGCTTGCTCTATACCCTAGTAGATGAAAAGGTCTACCCTGGAAGTCAAAATCATCTATTTTCTTTATTCCATTATTGGTAGGAACGTAAGCTGGCACAGAGTTTCTGAAAGGCAATTGGAGAATGTTTATATAAATATTAAATGCAAATGATCCTTGGCAAAATTACACTTAATATATTTTATGTGCTCTTATATAGTTTGAACTTAATTATGAACTCCTAGAAGCATCATATGTTAAATTTTTTGATCATTCATCACAGCAGTGTTTAACATGATAAAAAAATTGGAAGCAAACAAAATACTAAAACAATGAGGGATCAGGTATCAAGGTAGGATGGTCTTTTTATAACGAAACAGAATGTAGACATTGAAAATGATGAAGCAATTACCACAACTATTATCCTAGATATTAATAATAAGTGAAAATAGTCTGATTAGGACAATTTCCTTTGAAGAAAAAAATATAGGAAAAGAAATGTTTGGACAGGCATGTTTCAAAGTTGTGAGAAATTATCTCAATAATGAACAAGCGAGTGACTTACACTATCTTACGTTTTCCGTGGTGCCTCAATAGTTTTAGTAATGGGAAGGTGTCATTTTTGAAAAACTAAAAAATTAGTAATCATCATTTATGGATTCTTAAAATACGTGCTTCTCTATTTCTGCATGAACGCAGGTTTGTACCTAAAGCCCCACTTACTCTTCTTTTCCTTATCAATTTGTACTGTAAAGAGACTGTAAACATCTGAGGTTTTGCAGACTGGAAAGTCTTCATTACAACCATTTAAATCTGCCAAAGTGGTCTCTCTGTAAGACTCAGTGCTATCACTGCTATGGCCTAAGTTCGATTTCCAGCCAGGGAGCTAAGCCACATATGGTGCAGCAGACCTCTCCTGTCTCCCCCACTGCACCCCTCAGTAGTGTATTTCAGTACATATGCCTGTTCTGCTCCCTACTCTGTCTCTGGTGAACCCTTTCTACCAGCCCCCTGCCCCTCTGGCCTACACCCCCGTTCTTATATGACCAAACAAAAAAAAATTAATTAATTAAAAAAATAATTCTGCCAACATCCTAGACATTAGGTCACAAACGAGTCTGGTTGTGTTCCATTAAAACTTTGTTTCTAAAAGCAGGTGGTAGCCTGGGCGGAGCTAGTGGACAGCAGCTTGCCAACCCCCTGCGCTGCATCAAGAGTGCATTTTCCTTTTCTACTTGGTGTTGGTAATCTGTTGCTGGTACTGTGTATCAGTTCATTTGGGCTGCATAACAAATCACTCCAAAATTAGCAGCTCAAAACAGTGAGCATCGATTTGCTTGAGAGTCTCAGGGTCAGAAGTCAGACTGAGATCAGCTGGGACAGCTCAGCTCCGCTCCATGTGGGATCAACTGGGCCCACACATTTGTCTGAGGTCAGCTGGCCATCCACAGCCTCACACATCCCTGGCTGCCTGTCAGCAGGGATGATGGAAGTAACAGGCCATGTGTCTCTCGTCATCCAGCAGGCCGTCCAGGCGTATTCATATGGTGTGGGTATCAGTGCCACCGAGAGCAGCAGGAGAGGGTTGTCCCGAGTCAGAAGTGTTTTCCAAGCCTCCGACTGCATCATATTTGTTTGTATCTTACTGACCGATGGAGTTCCGTGGCCAAGCCTCCAGATTCTGGGACTGAAGGTCCCACATACAGAGCAGGGACTATTTTGCGGTCATTTTTGCAGTAAGCCTGAACTCCCTCAACAATGTCACCTCTGGGTGTATCGCCTTCCAGACAACATTCCAGGCATCTCCCATCCCCTCCGCTGTCACTCACAGGCCTTCTCCACCTCCATCCCTCCTTAGGTGAGCCCAGGCCCTTCTTTTGGCCAAGAAGTGCAATCTCAATGCATTTTTCCAGATACACAACCATAATTCTGCTCACCTGCAGTCAACTCTTACTCATTCTGGAAAAGTGCCTTGAGCAGCTATTTATAAAACCGCTCAAAATATTTCTCTGACTGCTCTCTTAAAACTTATATTTCAATCGGGCCTCCCCTGGTGGCGCAGTGGTTGAGCGCTGAGTTGCTAGGCTGCCTGCAGCCTCTGCAGCACCAGTTCCATCCCTGGCCACCGGTGAGGGTCCCACAAGAAAAAAAAAAAAAAAAAAAAACCTTATATTTCAATCACTAGCCTGCATCACTTCCCATTCACTGAATTTTCCCTGCTCCCCATGTGTTCATTTTCAGGACTTTGAAAAATAAAGATGGTAAAACTAGGACAGTTCCCATGGTGACACATTGGTCTCTTTGATCCTCTTTACTCTCACATGGTGAGTGAACCACCCAGCCAGCTGAAGCTCATTATAATCTTCTCTGGGAAGAGAAATCACGCCTCTCTCATTCATCCTCCCTCCCCCCAACAGCATATACAATCTCGCTGGCAACCTTTGAAAGAAAAGACTTTTGCATCTTGCTCAACCAACGTCATTGATGGAGATACTGAGTGACAGTTGAGAGGTAGAGGAAGGAGCACTAAATACGGAGTCAGAGGCCCCACGGACCAGGTCAGAGCCAGCCTCCACCACCATTGTGTGACCTGGGACAAGCAATTTTCATTTTTCTCATGTCAAAGCACTGAGCATAATATACAGAACCAACAGAGTGCTCAACCAATGTTTGTTCATTCGTGTTTGCCCATGGTTGTGTGCAGAAGGGGCCACCAAGGATTCGGAGTTCAGTAAGACCCAGGGTGCCAGCAGGGAACTCACAATAGGGTGGTGAGTGAAAGCTCACAGTCCAAGGCTTCTATTTTTTTATTCTCAATAAAAGGATGAGGTAGAGGGGAAAAAAAAACTCCACTATTTTACAACTTCCGCGCTTAAGAGGGAGAAAACACACAATATGGTGACCTTCAAGATTCGTTTTTGTCACCCAGGCCGTCCCCATTCAGCCCCAAGTCCTGATTCCTTTCCTATGGAAGAAACTCCCTGATATCAACCCACTATCAGCGAGGCTTCCAGCCTCCCAGTCTTGCTAGGCAGTATCTCAAAAAGTGTTTGGAAAGTTCAGTTCATCCAAGGAGCAGAGAGAACTGGTAATGGGATTACAGAGTCATAAATGGCAGCTGCTTTGGCACAACAGCCTCGAAGCAGAGAATAAGTGCAACAAGGAAAGACACATATCTTTTTTGAGAAATAAAGGTGATTTCATTTTGGCTCATGTCACACGGTTGTTTATTTTCATACTTAAAAAATGAGAAGAGAAAATTGAAAAAAAAAAAGTGCTTAGAGTGGATTGTACATATAATGTGTTAGTTGAGTGACCATGAGTCAATAGTTTAAATTCTCTCACCTTAGATTATTTATCTATAAAATTAGTAATTATCCTTTTAATCTGATAGCATATCAACATCTAGTAGAGAATACTCCAAAAATAAACAAATAATTGGCATATATTCCTTACTACTTGGTCTTTGTACCCCCTCAAAAGTGATCTTTAGTAGAAAGAGAGAGAATTTTTGTAGCTAAAATATGCTGGGTGCTTCCTATGCAGTAACTGCCATCCTCATCTCTATTGCTCTGCAGTTTTATAGATCAGGAATCTGAAACTCAGAAAAGTTAGGCAATGGGACCAGTGCTACCACACACGCCAAAGCTAACACTCCTTTTCAGCAACCCACTGCTCACCAAAGTTATAACAGTGTGGCCTGGGCACCCCCAAGATGCCGGATTCAAACTTGGCTGGGGGTCCCCAGAGAAGGGGACCTGGCCTGCCTGGCAGATGTATCTAGCAGGAACCCTGGGGACTTGTGTTCCGCCTGACTTCATGTACGGTCTGAACCAATGAGCAGGAAGAGGGTGTATCTCTGGCTCTAATGAAGTTCGCAGATGCTGGAGACATGTTGTAAACACCAGTGGGTGTGGGTGAACAGAGGGTGGAGGATCGACAGTGGGGCTGCTGCAGCAGCTCAGAGTGGGTAGAAATATGGGCAAGAGGTAATGAAAGGAAACCCTGTGCACTGGGGCTTATTTGGGAACAGAGAACCGCCCAGACATTCTCTGAGTAAGAAACAAGGGTCTATGGAGGCAATTGTGTCCTGATGCCAGAGGGAGCACTCCCAGGAAAGGCAAAGGTCCTAGGACTTTGAGCTGGAGGTCTTCATGAATCAGCAAGTACTCCCTCCTGGAGCACAGTTCTGCAGGGAGGGTCTGAGGCTATGCTTGCTCCTTCCTGCCAAATCATAGTGTGATTAACATTAATTAATTTAAATCCTGACTCCCCCACTTACTAGTGGGGTAACTTAGCAAATCACTGACAACTTTGAGCTCGAGTTTTCTCATCTGCAAAATGGGTATAATAATTAGCATTTTTCATGTTCAACATCACTTGTAATCAGGGAAATGTAAATCAAAACTACCATGAGATACCATCTTATACCAGTGAGAATGGCACATATTAAAAAAACTAGCAACAACAAATGTTGGCGAGGGTGTGGAGAAAAAGGAACTCTCCTGCACTGTTGGTGGGAGTGCAAACTGGTCCAACCACTATGGAGAGCTGTGTGGAGATTTCTGGACCTACTAAACATAGAGCTTCCATATGATCCAGCAATTCCACTCCTAGGTATTTACCCAAAGGACACAGAAACATCAATTCCAAAGAGCACCTGCACCCCTATGTTTATAGCAGCACTATTTACAATAGCTAAGCTTTGGAAACAACCCAAATGCCCAAAAATAGATGACTGGATCAAGAAGATGTGGTCCATATACACCATGGAATATTACTCAGCATTCAAAAAAGATAAACACATGCAATTTGCAGCAACATGGATGGCACTGGAAGGGATCATGCTCAGCGAAATAAGCCAAAAAGAAAAAGAAAAATACCGGATGGTCTCACTCATAGCAGGAATCTAGAAAACTTAAATAAGGGACCAGGAAAATGAATAACTATAAGAAAGTGAAAATCAAAATCAACAAAAAACTATGAACCAGAGACACTTTTTGGGGGTTGGGGGGTGGGAGGGGAGGGATTGGGGTCAGAATGGGGGGGTTGCAATTGTATGGGGAATATAAAAATAAAATTTATTATTTAATAAAAAAAATAGAATAGCTCCTAATATGTGATGAGTGCTCAACAAAGACATGTTGAATCAATGGATATATAAATAAATGAATGAACCAAAAAAAAAAAAAATTAGCATTTTTCACATAGAGTCGTTGTGTAAAGATTAAGCGATCTAATACGTGCAAAAAAACAAAATACTTGGCCTGGTGCTTAGCCCAAGCTAAACCCTTAAAAAAGGGGTAGCTGCTAATGTTATTAAGCCTCACTAACTTGCCCAGGTGCCAGGCTCCACATCATCTGGGTACCGGCAGGAAACAAATGACACACTGAAAATAAATTTTATTAAAGGGTCTATTTGTTGAGATCGTGGTAGAATTAAGAGAAATAACAAAAGATTTTGCAACTTCTGAGTAACGACAACATTAGGAACCTAGTTTCTCCATCCCCCAGCCTTTGCTGAAGGCTGGAACTTGAGGACACTGGTCCTACCTATGGGTACTGAGGCAGGAGTGTGGAGGAAGAGATGGGACCATTGGCCAGAACCAAGAAAAAGTGGGGTGAGTGGGGAGGGGAGCCTTTTCTCTCCCCTCCCATGTGCCCCTCAATTTTCTGCCACTGCTTCCCACTGGCTGATCTCCAAGGAAAGGGTTGGGGGGCAAGGAATGCTTTCATGGTCAGCCTTGGGGCACCCACAGAGCAGGCCCTGCCTCCCAAACTCATTTATTAGTCTCATTAATCCTAAGAAAGTTTGTGCCACGATCTTCCTTTTTCAGATGAGAGAATATGGCTCAGAAAGGGGCAGTGACTCTAGCCATTTTGGTGGAGTCTTCCCTGGACTCCAAACCCAGAGGACTCACAGTCACGCCAATCATCCAATGGATATATTTGGAGGCCCCTTGTCCATAGGAATTAGGTGGGAGAGTTTTCCCATGTGAAACCCAAAGATTGTGCAGAATTTTAAATCCATCAGGGTTAAGAAGTGGTCTGAAAAAATAGGCAGGATGTGAAAAGTGGAGCCCAATGCATCCGTTTGGGTTAGGAGTTCATTTATCCCTTCAACAGACATGTCCTTGAACACTGCCAGTGGGCCTGTAGGCCTGGGACAGAAATGACAGCTAGTAGGCACAGCCAGCACTGACATAGCACTTCCAGAACGATTCCAAGTACTTTATGTGTGTTTACACAGATTATTAATAGATTTAATTCACGTAATCATCTTAAAATCATTTACTCAAACAAGATGTTACCCTCGAAAAACTGACACTGTATAGAACAAGAGACTTATTTACAGTTGAGTTCAGCCATGAAATAGTTGCTAATCTGAGAACCAACCAGATGTTCTAGAGCAGAGACGTGGCCAGTGTGCTGGAGATGGCTCTACCAGCTTAACCCAGGGCTAACTCGAAGCAGTCAATGACTTCCCATGGCTGACTTGAAATTGGCCACCATGGATGTCAATCCATAATGGTAAAGAAGATTCCAAAGGACTATTTATCAGCACACCATTGCCCAGAGGGCTTCCCAGAGGAGGAAGTGTTTGAAGCAGACTTACTCATAAGAAGATGGAAAGGTGCTCAGCCTCCTCTCCTTCCACTTCCTCCCACACTCCAGGCTCCAGCCTCATTGAGCTCATCAAGGTGCAACCCACCCCCAGCTCCTATAGGCGGCTCTGCACTTTGCCTTCTGCAGGGAAGATCTTATTCTCTCATCCACCGGATAAGCTCTTACTCCTCGTGAGTCTCTTGCAGACTCTGTAAGTGCAAACACCTGCCCAGGAGCCAATGTCAGCTGAATGACCTCGGATGTCCTTGTCCTTTCGAAACCTTATTTTCCTAGACTTTAAAATAGGGTAAACAGGAGCTGCCCTGTCTACTCCACAGAGTTGTTGTGGGAGTGGCAATGGAATAAGATGGTCCAAAGGCCACACAGAAGAGGTGAGCACCAACAAAGGCATGCAATCAAACGCTGGCTGTCAGGGCTGGGAATCAGCTCAGAAACCAACGTTCTCAACTTACAAATGAGAAAACCCAGGCGCCTTTAGCCTGCGTGTTCCTTGGCTAGATCACTGAGGGCAGTGGCAGAACATAATCCTATGACTGTCCCAGAAGGAGATCTCTCCTGTGTGCCCACCATGGGCTTGTGGGCACACCAGGCCAGACCTCCCAGGAATGAGATTTTGGAATCTGTGCAGAAGCAACAGCTGCCCAGAACTTTCTAGGCTGTGGGCCAGTGGGAGGAGGGCTGCATCTGAGGGAAGGGAGACCCAGGTTAGTGCAGTGCAGACACCTGGTGGTGGTGGGGGTGGGGGTGGGAAGGAGTGGGCGGTTTTGGACCGTTATCTGACATGGCGCTGTGGCTCATAGTCTTACCACTAACCTTTCCTCACCCGGCTGATGAGAGAAAGGAATGAAAGCAGAAGGGGCACAAGGAGAAATGGGGCCATGCAAAACTGAAGGAACCAGTCTGCAGGAAGAGCTGTGAGCTGTGATGAGGGCCTCTCCCCAAGACCGAGCCTGGCAGCTCTGCTCAGGTGAGATGAGGCATCACCAGTCTACCAGTCTCAGGGTAATGCTGAGGTGAGGGTAGGGTCAGATCCAGGTTAGATCCTGGGGTCAGATCCTTATTGGCCTGAACAACAGGCCAATTTGGAGAGCCTGTTGGAGAGCTTGGAGAGCAGGTGCCATCCACAGAGCCCCAAGAAAGACTTGGAGGGTACTACTGAGGTCCTGGAAGAAGGTCCTAGAAGAAAGGACAGCGGGTGTCCTCATTATTCTCAGGAGTGCAGAGTAAGGATTTTCTTGGGCTTCTAATGATGCTTTAGTTACATAAGTGCTGGTTCAACACATTCTGACTGCAAACGATTCAAACATGACACACAAAGCAGCAGCCCCCCCTGCTACCGGCCCCCTCCCACCGCTCACTGCAGAGGCCTGTTGTGATGTGCATTCGCCTCGCCTTGCTCTATGTGTCTGTGTGCCCATTAACAGGATGTGCAGCTTTGACTAGGGAGTGCGGGGGTGTTACAGGAATCGCCATACTCACCACCATGAGTATCACGACTTGTACCTCAGATACTGCCACACATACACAAGTCAGAGTCACCCCAATCTGTATAAGTGGACACACAGCCCCATGGCCTGGAAAAGTGACAAATCCCCCATGGAGGGACGCTGGACTGTTCCCAGTTTTTACATTTTCAAGCTACACCCTAATAAACATCCATATCACAAGCCTGCAACCAGGAGGCAAAGAAAACTAGAATTCATCTACTTATAAATTCATAGACATCATAATTCATATATACGTGTTAAGGAAAAAAGCTTCTTTTCAGAGGTAAGAATCGCCTAGGACAAGGGTGCTTCTCGATCCCTGATTTAAAAGCAGGCTAGACAAAGGTTTTAAAAGAAGATGATCAGGAGCTATGGTTGCATGAACCCAAGACAGGACACAAAGCATAATAAGTCACTTCCGTCTCCACTCGCGAGGACTCTGTATTGTGTGTCCCCTTAGTCATCATTTGGGTGAGTTCTACATATTTCTGCTTGTTCTCTTTTTCATCTGCCCTCATAAATCAATCCCGGCAGTCTCCTAATCAAAGCCAGCTTTTCAAACGAAACTGTAGCCGGGTATTTAACTAACTAAATATTGTTTTTCCCCCAGCACCGACTGAGAGGGGTGCCGTGTGGCCTTGATAACTGTCCTCCCTCCCCGTCGACCCCAGGAAACCACACGCTGTCCCAATGGTCACTGCTGAAGCCCACGTGGGCAGCACTCGGCTTTGGAGGGAGCTCAGCTGGGATGGTTCTCCTCTGCTCCCTGCGCCTTCCTCTTTGTATGTCTGGGATCCCCAGGAAGCAGGTTCCCCTTCCCTGGGCCACCCTTAGGAAAGAAGGAAGACAGCATGGAGCTGCTGGGAGGAGCAGCTGGCTGGGCACGCTACCCTCGGGGCAGCCCCCTGAACCCTGAAACCCCTCCAGACTCTGCTGCTGTCCCTGAAAACCGGGTGTCAGCTCTGCCTCTTGGCTCCCAAACATTCTCCCTCTCTGGACTCGGGTAGCTACTGGAGTGGCCTCAAGACTGGGTATGTGTTTCCCTGAAAGCTGCCCGGAGCGTCATTGTGACCCTGACCTCAGTCCTCCTGCTGCCGGCATCACCTGGAGCCGTGTCTCCAAAGTGTGGCCCCTGGTCCAGCCGCATCAGCCTCACCTCCGAACTTGTTAGCCCTGTAAATTCTCAGATGCCTTCCCCAGACCTGCTGGATCAGAATCTCTGGGAGTGGGGCCCGGCCACGAGGGCTTTCCCAGCCTTCCAGGTGTTTCTGATGCCTGCTTAGCTTTGAGAAGCACTGAGTACAGGACGGCGTCCAAGCTCCTCACAGGCACCAGCCTCCATGCACTGGCCCTGCCAGTTCATCTCTCCTCAGTGCCCATACGGAGTGTCAGACATGCTGGGCTTGCTGTACTCGCTGCCCCTTCTGCCTGGCATGTGCTTGCCCACCTGCCTCCATAAATCAAGTACCTCATCTTTTAATCCCATCTCAGCCTCCTCTGGAAAGCCTTTGTTGGCCTCTCTAAGAAGAAATAAAAATAGCTGACATCTATGTGGTGCTGACTAGAGGCCAGGTTCTGCTCCAAGAACTTGACATTTTGTAAAACTTAATTTTCTCAACAACACTACAAGGAAAGATTATCATTATTCTTATTGTACAGATGGAGAATCAGGCCCAAAGAGCTTAAATTTATACTTCCCCAAGCTAGCAAGAGGTGAAACTGGGATTTGAACCTGACTCAAGCCTTAAACCATTTGTCCTATTACCTCCTGGTGGTTTTAGTGCCTCCCTGTGGAGCCCCTCAGAACACTCCTATCCCCCGATTCATGATGGCCCATCAGCTGGATGGAGAGACCCTCATGTCCTGCCCACAACTTCCCCAGGCCAGGCCCCCAGTGTTCGCACCCCTGCCCTCCATGTGACTTGGCTCTGGACCCACAGCTGCCAGTCCAGTGGCCACAGCTGGCTTTTGAGCCATGGGGCTTCCACGTCAGTCTTCATTTCTCTGATTTCCTGTTTCAGATTGCAAGGTCCAAGCGTGTACATCAAGAATGATGACATGACATGCTTTCTGAAAAAAAATCTCATTTTCTGAAGGCATTTCCTATTGATTTCCTTCCTCATTGGGGCCCCTCCCAGCCTGACTTGTGTAAATAAGAAAGGGGGGGGGGAATAAAAGAAATCTGTGTTTTTCCAAACTCAGACTGTTTGGCTGAGTCCTCCCCACATCCCGCTCCCCCCATCAAAGTTGAGCAGCCCAATCAGTGTTTTCAAAAACCACAAGTCCTGGCACCATCTCTGCAAATCCAACCACCCAAACTCCCTTCAGTTCCCCCCTTCTTCACCTGTGTGGGGTTTCTGACTGAGCCCTTCCTGTTCAGGGAATTCTCTGGAGTAAAAGATCTGCCTGGAACTGAAAGGACAACCTCCCTTCTCCCTGCAGCTGAGGAAGTCTGATTTTCTCATCCCAGGAGACCTCCCTCCACAGTCCTCCAATGCTCCCACTACTTGCTTGAGTGTTAGCTCTGGCATCCAAGGAATAGACCTTGAACTGAAGCTCCTTGTAATCTGTGTGGCTTTGCAGACGACATTTAACTGCTCTGATCCAATTTTCTCATTTGCAAAGTGGGAAGAGAGATTATTTTGTATTCACTTCCTAGGGCTGCCATAACAAATGAGCACAAATTTAGAGGTTTAAACCAACAGGCATTTATCGTCTCTTCAGTATGGAGGCCCGAAGTCCTAAATCAATGTATTATGAGGGCCGCACACCCTTTGAAGGTTCTAGGGGCAAATCCTTCTTTGCCTCTTCCAGCTTTGGTGATCCCAATCCTTGGCCCATGGGCATATCACTTCAATCTCTGCTGAACCTCTATGTGACCTTCTTTTCTCCCCAGGAGTCTCTCCTCACCATGTCTCTCTTTTTTTTTTAATTTTAATTTTATTTTTATATTCCCCATACAATTACAACCCCCTTATTTTTACCCCAAGCCCTTCTTTCCCCGCCCCCCCACCCACCATAGAGTGTCTCTGGTTCATAGTTGTTTGTTGATTTTGATTTTTACTTTCTTATAGTTATTCTTTTTCCTGGTCCCTTATTTAAGTTTTCTAGATTCCTGCTATGAGTGAGACCATCCGGTATTTTTCTTTTTCTTTCTGTCTTATTTCGCTGAGCATGATCCCTTCCAGCGCCATCCATGTTGCTGCAAATTGCATGTGTTTATCTTTTTTGAATGCTGAGTAATATTCCATGGTGTGCATGTACCACATCTTCTTGATCCAGTCATCTATTTTTGGGCATTTGGGTTGTTTCCAAAGCTTAGCTATTGTAAACAGTGCTGCTGTAAACATAGGGGTGCAGGTGCTCTTTGGAATTGATGTTTCTGTGTCCTTTGGGTAGATACCTAGGAGTGGAATTGCTGGATCATATGGAAGCTCTATGTTTAGTAGGTCCAGAAATCTCCACACAGCTCTCCATAGTGGTTGGACCAGACCAATGGAATCGAATAGAAAATCCAGAAATAAACCCACAGATTTATTGTCAACTAATCTTTGACAAAGGAGCAAAGAATATGCATTGTAGCAAAGAAAGTTTGTTCAATAAATGGTGCTGGGAAAACTGGGTCGCTACATGCAAAAGAATGAAGCTTGACCACTACCTTATACCATACACAAAAACCAACTCAAAATGGATTAAAGAACTAGACATAAGACCTCACCATGTCTCTTTGAAGGACACTTCTCATTGCATTCAGGACCCACCTGAATAATTCAAGATGATCTCATCTTGAGATCCTTAATTATATTGCATGGCCCTTTTTCCAAATAATTAAATTTCATTTGGAAATGAAATGTCCCTGGGGTTAGAAAACAGACATATTTGGGGGTAGGGGCAGGGGGCGGGAGGGTGCTGTAGACAGTCTGGATGGATCCCTGGTAAAGTCTGCATGGCAGGTACTAATCGAGCCCATTTTCCAGATGGCTGAATGACCCACTTGCTAAACCCACTCAGTAGTAACTGGCAAAGCAAATGAGGCTCTGAGATTTCCCTGGGAGTTAATATGTAAACAGAGGGTAACCCTGATGATGAAGCAGAGAGATGAATTGTCTGGATGTCACAGAATTCAGGGAGATAGCTGCCCCAGAAATTCCATTCTCGCAAAGGTCAGATCTGCTTCTGCTGGGCAGTCAGTGCAGACAACACGTCAGGACCCCGCCCATCCACAATTCCATTGATGCCTGAATGAACCTCATAATTGTTGTTGTTTCAGAGTCTTGTCAAGGTCAAAAGGGGTCAAGTGGGAAGTAATCTGAATACCATGAGAGCCTGACCTAGTGCAGGCACCCTGATAAAAACTCCAGCAAGAGGGAGGGAAGGAGAAAGCTCTGCCTCCATTGTTGGTGCAGCTCATATACTCACTCACATGCTGTGTGATGTTAGGCCATTAGCAAGTCCTCTCTGGGCCTCAACCTGGTCACATGTGGACAAATTAGATTCAGGTAAAATGATGGCCCAGACTTTATCTGTCTAGGAATCCTGGGTTCTAACACTTCTGCACCCTTGTCTATGGTGATGAATGGGGATGGAATAAAGCTGAGTCCAGTTCTGTTCCTCCCTTCTGCTTCCTGAGGTTGCTCTCATTGATCATCATGCCAATGACAATGGCAGTGAGGACATGTTTTACCAATTTAACTTTGCCAGTTCAACTTTGTAAAGTTAAACAAGTTATCCAACTTTATTGAGCCTCAGTTTCCTCACCTACACATGAAACAATAGCAAGACCTATATTGTTAATGGCTGTGATGGTGAAATGGAGTACTATATACACAAAGTCCATGGCACAGTGTTGGGGACCTAGAAACACGACCATCGTGACAGTGTTGTTGGACTCCTGGCTTTATTCCACATGTTCTATAACTCAAAGGTAGCTCACTTGTAAAAACCTCCTGTAAGTCATACTGCTGCCTTTGGTCCCCTGAGTCTCCAGGGCTGAGCTAGGAATAGCCCTCCTGCTGCCTTTCTGGACCTGCAGTGGTGTGACTGAGGTCAGGAAGTTGCTCTGAGAGCTCCAAGCCCAGAGTAGGTAGAGAGGGAGGTCCTTGGGCAGTCATCAAACCAACTTCTACTGCCATGAGGGAACATTCTGGAAAGGTCCTTCTAGAACTGACTTAATTAACTTAATTAACTACATTAATCTCCATTAAAAGGTGGTTTCTAGATCTGTGTGTGTGTTTGTGATGGGTTTGAGGGAATCTTTGTATCTAAGGTGACCTGTGTCTGGCTCTCCCACTGCCAAGGCTACAAAATCTTCTCTGTTACTTCCTCTCTCCAGACTTGATCACCCTCTTGTGAGCTGGGAGAAAAAAGGTTAGGATCATTCAAAGCTATAAAGGGAGAGGCAGCTTGGAGTTATATGAATAACTGAACTCTCTCCTTAAATCAAGGTTAGAGTAAGGTGGAACCCCAGAGGCTGTGGCTTGGAGGCATGTTTGAGCCCTCAGAGCACCCTAAGACCTTGTCAGATAGAGGATGGGCTGCTGGTCCATTCATTTTCTTATTCATCCAACAGTCATTGAGTCCTTCCACATGTCAAGGGCTTTGCACAACCTTGAGCCACAGAGACAGACAAGAACTGGCTTTTGTCTAGAGGAGTCCACTGACCAGTCAGAGAAGCAAGCACATCCAGAGATCATGATTTGGAATCCAGGGTACTAAGATAGAAGCCTGAGTGGAGAGCAGAGCATGGAGGAGGGAAACAGCTGGTTTTGAGAGGGGAAACCAGAAAGGCCTCAGAGAAGAGAAAGCATTACATCTGGGCATTGAATGGGGGAGAAGGTCACAAGACAGTGACGAGAGGGGAAGGACCCTCCCAGTAGAGTGGATGCAGTATGAGGCCTGCACAGCTGCAGGTATCAACAGAACAGATGGGAAAAGCTTGGTGTGAGTGATCTAGATGAGTGAGCTGGACCTTGCCAAGGAGCGTGGACAAAGAGAACAGAGACACAAGCAGATCTGACTTTGTCCACAACACATCTGAGTGTGGTCTGCAGGCAGCAGGACAACGACACAGGGAACTTCTTGGAAATGCAGATTCTTGGGAGCTATGCTACACCCAGTCAATCAGGAGCTCGGAGCTGGCACCCAGGTATCTTGTTTTGCCAAGCCCTCCCGTGCTCCTGTGGCTAGGCAGAGTTTGAGAAGCAACTGACGTGAGGCTCCTGTTTACAGAGCCTCTCCCTGGGGCAGGCACTGGGCCAAGTCTCTACGTGCCTGACCTGATCCATCCTCACAACAAGCCTATAAGGTGGGTTTGCATCACCCCCATGTTATAGATAAGCAAATTGAGGCTCGTAAAGTTGAAGCAAGTGGAAATTAAATCTGGGCATTAAGGTCAAGCTGTAGGACTGTGCACTCAGAGACAGTGATCTGCCTGAGAAACGCTTCTAATTTTTAATGCCAAAAGAGACAGCAAAGCATCAGAGAATCTAAAATTATCTGGGGATAAAAATCAGGATCGTTGACTTTGACAGGTATGGGAAGGGAAAAGAAGAGACTAGAAAGACCCCCAGGTGCCCAGGTGGAGAAACTGAGGGAAGGCGACACCAAGACAGCAGGAGGAGAGGAGAAAGAGAGGAGGCTTCAGAGGCCGAGCGCCCAGCCTGAGGGAACATCAATGACGGGAAAGGTGCCCCTTGGCACTGGGCAGCCACGCTTCTATCTACCTCTTGGTGGGTGGTGTGACCACAGGTATGTTGGATCAGACCAAAAAGTACACTTGGCTCAAATTACCACAGTTTAGGGGCGTCCGGCATGACGGGGGCTAACTCACCGCAAGATTTATGAGTGTGGGGGGAAGGGGTTCGGCGTGAGGGACATTGTTCTTTCTCACCAGGGGCAACAGTGAGGGGAGCCCGAGTCTTTGGCACAGGTCCAATTCCTCTAAGGTTGTACAGACTCAAACTTGAAGTGACCTTTTTTCTGGGTGTCAGAAAGAAAGGGAACAAACCTGCCCTCAGAGTTGAGGGTGACAGAGCAATTAATAAGGTAGATTCAAAAGCTTCTGAAATGCCCCAAAGCAAGGCCCCAGGTGCTGAATTCATCTGCTCTAAAGATGAGAAAACAGAAAAACTTCTTTTGGTTCCTATTTGGGTAAGGCTGGACATAAATCATTCTTTGAAAAGGTGTCTTGGGTGCCTTTGGTGGTCGGGGTTCAGGCCCTTTCCAAACATTGCCTCATTAATCCTAGCAAACACCAGGAGAGAAAGCCCCGACAGACCGCACCTTCTGTGTCCCTGGACAGACGAGTCCTGGCCTCCAACTCAAAGATGCAGGCAGGTTCCAGATGGACCTGGCACTAGCCCGGCTCTCGGGCTGTTAACTACCCTGCAGCGGACTGAGAGAGACGGAGTATTGTGTGTGCGCGCGTGTGTGTACAAGCCGTGAGATTCTTAATTATTTCAGAACATGAAAAGAAATTGAGGCAGCAGCATTTGGGGTCATGAGCACGGCGACTTGGTAGCGTTCCTGTGAAATCTATATTCTCCTCTAAAACGGCCAGATATTTGCAAAGGAATTAATCCCATTTTCTTTGGTGAGCCTGTCTTTGATGAATGCTTCTTATTTCTCTATCTCCTGTCCTTCCACGGGTTTGTATATTATGAATGTGCAAGTTCTAACCCATAAAAAAAAAAGAGAAGGGAAGGGAGCAATTGAGAAGAGAAAATGATAGCAAGCTCAAACAACAGGCACCAAATTTCATTTGACCCCTTTGGGTTTGTTTGGGAGTTTCAAAGTAAGGAAAAGATGATAAAAATACCCAGTATCTTGGAAATGGAAATCATTTGATGTGGTTTCTCCTGTGCTTTTAAAAAGAGATAGGAAATGTGTGTGTGTGTGTATGAGAGAGAGAGAGAGAGAGAGAGAGAGAGAGAGAGAAAAATAAGAGAAGAAAAAGAAAAAAAGGGTTGCGGAAGAGAAAAAGAAAGCAGAGGCTATGGCTGGAGTCCCAGAGCCGGAGTCCAGTGCCCTGAGATCTGGGCTTCCTACCCAGGAGAGCCAGGAGAGCAGAGCAGTTTTCCGCAGCGGCCGTGGGCTCGGAGCTTTTAAGGGTTTCTAATCCTGGAAGGCTGTCTGACATCACCCCGTTTCTTGTCGGCTGATGTTTCGTACAAGCCTCTCATTTCCTCAGTGTTTTCAGAGCCACCAATTACTGCAACAATCTCGTGTTTATGTTTTCTCTCTCTCCTGCCTCGCTGGCCCTCCGCCTGGAGTCTTTGCTTCTCTCCGACGCACGGAGCCCAAGGGGGCTGGGTGAGGGGAGAGGGGTGGGGGATCTGGATCAGGCATTGAAGAAAAAGGGAGGGGTCCCCCTTAATTTTTTTTCATTGACTTCAGCACCATGTGATCAGGAAGTCTGGCCTCCCTCCATTTCCCCTCCCGACTAAAGGGAAACATTGTGTAGCAGCCTCCCGGCCGCTGGTGGGATGGCCTTAGCTGCCTGACGTAGGGAGATAAAAATAACCGGCATATTTAAGGCCGGAGCAGGAATCCCTGCACTCACACGCGGCCTGGTCAGTCCCGAGGCCAGCAGCAGCGCAGCCTGCCCGAGGGCCTTGCGCTCCTGCGTGCACAGGGACCGCCGCCCATGCCTGCACCGGGCCACCTCGGCCCAGACCCGCAAAGCCTCCTGAGCCATGGAGAGCCCGGCTAGGCTGGAGGAGCAGAGCCTGGCTGGAGCGCACTGGGCCGGCCTGGGTTCTGTCTGGGTCCTGCCTCCCTGGAGATGGGAAGGAAGGATGCCGTGGCTGAGGGAGGCTGGCGCGAAGCCTGATGCTGAGGGGAAGGCGCACCAAGTTGCCATTAAAAAAGCCTGCTACAGATATGCAGCACTGCGTGCATACACACATTCTCTCTCTCTCTCTCTCTCTCTCTCTCTCTCTCTCTCTCTCCCCCCCCCCTCAAAGCAAGGCCCCTTCTCCATCCCCTTTATTGGTTGGAACTGCACAGTGCAAAGATTTGCAAATCTGCCACAGCACTGTGTATTTAAAATGCTCACCAAGCCAGCTAACAACACTACTGTTACTACCTGCTCAATAAAATCCAGGGTGGAAAAAAAAAGAAAGAGAAAATAAATAAATAAATAAATAAAATGCTCACCAAAGAAAATAGGGGAAATGCCCGCAAATATCTGGTATTTTCAAAGGGAAATATAGACTCCCAGTAGCGTCTGCCCAGTCACCTTCCAAAATGAGACTACAGGTGTCCTCCCAGCCCCTCTGCTGCCACCACCTCTGGCCTACCTAGCTAGATACCCAGAAAACAGAAACCAAGGAAGTGGCACTGTCCCCTACATGAGTCCACATCTCAGTCTCAGGAGCAAAAACTGTCAGGAACAGAACTTTATTCTGGACTGACCTGTTTCCACATGCAGCGCTCACATGAATCTCAGACAGCCCCGGCAGGATAATAGTCTATTATGGGTACTTTATGCAAAAGGAAACTGAGGCTCAGAGAGATGGAGTGATTTGCCCACATCCAGGCCATGTTCCCCTCCGGCTCAGCTGCCTCCCTCAGCTATATGGTCACATTGATTTATCCTTCTGGAAACACCTTCCTTCTGCTCCTCTACTCCCTAAATAAAATTAATACCAAGCAGAAACATGGTGAGACTTCCGCTGACCTGTGAAATCTCAATTTTGCCCTTGCTCTGGGTCACAAAGAAGTTTTTATTTCCAATAAATAATAAGAAATCTCCTTAGCCTTCTGATGTTTAAAGTAATAAGATATTTCCAAATTTCTGGCAGAGTTTTTCACCTAAAGGTCAGATGTGCTGATGAAAAATGCATTGATGCTCTCCCTTAATTTTTTTGGGGTGTGTGTGGCATTACAGAGATAATAAGCCGCTATTTATTTATCTGGGTTGAAGAGGCAAAGAAGTTGATTTAGGGAGATTCAGGAATTTACCCACCTATGAGGAGGAAGGTGCCAGAGCCTGGTAGGGACACCGCTGAGTTCCCAGTACAATGCCTGACATTTAAAGGGCAGTGCCTATGACCTTGGACAGATTGAATAATGGGTGTGGGAAAGTAAGGGGCAGCACTTAGGTACATATTGGGTGATACATGCTGGTCACACCTTTAGTGGTTATAGAAGCACAAGCACATTTAGTCCTTATAGCAGCCCTAGGAACTAGGTGCCATGATTGTCCTTGATTTGCATATAGTGGAACCAGTACAGAGAGAAACTTTCCTACAGGAACACGGCTTAGGAGAATGCTAGCTTTGGAATTTGAACCAGGTCATCTGCTAAAAGTCAAGTGCTTAACTGCAAGGCCAACTCCAAAGAGTGCCCTATAAGCCATCAGAGAAAGGGAAGTGCCATTCGCTTACACCCCTTTGACTCAAGAGCCATCTTTCTTGCTTCTAGAAAGGTGAACCAGACACAGCAGGCTCCAGACCCTCAGACAGATGAGTGTGGAAGCTAGACTGCCCTGGAGGCTCCGCAAGGCAGCCCTGTTTCTCATTCATCTCACAAATGCTTGCTGAACATCCCTCTTGGGACAAGTCTTCTTTGAGTGTATCCAGCACTCATGCCTGTGCCCGCAGAAGACACACAGCACATGATACATTAAAGAGCCTGTCGCACCATATTGGAGTCCCTTGCTTACCTGACTGCTTTACTGATCTGGGAGGATGTGGAGGGCAGAATCCAGGACTGGTTCAGCTGGTTCCCACACAGACTCTCAGGCATGGTGGCCACCCACAAAATTCTTGCTAACTGGTGAATAAATAGGAATGAGATTTCTGCTAATCTCCCTAATAATGCAGACCCCTCTCTCCACCATTCCTGACATTCTGTATCTCAGCACATTTCGGCTGGCCCCCAGATTTGTCAATTTGTAAATTAATCTGTTTCCTGGATCTCCCTCCATACACCCACCAGCACAGGAACTACTTCTATTTCCCCACCATAGCATTCCCACTATCTCCGAAAGTGCCATACACACTGCAGGCTCTCGGTAAACACTTGTAAAATGAATGAGCAATGAGTGGATGAATGAATGAATGAATGAATGGCCATGCCTTGAAGCAATTCTTACCTCTCTATTTACAATAAGTGTATTCCAAAGTCCATCATAATTGAACAAAGCCACTTGAAATAATGTCACTACCCAGATTGTATTCATAAAGTAAGTGCTTTTTGTTTGGTGACCACTTCAAATGCAAGGCTCATCCATATTGATGATAAGAAAGACTTAAAAGGGGGCTATTGAATGAGGCCCTTCTTCTCTACAATGTGGGCTCCAGTGACCACTATAGTCAGAGCGACACACAGGCTCCCTTTATGCCCCTCTGTTTTCATTAGCTCGGGTAACTTGCCAAAGAGTGATCCTTTTGGGCTGAAATTTTCCATGCTGGGTCTTGGCAAAAGGTGAATTTTGGGGGAAAGTTTGAATAAAATCCCTTCAGCCATTTTTTAGTTTGATGAGGATGAAAAAAAAATACAATTTTTTTTTCTGGCTTTTAATTGAAGACATTTTTAGGACACAGGAAACTCCAAACCAGTTGAACTTTGAAAATTTGAAACTGATGTCTACTCCCATCTAAGGAAACGATGGAGATCATTTGGGGCTCAAAAAAGTTTTCTTTTAATTTAAAAAAAAAAAAAAACTAAGAAGTAATTGAAAGATCTCTTTGCAGCCTCAGCAATCAAGGCAAAGTTTTCTTCCACTTGGGCTTCGTAAGTCCTTCTGCGATTCTAGCAAATCATAAAAGCTCAGAGCTGTTTAGAAGGGATTATAAAACTTGGACTTCAGCTCCTCTGCCATAACAGGTGATATTGTTCCCTCTTTCTTTTATCTCCAGAACCTGCCTCCAACATTTTACCAGGACTATGTGATTGAAGTCATAGTGAAAAAAATAAAAAGCCTAGGATCCTTCCCTTCTCCTCCTAAGCCAAATATCTTTCTTTCCAAAATTTTCTTAGACAAATACTCAAAATATTTTATCTTACATTGGATTTTCTTAAATCTCATGTCAGTATCAGATTCCTGCTTTCTGATTCACTGGAAACTACCTTAGGCTAGTCTATCATTCTTGCCACAAAACGATTTTCAAAAAGCAGTACTCGGCTGGGAAGTTAGAAAGACCTTGGCTTGATTCTCTGTCCTGCTATTTACTAAGCAAATACCTTAACCCAAGACTCAGTTTGTTCAACTGTAAAAGGGGGATAAATAATATTTACGCAGTGGTTGTTGTGACAATTAACATAGGTCAAGTATCCTCAACAGTCTCCAGTACAAAGTAAGTGCCAATTAAGCTGCAGTACTGTTCTGTCCCTCCTCGGTCAGTCTTTCACATTTATCCTGTTGTCACGCACCGAGGTGGCCCGCAGGTCTTTCTGCTCTCAGTTCCTCATGGAATTTAGTGTAATCAGAGGCTCGTGTTCCTTGTTCAGTAGAGACATGCAAAGCAGAATCAATGGAGTGTAGGCCTATGTTTCCACCCACCAGCAAATGTTTTTACCTGCTTACTTGTCCTCTCCTACTAGAAAGATCTTTTCCCATCTAAGGAAATGATGGAGATCATGTGTCAACCCAGAATATATTGGGTAAATGAGCGAACGTATGAACAAACCAGTAAAGGCCTCCTGTTACCTTACAGGGTCTGAGGCCTTGGTTTCAATTATCAAGTCACTTTATTTTAGCTCAGACACTGCCCAACAGCTGGTTTTGTTTGAAATGTGGATTAACTTCTGTGATGTACTCAAAATCGACCATATCTCAGGTGACCTTCCTCACATGCAGTTTGATTTAGCAGTGAGAACTTAGGGGGCCTCCTCCTGTGGTCCTTTGCGGGGGTGAAAATTGCAACTATTCAAATTTCCCACTGCACAGATACAGGATCACACCAAGAGAAACACTATAGGAACTCAAAAAAGAAGAAAATAAGGGAGGTGACCGGAGTGGGGGCGATGAGGGGGATCTAGCTTTAGCCCCTTACCTCTACCCCCCTGAAGAATGTTTATCTGATGGCTTGTTGGGGGATTTCCTTCTGTAAGTTTGGCTGGCTTCTCAAATAGTTAATTAAGGAGAGTTTGGTAGTCCACCTTCAGCTGCACACCTAGCAGAGGTCGCTGTACATTTAAAAGCATCCCTAATTCATAAGATTTCACCCACCACTTCATCCAACCCAACACATGTGCTTGTGTACACACGCACATATTCACATTTAATTATGTTTCACAGAGAGATTCAAAAGTGGAAGAAGCCTGACTTGTGAAATAAATGGGGTGCGTCTCATTTGCGAAAGATAAATCCCAAATCTAGCACAGGGGGACCTCTGGCAGGCAGAAGGGAAATAATCAGAAAAGAGCACAGAGAGCTTCAGCTGCATTGGGTCAAGTTTTATCTGTAAGCTGCATGGTATTTCTATGGCATTTTTATGTTGGACTTTAAAACTGCTCATTTGTCTTAAATGTGTCATAACACATTTGTTGAAGATTTAGTAGCATGGCCTGGAACTTGTGCCCAGTCATTGCCATTCACACACACATACTTACACACACATGCACACACACAGTCACACTCAGCACACACTCACCCACTGGCAAGTACACTGAAGCACCAACATACACACTGCACATAAGCATTGCCCATTCCCTATACACCCACTCACATGGACACAAACATTGCCAGTCCCAGGCTCCGACCACAACTCCCCTCCCAGACTCAAGGGCGACAGGGTCAGACATGAGGACCCTGAACCCTGGGTGGAGACAAGACCTGATGAGCGATGGGTCCACCTGAAGAGGGGGAGTGAGGATGTGCCAGGCCCCAGCCAGTAGCTGGCACAGGTGAATGCCAGCACAGGCCTGCCCCGTCCCCCTCCCCGGCCAGGGTATCACTGGCTCGGACAGATGCTCTCCCACCGCAGGCTCTTCTGGGAAGGAACAGAGTTAAGGAGTAGAGGGAAGACGCTGGTCTTTCACAGTTGGGGTGGGAAGCAGTAACTTGTGTGGGAAACAACCTCCTCGGAAACCATAGCAACATCCATTTGGCGGCTCTGGATTGGACCCTGACCAGACATTTATTAAGCAGCCTCATAAGCTGTGGTCTCCAGAAGAACAATACCAAACTGATCAAATGTTAATAGCTTCAATCTGTTCCTCCTCACAGAACTCCCGCCCCATCCCCCTCTCCCCACAGACTGCATTTCTGCTTCCCCACCTCAGCTGAAAACTGCCTGTGCTGCTACCATAGAATCCAAGTTCAAGGCCTGGGCCCTGAGATGCAGATGACATAGGTACAGAGATGAGACGCAGGTCAAAGCCCAGTACCCGGGAGACCAAAGGAGCCATTCTTAGCCTAGACTGCCCGAGTTGAAGTGCCAAGAGCATCTGATTGAGCAGTTCATAATCGGCTGCATGTAAGAGTTACCTGCTTTAAGAATTACAATCTTCCTCCTCCCTGGTGGTGCAAGGGGTTAAGACGCAACCAATGAAGCTCTCCACAACCACTGCAGCATGAGTTCGATCCCCAGCCATCCAGGGAGCTACCCACATGGTGCAGCTGACCTCTCCTGACTCGCCCGCTACTCCCCTCACCAGTATACTTCAGTCATTCTGCCTGTTCTGTTCCCCACTCTGTCTCTGGTGAATCCTCTCACCCTCCACACCTCTGGCCCATACCCCAGTTCTTGTATATATAAATAAATAAATCTTTAAAAAAATAATAATTACAAGCTTTTTTTAAAAAAACGCCACCATGTGGGTTCCACCCTAGTCGATTACATCTGACTCTCTGGGGAACAGGATCTGATCATTTGTATTTTTTAACGCTCTTTAGCGGCCAGTGTTGAGAACCACTGAATCCATTCACACCCTGAAGCAGTGAGGGTGGGGGAGCCCAGAAAGGAAGAGGGACTTGCCCTAGGCCCCAGAGCTGGGTTAGCACCAGCGCGAGGACAGAACACCGGCATCCTGACCACCAGCCCAGGGCCACCACACTCCATGGGACTCTTACAAAATGTCTCTGTCTCTATTGCCTTATCATGAGTCTGCTTTTTCTACCAGGATTGGAGGTAGGCAGGGAAGAATGGAGAAAATGGAACCAAGGTTGCAAGGAAATGTAATTTAAAAAAAAAATATATATGGGGTTTAGACATAAAGAAATCACTGGTCACACTAATTTCCAATATTTACCATGGCTATGACAGAAGTTATCATGGTTAACTGTAAACCCTTCACGTAGACACCCAAACCCCTAAGCCCCAAACCTAGGAGACACCAACTCCTCCTGCTTTGTCACTGACCTGCACTGCTGGGTAGGCCAGGAGCCACTTGCTGGGAGGCGGGAGGTAAGGAAGGGGTGGGGGTGGGGAATCAGATAGAAGGGAGGGTGACAAATCCAGTCATTGAGCTTGGGAAGATAAGAAGACACTAGCTAGGTTTTTGATTCTATAGGCTGCAGCAGGCGGTTTTTGTAGAAAGATGTCAGTTTGGGAGTTAGCGTAGAGATGGCAATTGAATTATGAAATGAACTAGGCAACTAGAGATGAAAAACTACAAAGCTGATGAGATAAAGAAATACAAAGCTGGGATACATCCCAGGCTTGAGGGACCCTACTATTTAAAGATCTGACAGGTAAGAATGAAACTCAACAAAGGAGGCTGAGAAAGAGGAGCCGAGGCTGTTAGGCAGCAACCCGGAGTGGGGGTGTCTCGGAGCAGGAGAAATGCTGTGTCCAGTGTCCAGGGGCCACCATGTTCAATGCTGCTGAAGATTCAGATACGACTGCAGTGCCCACTGACGTGGGGGTGCAGGGGTCACGATGACCTCGGAACTGCTTTAGCGAAGCAGTGAGGATAGAGAGAGACGGAGGAGTGAGGGCGAGAGAAGGAAATGGAGACCTTATGCCCAGCATAAAAAATTATTTGGGGAATTTCGCTGGGAGGGAAACTGAAGGGGCAGGAGCTGAGAGAGACATGAGGCGGGGGAAGGGTTACCAGGAGGTGAGGGACCTGGACGCGATCGAACACTGATGTGGAGGATGTAGCAGGAGGAGGATGTAGCGGGAGGAAGAACTAAAGACGGGCTGAGGGCCACAGCACACAATCCCCGCTTACAGCCATCGCCCACCCCCCCCACCCCCCACCCCGCAAGCACGCCTGCTCTCAGGGGGCCATGCGCTCACTGCCCTTGCTCCACCTCTTGGGGAAGAGAGGCCGACCCTAGGTCATCCTCCCCACTCTGTGTTTGCACAGCCCGGTGCACACACCTCCACTGCTCAGCCCACAGACACATCCATTCCTAGCCCGTGGCCTTGGCCCGTCCAGAAACGCACTGGGGAAACAATGGCGGGATGAATAAATGAGCAAGTGGAGCTAAGGATGGATAATGGTAGCTATGATGGCAGTCTGGGCTGGCAGGCGGAAGGCTCCTGCCCACTTGTTCTGAAGTGAGCGCTCTGTGCCCTTGGTTCCTGTGCGCCCCATTAGGCGGCCAGGCAGGGTGGGGTGCACTCCTTGCTGAGCTCGCATTCTTCCCTGCCATTGTTCCTGACAGCTGCACATGGAAAGTACAACATCCACCAAGGCCCATGTGTTTCTCCTCCTCCCCTCCCTCAGCAGGGAGGGAACAGATGGGCGTAATTTATGCCCAAACCCTTCCCTGGCAGATCTGGCACTGCGGAGAGGGGAAGCAGGGCAGAGACCCACCCAGGTTCCACAGGCTTCTCTGGGTGTCTAGGCAGGAGAGCCACTGCAGGGGCCAGGTGGGGGCGGGAGCAAGAGTGGACAGGTGGAGGGGGACGGGGAGAGTGAAAGAGGGTTCCTGTCACCTTTGTGGCACCAGGCATCCCGCCGTGAGCCACTGAGCTGCACAGTGAATGAAACAGACTCTCGCACCTGCTTCCAAGGAAACTGAGGCTCAGCGAGGTGAAGGAAAAACTCCAAGCTCACCCAGCAGGTGCCTGGTGGCAGAGCCAGGATTCCAGTCCAGGACTGTCAGGCTCCACCAGACCCCACTGAGGCAGGAAGTGGTATCTCCAGGCCTCCTCCACCCTCCCTCTCATGAGTCACCTAGGGTGACAGGCAGAAGGGGCCTGAAGGGACTGGACATCAACACCCAGGCTGTAGGAAATAAATGAACAGAGACAAGCAGAAGACTGTGCTGGAAGCAAATGTGATGGGGCACCCTGGGGCGAGGCAAGGAGATGGGAGCTGTCAAGACAGGCACCCTCCGCCGCCTTTGAGGGCCACCCTCTGCAGGGAGCTGTCCTGCTGCCAACTCACAAGACCAGGTGAGGCCTGCCGAGTTCCAAGTCACCAAACATATAGCCCAAAGCAGCCCTTGCCTCTTCACGTAATGGCAATCGAGGCAACTGGCGCAGAAGGCACAGATTTGGGAGTCAGATGCACCTGTGCTCAGAGCCCAGAGCTCTCCCTGCTAGCTGTGTGCCTGTGGGCAGGCCAAAGCACCCCCGAGCCCTGGTGTCTTTACCCATAAAATGGGCTTGTGAGAAGGCACTGGCTGAATCTGACCAGCAATTGTGTGCATTGGCCCATTTCGTGTTGTTTCGATTGGGTTTGCTTTTGCCCTATGGCATCAATTATTACTTGGAAAAAATAAGAGACTGACTCTGCCTCAAAGCACAGATTTCCAACTGCTTTGAAGAACCTGCACTGGTGATGGCTGCAATAGAAGTAACCTGCATGCTTGTTCCCATTATCTTCCCTCACTCCCCCCATCTGTCACCGCCCATGGTGTGGGGCATTTGCTGTCCTGCTGAAACTCTGAGCAACCTCAAGAACAGGGAGCCCAAGTGATTCTGGTTCATCAGCATCACCCCAGAGCGAGCTCAGCCCTGGCACCCACTAGGTGCTCAGTCATTCATTGGTGTAATAGATCTATACGGAGTCCCTACTCTGTGCAGACACCTCATAAGAGACTTGAGATTGAGCAACAAGTCAGGTATTACAGTATGTGTATGAGTTCTGCATTATCCGCAATGCACAGATAAAGACAGGGAAACTGAGTCACCAGGAAAGGAGGAACTTGCCAAGATTCCAAGATAAGGAGAAGCAGAGGTAGTATTCACACAGCTCAGCTGATAACAACAAACCAAGCCACGTCCTGAACCAGGGGGCTGTGAAGCATGCCTGAGGGCCAAATCTCGCCTGCCACATGTTTTTATAGTTTGATTAGAGCACAACCACATGCATCCATGTCCAACGAGGCTGCTTTCCCACCATGGGGGCAGAGAGGAGCCTCGAAATCTCGAGAGGCCCCTCGAAACCTAAAATACTGGCTATCTAGGCCTTCACAGAACAAGTCAGCCACCCCCTGCTCTCAGTCACAGTTCTAAGCATCCTGTTTTTGTGAGAGGTCACTGCTTTCATTAAATGATACTGGGGGGTGCGGTTGGGGGGCGGGGGTTGTCAATAAAATAAATTAAAATGAGTAAAATAAATAGATCAAAAGGCACATGTTAGGGTATTAAGGGCCTCACTGGATGCCCTACTGGATGTCCAGCAAAAGTCACTGGCAAAGGTCACTAAGCTGAGATCTGAGGGACAAGGAGCCAGTTACATGGAGACAGGGGAGAAGAAACTTCTGGGCTGGGGGACTAGCAGGAGCAAAGGCCAAGGATGTGAGCAAGCACAGTGAGTTCCAGGGACACCAGGAGAGCCAGCTTGCCCAGTGCCCGGAAGGCGAGGAAGTGGGCGCCTGAGTGGACATGGGTCTGGCCAGGGACTTCCTAAAGATGTGGGAACAGATGAGCTAAACCAGGCCTGGCGCAGAGCTGAAGCCTCATCTGACATGTGCTGGCGTTCTGGATCCAGATCCTTCCTTGAACCTGGCAGGCCCTCCTCTCCCTGGGCTGTAAAATGAGTTCTCACTCTGAGCCGCCCTTCTGGGACTGGCGTGGGTGAGAGGCAATAAAAAATATGACGGAAAAGCCCTTTGTAACCACGCAGGGCAGCCCCAAGGCTTGACGGCTGCCCCTGACGTATGTGCTGCAGTGTGCATGGGGGAGAGGTGGTGTATGGCTCGTGATCCCCACGACACAGGGGCCCCTCAGACCTAGCCACATTCCAGCTCCGGCCAGGGAAGCCTGCTGCTCTCTTTCTAGCTAGGCCAATTCAGAAAGCAGCCTTTCAGTGGCCCTCAACCTGCAGCCCCGCTCACACAGGCCCGGGCTAATGGGGATGGTCTGACAAAAGGTGAGGTGGCTGGAGGAGGGATGTGCTGAGGACCTGGGCAGAGAGCCCAGGAATATCACTGCAGGGAGTGAGTGAGGCAGAAAGGAGAAAGGGAGGAGGTAAGGAGGGAAAGAGGGAGGGAGGAAGGCTGTATTTTGGTACTGGGGGGGTCAAGGCCAGGACCTTGAGGGGTACCTGAGTAATATGTGACCAGAGCAAACCAGGTTTCTTGCTGTCATTTAATTAGTTCCTGGGTCTTTGCCATGGATGATGCCAAATACCTGTTTCAATGACTGACTTGTCAAATCTGTAAGGATTTGAAAATGGACTAAGTGAGCGATGTGAAGGATGCACAGGAAGAAGACTGAGAGGGTCAGTGTCTTATGAGCCGCGTGACCTCTGGAGCATCACATTCCCATTCTGAGTCTGTCCACTCACCTGTGGAGCAGGAATCCCACCTCCTCAACAGTTGCTCTGAGGACCAGCAGGTCAGGATAATGATGGGAAGAGCTCAGCTAAGCGCAGGGTTCACAGCAGCTCTCAAAGAGTAGCCCCTTGCCCATGTAGATGGGGGAGGGGGGGCGGGTTAGGGGGTGTCTGAGGTTTCTGCATCCCTGATGAATGTAGAATGGTCTGGTTCCTCCAGACACATAGAGAAGAAAGTCCTGAGAAGGCCCAGTGACACATGGTCTTGTGATTTAGCTCCATTAACGAATCAATTAATTCACTCAGCAAAAATGTATGGGGCTTCCCCCCATGTCCAGCCCTGCAAGAATGCAGAACAGGCTATGATGAGTAAGAGGAGCGGCGCTGGGAGCTGAGTGTCAGGTTGGAGGAGGATCCGCACAGTGGAACGAACCATGAGGATCGAGCACACAGGCCAGTGGCCCCCCGCTTCTCTGTTTTCTGGGCACTGACGAGGCATAAACACTGGTGCGGTGGTCCTCCCTGCTCAGGGGAAAACAGCACCTCATTTGGAAAGCAGCACGTGTGAACCACTCATTTTATACACCAGACGGTCTGGATTCAAGTCCCAGCCCCTCCTATATCCAACTCAGCATTTGCTTCTCAGTTTCAGGTTCCTTAAAATGAAATTGGCCATAAACACTGCCCTCCTCTAGACCAGCGGTGTGGAAGGGTGGAGCAGAGGAAAGGGAGGCTCGAGTTGGCGGTCCTGACCCTAGATGCTCTGGTATCAGCTCTCCCCTCCCCTCATTCAGTCATTGAATCGCCTGATGTGACTTGAGCGCGTGGTCAGCCAGAATAAATGACAGCCCCTCTTGCTGCTATATTTGGGCAAGTGACCATAAGTTCTGATCACTGGAGTACAATAGGAAAAAGTATATGCAACTGCCGGAAGGTGTGCTTTCCTTATCTCTGCCTTTCTTCCTTCCTGCTTTCTGGAATGCAAATAAAATGGCTGGAGCTCCAGCTGGCATCCTGGGCCAGGAGGCCATCTTGAGAATAGCAACAAGAGCCTAGGCCCCTGATATTATGTCACATGCCAACTGTGGACCAACTTGACTAATCCTGACTTCTTATATGGAAAAAAAAAAAAAAAAAAAAAAAAACAGAAATCTCTCATTTAGAGGAAGGGTAATGCTTCAAATCCCTCCAAGCAAATCTAATTCCTACTAACCAACTTTCATTAATATTGACAAAACCCAAGTACCCCACGTTCTTGGGGCTAGTGGGCACTCATGTAGTAAGCACGTATTCCAAGGCTCATGGTTTCCACTTCCTCTGACTAAGGACCCATCTGCATAGCACTGTAATGCCTCCCATATCCCCAGCACCCACCTGCTCCCGCTCTCCTTCAGCAAGGCCACTGCCTTGTAGGACACCCTGAGTATGCTCAGTCCATTCACAGAAATAGTGGCTCTGCTCTAGGGGTCAGTGGCTATAAGATCAAGCACATGGGATTACATTTATAAATGTACAAAGATGAGAACATTTCCAAAAGCAGGGTCTAAATTTGCACAGACCAAGTCCAGCTGGGTGATTCAGCACCAACAGTCTAAAAAGAAATCCATGTATGCACTTGTTCAGTATGTACCCACGGAATGCCTTCTCCAGCCAAGGCACCAGGCCAATCCCTGCAGGGCAGAGGGAAGGAGAAGGCCCTGTCCCTGAGAAGTGGGAGCCAGTGTCCAAATGAGGATCTAAAATTTCCACACAAACCAAACCACAGTGCAATTCATTTCTTCATTTAGCAACTATTTATTGAGCAGCTACTATGTACCAGGAAATGGACCAAGCAGCAAATAAATAGGGAAGGGAATTGGGAATTCAGCAAGGGCAGCCAACTGAACATGAAAACACACCCATCCTCACCCTGTCAGTCCCAAATAAGCCTCACAGCCCCTCAATCTCCTTCATCTTGAAGTCCAAATATTCTGAACAATGAAGAGGGACCCAGGACTTCACAAATGAACTTGAATTTTTAGGAGCTGACTGCAGGTAGCCTGGGGAAAGATGGTGGTTTCCTGTGTAGCAGTCATGGATTTGAGTCCTGGATCAGCAGCTGTCTAAGGCAGTAAGGCCCTCCAGGCCCTGAATGTGGGCTGATATTTAAAATCATATCCTATGAGGATGAAGAGAAAGTTTTGTATCTGGCACACCAGAGATGGAATCCTGGTGCAACCACTGCACAGCCCACTAAGGCTGTGTGGCCTTGGGGGGTTGCTTAATTTTTTGTAACATGGGAATAATATGTGACCAACCTCATTTGGTACTGGGAGGATAAAACTGCTCTCTATGGGGAGGGGGGGGAAAGGAGCAGAAGAGACAAAGAGGAGGGTCTAAGAACTCCCACCCAGCAGAAAGCCCTAGCCTGTGCTTTATCTAGTCTTTTTTTAATATTTTTTTGTCATTTTACATACATGTTTATGTGTCACATAATATACAAACCATCTTTCTAGGCCTCAATCTCCCCATTTACAAAGCAAAGGGTTGTTTCCAGAAGGATCCTGCAGTATTGCAGCAGGAGAAGCCAAGTGACCCATTAACCAGAGGATTTCCTGGACTTCTCCCCAGGGCGACTTCCCAGCATAGTTTGATATCTGCAGGGCATCTAACAGTCAGGCATCTCAGAGCACTACAGGTGAGCATTTTATTGAGGAGTAGGCGCAGGGGTGGGCAGGGAACACGTGAGCTGGCCGCCTGGCGAGCCTGAGGGGCAGCGTTCCAGCCTCGCCGACACCAGACCAGCCAATCCCAGGGCTCCAGCTGCATGCAGAAGTCTTGTTAAGTCTGTTTTATAAGTCTTTTTTGACAAATGAGGCCTTTAAAACATGTTTCCTCATTGTGCAGAGGGTGAAGTTCAGTCCAAACATTTGTCTGCAGAAGAAACTGGGCGGACCCAGCTGCCTGCGGGGAGGCCATCATAAACCCGCTCACGCTCTCGGGCGCCTCTTTGAGATGGCCCCGTTGATGGCTCTGCTAAAAATAACGATGCAATACAAAGAATAGAAAGCCCAGTGTCCACACACCTCCCAGCTGTCTATACTTTCTATCATGTGTAACCTCACAAACCAGTGTCTTTATCCCAGATCCTCATCCAAAGCCACCCAGCTAGACAGGGCTAAGCCAGTATTTAAATGTTGGCCCCTCTGGTGCCAAAGCCTTAACTCTCCCTGCTCCAGTGAGAGGCGGGAGTGGACTCCTCAACTGCCCAGCTTTTTATAAAGAACCTTCGGGAGCCTTAATCATCACACTTGCTGTGGATCCCAAAGGAAGCCCTGTGTCCTGTGCAGCCTCTTTGTGACCTTGTGAGTGGCTGGGAAAGCTGAGTGTGGGTTGAAGTGTCCCTGCTGGAAGGAAACAGGCCCTAAACTTTGATGGTCTTGCCTGCAAAGCTTTTTAGAGACAGAGGAGGTGAGGTGGGTCGTCCCTGACTCCTGAGTCCCACTAGAGCTGCAACCACCCCCTGGAAAGAGGGCAAGGTGAGAGAGGCAGACCCTGAAGGAGCAGGTGACAGGACAATCAAGGAGAAGCCCAGTTTGAAAGAGATTCTCAAACTTGCCTGCCTGAGTCCTCAAGGCCTGACTTCAAGGGAGTCAGGATGCCCACAGCAAGACACACAAGCCCTTCAAAAACTGACCTTGCCTCTTGGGGCAGCCACTCCCAGGCACCCCTCCCCACCTGCACAGGGCCAGCGCAGGGCCACGTGGAGCCCGAGCATGGGCACTCGCAGGCACCCCATGTCACATGGACCATGCTCTTGTCTCCATCTGCATTGTCTGCTCTACCCATGACCAACATTTCCTCATCCCTGAAGGCCAGCACAGCTCTCCCCTCCTCCCAAGGCCTTTCTAAGTCCCTCTGGTTCCTCTTTCTTGTGGCTCAGTTCTGCCCCATGTAAGTTACAGATAATAATAAAAATCGTGCTGTTAAGAAAAGACTGATGGGCCTCCCCAGTGGCACAGTGGATTGAGCGAGCGCTGTGAAGCTGTCTGCAGCTTCTGCAGCACCGGTTTGATTCCCGGCTGGCCAGGGAGATACCCACATGGCACAGCAGACCTCTCCTGTCTCACCTGTTGCTCCCTTCAGCAGCTTATTTCAGTAGATCTGCCTGTTCTGCTCCCTGCTCTGTCCCTGGTGAATCCTCCCACACTCCTGCGCCTCTGGCTTGTACCCCAATTCTTGTATAAATAAATCTTTAAAAAAGAAAAAAAGAAAGAAATGATTGATGTGAGGATTCAATGAGCTGAAATAAGTCAGTGCTTACAGGAGCCCGGCCAGACTCAACATCACACACGTAGGCATGTCCACCCTTCCCAGCAGGCCTGGATTCCGAGGAAGCTCGTGGGAGTTCCAGGCACATGACTCAACCCATGCCTTCAAGGGGACTGATGTCTTGTTTCTTTCAGGATGCAGCTCTTGCTTCCATACTTGCTGCAAAAGCCTCCTTGGCTACCCCAGCAGATAAGTCCCTACCTTCTTGGGGCCCCCGCTTGACTGTGTGTGTGCCCGGGGTCGCCTGCACAGCACTGGTCTGATTATCTCTCTCGCATTACACTGAGACAAGGGCCCTCTGAACCATAATGCTGACCACTGCCATGATGAAAGAATGCCAACAGGAAAACAGTTTTCTCCTCACATCCCTGGAAGGGCCCCCTATGGTAGCTCCCCCAATCTACTGTTTCGCTTTCCTTGGTTTTAGTTACCCATGATCAACTGTGGTCTGAAGATATTACATACAATAAAATATTCTGAGAGAGAAAGAGAAACCACATTCACAGAACTTTTATTACCGTATGTTGTTATAATCGCTTGATTTTATTATTAGTGATTGTTGTTAATCTCTTAGTGTGCCAAGTTTACACACCAGGCTTCATCATAGGTATGTAGAGGAAAAAACAGTATATATAATACATGGTTTGGGGTTATTTGCATGTTGGGGGTCTTGGAACATGTCCCCCATGGATCGGTGGGGCTGCTACAAATGCAAAGCAAACTCCAGTTAGAGAGGAGACAGATGAGAGCCACAATTTATATCGGCATTATTTGCTACAAGCAGTCGTCCATGAAAGCAGGGAGGAGATAAAGACTGTTTATGCATGTTTGCTCTGCTGTGACCTCAGACTTTCACAGATTTCTCCCTCAAATGTGGAAAGATCCTCCAGTCCAACCAGCACTGGATGCTGGAGCCACTGCTCCAGCACACCTCCTGTGATGGGCACTCCCATCCGCCAAGATAACCTGCTCCATATTTTCTATCTCTGACCATTGTAGGGTTTCCCTTGCACTGATCTGCAGTTTCCATTAGTCGTGCTTCTAGCCCTTGAATCCCATGGAATCCACCTGCCTCCTCTTCCCAGGATAGTGATTTTGACATAGGGTTTTCATACCCCTGCCCCTTCCTTCCTCCAAAGCAATATCCCAGCTTCCTCTGCCAAGGCTTCAGGCCCATCCCCAGGCTGGTCAACCACATCCATTTCAGTGGATTTCACCAGCTTTCATGCAGAGCTTCTGGAAAATCTGACCGACTCCCACCAGCACAAAACAGCAGTTCATACTCTCAGGTCCAGAGAGCTTTAGAGATCATCAAAGAAGTTCAGTTCCCCCACCTTCCAGATGAGGCTGAAGGTCACAGACATGCAGTAATTTGCCCAAGTATTCTTATTCCCGGTAGAATAAAAGAACCACATTTGCCAACAACAACAAACAATATCATCATCATTGTTGTTATTGTTTTTATTAGCAGCCATATCACAGGATGAACTCATGTTGGACTTTGGTCTTAGAATTTTGATATTTTCATCAGTGATGTCAACATGAATCTTGGAATCCCTCCTTGTAAACAAGTCAGTGAAAAAATATATAGAGACGGTAGGTAGGCAGATAGATAGATAGATAGATAGATAGATAGATAGATAGATAGATAGATAGATAGATAGATAGATAGATAGATAGATGGATGAAATCCTTAGAAACAGGAAGTAGATTAGTGGTTGGGGGGCGGTGAAGGAGAAAGTGGGGAGTGAACATTAGTGAGTAGGTTTCTTTGGGGGATAATAAAAATGTTCTGAAATTTGATAGTGGTGATAGTTGCACAACTCAGTGAACATACTAAAAGTAGCTGAACTGTGCACTTATAAAGGGTAAATCTTACGGCACGTGACTATATCTTAATAAAGCTATGTATTTTGAAAAGTCAAGGAATAGCTGACTGTCTCCAATTTTCTCCAGCTCGGTAGTCTTTCTTTAGTGCCCTTGGTCACAGAATCTCAAAAGAATCCTAGGGATCTGGAAGATTGATGTCACTAGACAGAACAAACCTTGGAACTTCTCTTATTGGATCTTTTCTGAACTTTTTATTCCAAGTCAGCATTCCAAGAAATAGACTCCATCAAAGTTTGTTTTGGTCAAAGATGTGAACTCCCAGGCTACAATTTATGAACACTGGGTGTTAAATGCCGTAAGTAATAATCTTGCTTGGTCTTTCCAGAAATCCCTAAGGCAGTGGTTCTTAAACTTGCGTGTGCATCAGGAATACCTTGGAGGGCTTGTTAAAACACAGATTGCTGGACTGCCCCCTCAGAGTTTCTGATTCAGTAGTTCTGATTTGAATTTCCAAGTGATGCTGCTGCTGACGTGAAACCATGCACCCCAGTTATTCTCCTGTTTTACAGATGAGAAAACTGAAGCTCAAGAAGTTTCAGTAAATTGCCTAGAATCACATGATATCGCAGATACCAACTGTGCACCGAGCCAGTTGCATCTCCCTAATCACCTCTCTCTTGCTGCTCTCAAGAATAGAAGTTAGATGCTGGGCTTCCCTGGAGGCACAGGGGTTAAAGACAGCACTATCAAGCAATTGGCAGCCACTGCAGCATGAGTTCGATCCCCAGGCGGCCAGGGAGCAACCCACATGGCACAGCAGACCTCTCCTGTCTCGCTCACTGCTCCCCTCAGCAGTGTATTTCAGTGGATCAGCCTGTTCTGTTCCCCACTCTCTCTGGTGAATCCTCTCACCCCCCACACCTTTGGCCTGTACCCCAGTTCTTATATGAAAAAAATAAATCTTTAAAAAAAAAAAAAAGAAGTTGGATGTTATAATCCTTTCCCAATATTTCTTGCACCTATAGATGACTACCCTTTACAAGTGCATGATTCAGTGTCAACCAGTGTCCCCTTCTTTCTGCTTCAAAGACTGACAAGATGCCAGATGCAGTTTCTTCCCCATGAGAACTACATGCAAGAGATGTTGAGCAGGACAAGATAACCCTGGGTCCTTGATGACATACAGCTGATCCAACATGACCAATAGACTTCTCTGTTTGAAAATTAAACCCCTATTATGAAGTCACTATTAATCATTCTCTTATTTACAGCTGATATCACCGCTAATGGTACACAAGGATGATCAATAGTGGCGCCAGGATGGATGCCTAAGCTTATTTAACACCCAACTTATTCTTTCTACTCTCCATGCTGCCACTGGAAGTGGGATTTGGGGCTGTGATATACTCAACACTACCTAAGAAATCTCTTAACTTCCCTCTAATAATGGTCTTCAAAGGGAAGTGGCTTGAGTAATTAGCCTCAATCTCAAGCGGAGGAATTGGATGTGGTTTGAATCTAACCAATGTCCCATGACTGACCCAAGCAAAATGTGCCTTTAGACCCTCCCTACTCAAAGATCAGTCCACCCATCCACAGCAGCAGCAGCATTCCCAGAGTTGGTTGGAAATGCAGGCTCTCCATCCCCATCCCAGTCCTGGCTGTCAGAATCTGCACAATTGTCTAGATCCCCAGGCACTTCATATACTACTGAAGTTTGCAAAGTGATGTTCTAGTTCAAGCCTACAAGGCTGAGTGAGGACTAGAACCACTTGGAAAACTAAAATTCAGCAAATAAGCCAAAGACAAGAGTCTTGGGCCTCACCCCAGCCCCACTTAATCAAAACTCAGCTTGAGTAGCAACCAATAACTGTATCACTAGTTCTTTACATTATTTTGTGTAGGAACCATTTTTTTTTTTTTTTAATATTAAATTTTATTTTTATATTCCCCCATACAATTGCAAACGCCCCATTCTGACCCCAATCCTTCCCCTCCCGCCCCCCACCCCCCAACAAGTGTCTCTGGTTCATAGTTTTTTGTTGATTTTGATTTTCACTTTCTTATAGTTATTCATTTTCCTGGTCCCTATTTAAGTTTTCTAGATTCCTGCTATGAGTGAGACCATCCGGTGGTATTTTTCTTTTTCTTTTTGGCTTATTTCGCTGAGCATGATCCCTTCCAGTGCCATCCATGTTGCTGCAAATTGCATGTGTTTATCTTTTTTGAATGCTGAGTAATATTCCATGGTATATATGTACCACATCTTCTTGATCCAGTCATCTATTTTTGGGCATTTGGGTTGTTTCCAAAGCTTAGCTATTGTAAACAGTGCTGCTATAAACATAGGAGTGCAGGTGCTCTTTGGAATTGATGTTTCTGTGTCCTTTGGGTAAATACCTAGGAGTGGAATTGCTGGATCATATGGAAGCTCTATGTTTAGTAGGTCCAGAAATCTCCACACAGCTCTCCATAGTGGTTGGACCAGTTTGCACTCCCACCAACAGTGCACAAGAGTTCCTTTTTCTCCACATCCTCGCCAACATTTGTTGTTGCTAGTTTTTTTAATATGTGCCATTCTCACTGGTGTGAGATGGTATCTCATGGTAGTTTTGATTTGCATTTCCCTGATTACAAGTGATGTTGAACATTTTTTCATATGTCTGTTGGCCATTTGCATTTCCTCTTCAGAGAAGTTTCTTTTTAGCTCTTCTGCCCATTTTTTGACTGGATTATTTTCTTTGTTGTTGCTGAGTCTCATCAGCTCTTTGCAGATTTTTGTGATCAGTCCTTTATCATTAGTGTTGGGTGCAAAAATGTTCTCCCAGTTGGTGGGGTTTCTCTTTGTTTTTGTTATTGTCTCTTTTGCTGTGCAGAAGCTCTTTAATTTGATGTAGTCCCAGCTGTTTATCTTTCTCTTCACTATCACTGCTTTGGGTGATGTGTCTGTAAAGATGTCTTTGATGTGCAAATCCCGTAGTGTTTCGTCTATATTTCCTTCCATGTATTTTATGGTTTCAGGTCTTATGTCTAGTTCTTTAATCCATTTTGAGTTGATTTTTGTGTATGGTGTGAGGTAGTGGTCAAGCTTCATTCTTTTGCATGTAGCGACCCAGTTTTCCCAGCACCATTTATTGAACAAACTTTCTTTGCTCCAATGCATAGTCTTTGCTCCTTTGTCAAAGATTAGTTGACCATAAATCTGTGGGTTTATTTCTGGATTTTCTATTCGATTCCATTGGTCTGTATGTCTGTTCTTGTGCCAATACCATGCAGTTTTGATGATTATGGCTTTGTAGTATAGTTTGAAGTCTGGGAGTGTGATGCCTCCATTTCCTTCTTTTTTTTTCAGTAGAGCTTTGGCTATTCGGGGTTTTTGGTGATTCCATATGAATTTCATCAATAATTGTTCTATTTCTTTGAAGAATGCCATTGAGATTTTGATTGGAATAGCATTGAATCTGTATATTGCTTTTGGTAGGATGGCCATTTTAATAATGTTTATTCTTCCAATCCATGAGCAGGGGATGTCTTTCCATTTCTTTGTGTCTTCTTCTATTTCTTTTAACAGTGTTTTATAGTTTTCTTTGTATAGGTCCTTTACCTCTTTTGTTAGATTTATTCCCAAATATTTGATTTTTTTTGTTTCGATAATAAAAGGGGTGGTTTTTTTGATTTCTTCTTCTTCAGATTTATTGTTTGTGTATAGGAAGGCTACTGACTTTTGCGTGTTGATTTTGTATCCTGCCACTTTACTGAATTGATTGATGAGTTGAATTAGTTTTTCTGTGGAGATTTTGGGGTTCTCTATGTATATTATCATATCATCTGCAAATAGTGATAGTTTGACTTCTTCTTTTCCTATTTGGATTCCTTGGATGTCTTTCTCTTGTCTTATTGCTCTGGCTAGGACTTCCAGTATTATATTGAAAAGCAGTGGTGAGAGTGGACATCCTTGTCTTGTTCCAGATCTTAATGGAATTGCTTTCAGCTTTTCACCATTGAGAATGATACTGGCTGTTGGCTTGTCATAGATGGCCTTTATGATGTTGAGGTATGTTCTGTAGGAACCATTTTTAGAAACTGATTAAAGTTATGCCCCTTCTCCCAGAGAACTGTACATACACATACGCACACACTTCACACCCAATTTCAGGGATTCTGCGAAGTCCCCCCAGGAATGTGAACTCAGAAAAGGACCCCTCTCTGTGTGTCTGGGCAGTTATAGAAATGCACTCAGGATCCTAATGAGAAAAGGCAACCCAGCTCCTGTGTGCTGGACTAGCCCTGGTTAGTGCCACCTGAAGATGGCTTATGTAACCGACTGGAGCCAGAGGACACCACTCCATGAGCAGCTTCTGCAATAAGTACAGTTTTATGCTCCCCAGGCTTTCCCATCATCACAGATTACAAGCTCTCCATTTCATTTTCACCAAATTAACCTAATTCACATGGCAGATGACTTCCTGTTCAATCAGTACCCACAAGGATGCCACAGAGGCAGGTACCTCATTCAATTAGGAAGAGAGTTTCAAAAATACATGCAGAGCACATAGTTCACGCAAGGTGTTCAGCATGCATGCAGGATCAGAGAGAGAATCACCACCTCCTCCAGCCAACTGGGCAGATGCATCTCCCCCACCTACACATTTCTACTGCCACACTTACTTCACATCTTGTCATGCGGTCCACCACTGTGTTTTGCACAAAATGGATTGCTGGGGGCAAATAATAGGCTTTTCATTGCAGTACAATACCTAGATCTAGCACAGGACCTGGTAAAAGTAGGCATGAAAGGATTATGGAAAGAAGGGAGGGAGGGAAAGGAATTCTGTTTTTTAAACAGAATGAGAAGAACAGGAATTAGAATCTAGAAAACTCAAGTGCAAGTTCTACCACGCGCTGGACAACGTAGGGTCTCAGCCTAGGTATTTAACCTTGAGTCTTATTCCCCCTCTACAAGATGGAATCACTAAGAACACACACCAGAATTTCTAGTTATTGTGACAATTGGAGAGTACACATGAGCAGATTTTTGTAGAACACATCACCAGGCCAGGGCAGTGCAAAGGGCTGGGTCCCGAGCTCTGGCACAGCTGAAGTAACACCCAGTCTGACTGCAGCATTGGTAGCCTTCTGACCTTGGGCAAGTGTTGCCAACTCCCTGCAGCACTCGCTCCCTCCTTTGAGTAATGGGGGTGGCTCTGAGACAATAGGCAGAGAAAAGGTGCCGGCCAATCTCGTGTCCCCCTTCCCTTGGCACCTTGCCTTCTTGCTGGGTGGCATATATAAATGTGTGGAACGACCAATAAGAACTGACTAGAAAAGAAAAAAAAAATGCTGTTTCCATCAATCTGATCAAGTAGTGTGGGAAAGCGTGATCCAACAACCAGATCGCTAATTAGAGGTCAGGGGGAGGAGAGTGCTGGGGAGAATTCTCATGGTTCAGAACGCTATAGAACATAAAGCTTGCATAGTCAAGTTTCTCAATTTTCCATCACATGAGCAAACTTCATTTGCCTAGATGGAGCAATAACTGCATGCATTTCTTTATATATTTCCCTTTTCCTTCCCTACCCCACCCTCCTCGCTAATCCACTTTAACGTCTTCGTAGCTCCGCTTTCCAGCCTTTTTCCCTCCCAGCCTCCAAAGTGGCTAAGCTGTTTGAGGCTTTGTGGGCAGAGTTCTGGGTTCAAATCCCAGCTGCTGCCTTTCAACTCCTGACCTCACACAGATCAGCTTTAACTCAAGGGGTCTGGGTTGCCTCTCCACTCCAGCCATCCAGTCCAGCCAGGGGGCAGGGCTGTCAGGACTCAGTGAGATGCACTGCTGATCTGGAGGGGGCACGAGGCTCTCCCTTCCTCTATGTGTGTGGAAGGATCCAGCTTGAAGAAGCTCATGAATCTGATTCACTTGTTCAAGAAGAAAGGGAAATGAGAAATCCCCAGACCCGAACCAGACTTGGCTGAAAGTCAGGGAGTGGAGAAAGCCCTTTACAGCAAACGCCTATGGAAACATCCCTGTATTTTACAAGCCTCTGGCGCCTTCCACCAGGGCTAGGAGGCTGATTCAGCCGGAAGCACCAACAGCTGTCCTCTTGAAGTTCTGGTGGTTCTCGTTCCCTCTCTGCCTGCACGCCTATGTGTCCGGAGATTGCTCCTGTGCAGCTAATACCAGAAGAGACATCATTTGGTCAGAAAGATTCTCCCCAAACCCCCCACCTCAACTCAAGCCAAACTGGGGAAACCCATAATCAGGACGAACTGAGTGGAAGATGAGTGAGGAGGCTTTCAATGGGCCACTTGTTAAGCCTCCAAAGCACAGCCCCCCCAGGTCAGTGGCCAGCTGCCCATTCACATTACGTGAGGAACAGGCCTGGGAATGAGGGAGGGAGGCTCCCACAGCACCCACACTCATAAGCACTGGCACTTGGAGACAGTGCCTGGAATCTTCTTCTGACTCTCCAGTTGTTCCCAGGACAGAGAGAGAAGAGGCCTTGTGCGGACCGAGAGCCTGAGCATGGTCTGTGCATCTCAGGTCTCTGCAAACGAGTACTGGGCTCTTCCACAGGCAGTCTCAGACCACCTCTCCCCTGTGCAGTGGACCCTGCTGAGCCCATCTTACAGCTGAAGAAACTGAGGCCCATGAAGATGTGAAGTGCCCAAGTGATCTCCTTGCACAGAGCAGACCCAGGTTTCAAGTGCATGTCTGCCTGAATTCTACCTGGTGACCCTGACACCCTCCAGGAGCTGTCAGGTACCATCTCCCTGATCTGCAATTTTTTAGTCTTTCTCCACCCTAGTTTGTAGTGTCCTTGTCCCAACCTGAAGGGTAAATGGAAGGAGGCACAAGGTGCCAGGCAGCAGGGTACAGCTGGCAAGTAACCCATGTCTTTCCTTTTGCACAGTCTTGGAGCAGGAAGACCCAGTTTACACCTATGATGTAAGTGGCCAGGCTTCCAGAAGTCATTCCATGCAGAACAGGGCATTTAAGCAGTCCCAGCCAATGCCCCAGTGTTGCAAAGTCCACTAGTTGTTACTGATGAGGCCTCAGATCTAGCTAGCCTTCACTCTGCCAACCTGGGCAAACAAGGGCCTCTTGGAAGCTGAGTTCCAGTAGAGAAAAGAATGACTAGATTGGGCTTATAGGCCAAAACTCTAATGTTGAGGAGCAGGCTATGGGGATTAAAAAACTTGTCAGTGTGATGACAGGAAGTCCATGGGTAAAACCAGAACTGCATTTTCTCACCGTGGAGAGTGGATGTGTCATTGCTCCCCACTTCTTTGTAAATAAGGAGCTGGTGCTATCGGTGGAATAATTTACAACCCACTGTGCTTCAGTGAAAATGGCTGCTATGTTTACTGGCTGTAAAAAACATCTCTGAACATACTGACCTTCAGCAGGTGAGCCCTTGAGTTTATGGCACTGAAGAATTGTTTTACTGCCCCAGCACAGGTAACAGTTAGGCTGGACACCTGTTGGAGGTGAGCATTAAGGGACTGAACCCCCTGAAATTTCAGAAAGATGAAACCCTTGAAAGAGCAAGGTGCCCCCATGGGAGCAAACCAGATAAAATAAACCAAGTCCCCAGTCAGAGCTTGGTGCGTGGAAGACATCTGAGTCCAGGATGAGCCAGCTGAACCAAAGAGCAAAACCTGGAGGCGACTACTGGATCAGAGAATTCAACTGGAGGACAAGAGGATGAAGTCCAAGATAAGTCACAAGGGAATGCCTATGACCAGGTTGGGATAAGCTACGTAAATTGATAATTATGAGTGCTAGAAACCAGACAAAGATCAAAGATGATGTAGTAGACAGGGTCCTCCTGAGAGAGAACCACCAGGAGATGTGTATAAGAGGAGATTCATATAGGAACTGGCTCCATAGTTTGGAGGTCAAAAGTCCCATGATCTGCCAGGTGAAGGAGGAGGACAAGGAAAGATGGAGGCTCAGTATGAACCTGAAGATTTGAGAACCAGAAGTCACTGGCATAAATCTTTGTCTGAGTCTTAATAAGTAAGAACTAGACGTGCTATGTCCAAGGGCTAGGGAAAAGGGCTGTCTTAGCTTAGGCAGAGAAAGCATCCTTCCTGCACCCTTTTTGCTCTATCCAAGCCCTTGAAGTATTGTCTGATGCCCACCACAGTGGTGAGAGTGGCCTTTACTTAGTCTGCCAACTCAAATGCAATCTCAGAAGACACCCTCACAGACATCCCAGAAATGATGTTTCACCAGCAGGCTGGGCATCTCTTAGCCCAGGCACACAGACACATAAAACTAACTCTCACAGATGGGAACTACAGTAAAGGTCTGATCCTGAACAACTCTGGAACAGAGGCAAAGCAGGAATTACTCATGAACCGAAGAAGCAGGGCATGGCAATCCCCAGATGGGTAGATCGAGATGGCTGGAAAGAACAAATTTAGGATAAAAAAAATATTCTTCCTTTTCACCCTTCAACATACTGTAAGAAGCTATTCCTTTTCTCATGAATGCCTTAGTATGGGGATTTTCAGAGATCCTAATGTGGAGCTCACTTCCCCAAACGTCAATCACCAAAGCATCCAAGACTATACCAACCACAGCCAGACAGATGCTCTTTGAGTCTTTACCAGAAAGTTAACGTGACAGGTTACAAACCCTTTAGAGATCTGCACTGCACTGTCAGGCCCATACATCTTGGGAACAGACAGAAGGGTACAAAATAAAGAATAGCCAGCTAAAAGACACACTGGGAGACTTGAGACATTACAGGCAGTGATGAAATTGAGGAGTGTGTAGCGCTTGCTTGCATGAAGAGTTCTGGAAGAGGGCTTCACGCTCAGCAAGCATCTGGGACAAATGAGGAAAAATCTAGTGGCTGGGCTGCAATTGCCCAATACCCTGGGCCTCTGGGGAGAAATAAGGAGGAAGCAAGCCATTGTGTCCAGACCAAGTTAGAAACCTAGTGATTTCCATTCCTGGTATTTTTAAATCTCTGCCTTTGAAGGTCATTTTTATTTTTTAATTGAAAAAAAATTGCTGTTGATGATCTGCCAGTTCTTCACACATACAATTATTGTTGAAAGCCAGAGGCCCCCACCTTTTTCTAAATAAACAGTCAGAACAATATCTGAGAAGACCTGAAGTTGCAGGGGGGCAGGGTGTTCTCATTCCTATCCCTGTTATCCCTACTACACATATCACACACACACTCACATACACACACACACACACACACACACACACTCCTCAAGCAAGGCCTGTCCACCACCACACCCCAGCACCTTGTACTAGGACTGAGATACTGCAGCTACTCTGTGACTCTCTGGCAAATAAACTGATTAATAAATTAGGATATAAATCAGAGCTAGAAAGCAGGCACACAAGAAAAATAAAGGGTACAGAGCAGATATGGGGTCCTGCACCCAAGAACTCTGAGATCTATTGACAGTAACAAGGCCTGACATTTGTATGACACTTGTCAGATTACAAAGGTTCTCCACATCCATATCATTTTTGATCTTCACCAACCCCCTCCCAGGAGTTAAGGAGCTTCAATGCTAATGTCCTACAAGAAAATAAAGCCCAGAAAGGACAACCCATGCTGGCTTGCTCAGGCAGAAAGAAAGAGAACTCAAAACTAAAACTTCTGAATTCAAAGCTGGAACCCTGGTGGCTGCTAATCTACAGGTGTGGTTGTAAACTACACTATTTAAGCCAATGACTCCAATGCAATCCAGGAAGACTTGAGAAATTAACAACATCAATCCATCCATTCCTTTACTCAGCACAAATATAACAAGCACCTGTTATGTTCTGTGCTATGTTTAAGGAGACAGAGCAGCAAATAGGACAACACAGTCCTTGTATCCCCCAAGCTTACATTCTGGTAGGATATATAGAGAACAAAGGGGTAAACAAAGAGATTAACAAGAAAATTATAAACTGATGAGTGCTAGAAAAGAGAACAACATAATGGAACATGATTGGGGCAGTCCTTGGATGGACAGAGAAGCTTCTGAGAGGTGATTTGAGCCAAGAACTAAAGAATGAAAGTGAGCCGGTCTTTCTAAGAACACTTCAGAAAGAGGGAGGGAGCACACACCATGTATGGGTGCTAATAAGGAGTCCAGGAGTTCCAGAATGAGACAGGATGCCACCACGGCTGGTGCATGGGTGAGTAAAAAGACTCCTGCCATGAATGTAGAGGTAAATGCAGATATAGAAATAGAAGTGCATGCAGCTACAGAGGTAAGTCACTGATTTTTTTTCCTGCCCAGAATCCCACCCTCTTCTTCTGTAAGCAAAATGTCATTTTTCTTTGAACAATTACCTTTCCAATATTGTCATCCCATGAGATGTGAGTGGTATTGAGCCCACTCCCAGCACAGAAATAGGCACACAATCCATACTTAGATTCTCATTCCCTCCCTCTGTCTGTGTCCTAGCATCCCACCAGCTCATCCACCCACCCCCACCACCACCCTGGTCACCAAGTAAATCACCAGGCCGATAAATAAAACTTCAGCCAGAACTGTTAGTCAGGCTATCACCATGAGATGCTGGTGACTGTCCTGCCACAAAAGGCAAAGTTCCCAAGAGTGGAGCCATCCCAGAGGACAGCTGAGCTGAGCATGGATCCTGTAGCTTTGGTTTGAGTGGAACCTGGACTTTTCATCTATGTGAACTAATTTTATTGTTCCACCAAGTTTGAAATGAAAGTTCTGTAACTCGCAATCTATGCATGATCCAGACTTACACAGTTATGCAGGCTGTTGAGTGGCAAATTGATGGAGAAGGGACAAAAGTAGAAACAGAGACATCCATTAGGAGGTTGCTATAAGAATCAGAGCAGAATCGAAGTGTTCTGCTAAACAGGATCCAGGTTTTTGGAGTGATTTTACTGAACTGTGTGGCCATCTGCGTCTTATATAGCAATACAGCTCACACACCAAGCTCGCTTGCGATGTGAGGTCCCGCATGTGCTCCCTCTCCATCTGGATCACTCTCATTCTGGGGTCTCAGCTCAGCTGACTTTTCACAGTGACTTCCAGAAATCTATCCATGTGGTTCCCCCACTTGTTTTCTACCCGATTACCTTGTTTACGCCCTCAAAGCATTGTCACCATCCATGATTATATTGTTTATTTATTGTGTTCCCCTTGGCCTCTGTCTTTCCCAGGGAACTGTAAGTTTGGGGAAGATGGGAAGGGAGAGTGTGTCTGTCTCAATTGCAGTTGTCTCTTAGCTCCTTAACACCACCCAGAACACAGCAATGTTCTGTAGATACCTGATGGCTACCCTTTGACCCAATAACCCCTCACCTGACAATTATTCCAAAAAGGTAACTCAAAGAAAAATCTCTTAAACAATGTAACAGATAGTCATTGCCTCTTTGAGTAAGTAGAGCTCGTTAAGTGAACAATGCCATGTCTACAAGGTGTTACTGCAGACAGAGAAAATAGTAATGATGAAAATTTAGAAAAATGTCCCCAAATAAAGTCAAGTCATAAAGGAAGGATAAAACATTGTATGGATTGTACTTATGGTTTAAAGCAAATATACACCTGTCATCAAAATCTAAGCACACATGGCTACATACCAGGAAGAAGGGTGCAAAAATAAACAGGTGATGTGGAAGGCAGATTGACCCCTGGATTGTTTTTACAGTGTTGTTTTACTTCCTTACAAGTGGACTCAACAATAAATAGATGATATGGTGCACAATGATGAGATTCAGTATAAGATGCTGTGGAATGGTAGGCTGTAAGAATCATGCTAGTCTCACAGAGCTATTGTGAACTTGAAATGGAATCCTTTCTTTACAGAGTTAAAATTATAAATATTCACATGGAGGTATGAAATAGCAGTACATGATATATCTGGATGCGGGATCTTTCCATGGAGAGTGGTTTCTGGTCTTCAGTTGGGCAGCTTTTCAGCTTCACGACCCAAACTGATGACAGTGGAGATAATCCTCATTTCCCTGCACATGTCCTAGTGACATCCACTGACTCTTGTGTCCTTATCTATAAAATTTTGCAGAAGAGAACAAATAGATCTCATCTTCAGGACAATGTCTCAGCAGGATGAAGCTTCTATCAGGCCTCTTGTTATTCTGCTCCAGTTCTATCTATAGAACTGGGCAATGCTGGCTATTCCTTTATTGTTGAGCAGCTGAGTGCAGGGAAAAGGGCTTCTGTGGACAAAGAGGTGTAGAAAGAAATGAATCACTGGATCCTTCAAGAGAGGGGAATTTTATTATTACTCCTATGTGACATCAAAAGGGTACTTATTAACTGCAAAATGGATCGCAACCACTTATTGGCTACTTGTCAGGTGCCTTGTTGGGAAAGCCTGTCATCTACGTTCTCTTCTGAAGGCCTCTGTGCTTCTGGATTCTGGGATGAAATGAAGCAGCAGGTGCCATCTGCACCACAAGGAGCTGTCTCTCAAACTGTGGAGAAGACGGAATGACCAAAGAGCAGGAGGACTTCTTCCAGGACATGGTGCACACAGACTCAGAGAGCTACTTAATCTGTCATGCTCCAAGACGCACCCTTCTCGAGACCACTTACACCCACGCGTTGGTTTTCACCCCTTCACCTAAACCTCTGATAGGAGGCCCTCGACACCCCCTCCTAGTAAGGGAAATAGGTTTCAGTCAAATCATATCTATATAAAATTCTAACTCCACCTCTTCCTATTTGTGTGACTTTGGGGGAGTTATGTAAATGCTCTGAAGCAGTTTCCTGAGGAGACTACTATGAAGACAAAGTGATATTCAAGATGGTGGCTGCACAAGGCTTGGAGCACAACGCACACTCTAAAGGTGGTGACAATTACTACTATGACCAGCCCTGTCACAAGGATGAGGGAGGGCATTAGAAGTAATAAAAAAGGAGAAAACAAAAGGAAGGGGGAGGAAAGGTAGCAGTATCACATCCAGACAGGAAAACATTCAGAAGCAGCAAGGAAACTGAATCTTCCAGTTTCTTTCCCCTTTTGAAGAGTTGAAGGAACCTTTTCCAGATGCCTCCCATCAGCTTCCCCTTTACATCTCTTAGGCCATAGAAAATGATCCACCCATCCTAAAATCCACTGCTAACAGAGGAAAATGGGGTATAGTGACTAGTTAAAGTAGCAGTAGCTCTGCCCCAAGCTGGAGATCGAGCCACCCTTCTTAAACTGGTTTTGTCAGCAGAGAAGAGTGGGAGGAGGCCAAGGGCAGGTAACTATCAGCATCTGGACAAAGTGATCTCCTGTCAACAGGGAACTCTTGGGATTCCAGAGACCCCTTCAGGCAGAGAAGCATGGAAGGTAAGAGCTTCAGCATTAGGGTCACAAATGATGTTTACTTCTAGCCCCTCTTGGGACCTCAGCAAAGCACGTTGGGGATGTGCTGACATGATGATTTATGTCCCTGCTGCCATCCTTGGTCATCTGTCTGCATTTGCCACTTCCCGAGGCTTCCAAAGCCCAGAGGATGAAATAGAAAAAATAAAGTGTTGGGAACTACCTTATTTGCTACCTATTGGACACAATGGATTTTTTGTACATGCTAGATCATTTAATTCTCACAATAACTGAACTGAGAGTCAATGGAACTCTGTTATAGATGAGGAGGCTGGGTTTGATCCAACAACCTGTCCCACAGCCTACAGTTAGTAAGTGGCAGGGCCAAAACTCAAGTTCAAAGCTGCCTGACTCTAAAACCTACAACCTCAGATATAGACATGTTACCTACCAGTGTAACCTTGAAATGCAGATAAGCTACCTTCCAGAAGGCAGCAGAGTCCAAGCCACAACAATGAGAAAAGGACTCACCAGAAACATTAAGTTAGTGTAGGAATGCAGTCAGAAAAGCTGAAGGAAGAGTTAAGTATATTCAGGAAGAAAGAGATCAGCATCACATTCTGATCCCAGAAAGAGACCACACACAAGCTACAGGTATAAAGCACCCTAGGCCCCCAATACTCTATGCATGTGTTGCCACGACTGGATTCCATAAAGCCCCTCAACCAGTGTTACAATAGTCCACAGGCTGGTCTGCAAAGTGCTGGTCTGCAAAGTACTTGTTTCCAGTTCACAAGAAATGTAGCAAAGAAAATGAGTGGTTAAAAACCTGTGTGACACTTGCACCTGGCTAGGGCCACCAAGCACCTAACCAGTGAACAGTCTCAGGGAATATGGTCTAGACCATGTTGGGTGTTGTTGAATTTGGTTGCTTAAGACACAAGCTGCATTATAGTAACAGTCTGTAACAGACTGGAAAATTAAAAATTAAATGAAGAATTTGTTCTTAACCCTGGGACTTCCCCCACAGGAAGCTGGAAAAGAACCGCCCCTATAGTCCGGCTAGGTAGATACAATTACTCCCATTTTATAGGCGAGGCGAATGAGACTCAAAGAGACTGACTCACTTACACAAGGTCAACATGACTGGAAAGAGGCAGGAAAGGAAAACACTCAGGTTCAGTGACAAATGAGGAGACCTATGCAGTCTCTCAGTTCCTGATAACAGAGAGTGTTGGCAAGAGGGGACTGTAAAAAGATCAGGCTTATAAAAATAAAATCATTTCCTCTCTCTCTGCAGTTGCCAAAGTGTAGCTGAGATAAGATGCCTCAGGTGAGAACTATCTGTGAAGAGAGGACAGGAATCAAAGGGAAATGCATGGGTTTATTCCTGAGAAAGGCCAGTCTTTTCATATCGTGGTTTATAAGCCAACTTATTGACTTACTGTGTTTTCACTTCCATAAATCATGAAGGACTATTATAAAGCCCTTCCAACCTAGCTCTAGAATTCACAAATGCCATCATTGGTTGTAGGCCCAACCAGATTGAATGAGCCACCTCCACAGGGCTTGACCTTTTCTATAATGTTCCAACATGACTTCCTCCCCTTCCCCAACTGGAAAAGCTCTGCTCTAGCTGAAAACATTTTTGGAATTGAGTATTTTTATAGCCACAACTCTGCAATTCAAGAACCAAGACTCATTATAGCTCATTTTTAAAAGGGAGCTTTAGTGGAGCTGTTCAGGGATCTCCCACACACATTCTAGGACAGAAGCAGGAGTAGAGAAGCACATGAGAATGGAAAGGTGTCATGGCCCCTCACATCACTCAGTTGCTGTCCTCCAGAAGCCACTGGACACTCTCTTCCTCATGATCTCTCAGATCCTGTCTATCTGCCCTAAACTCATTTTTCTCCTTTCCATTTACTTATTACTTTAGCACCTCTCTACCTTCACACACACACACTCACCATTACCTTCCAACCTCAACTCTACCTTGCAACTTTGCAAATGCAGCACCAGCGCTAACTAATCCATTGCTGTTCCCAGATCAAATTCCCAAAAAAAGGGATCTGATGGGCTGAGCTCATCTTCTCAAGCCAGGCCTCTTATCAGTGGTCACCTGACTACCCAAGATTCAGTTTTCTTGGAGCCCAAGGTTAACCTCTGGTCTCAATAGCTATTGCCAGGAAAGGCCAAGTATGTGACATGGGTCATGGCTGCTTAAATGAAGGAGATCGCCACTAACAGTTTCTGCCCAGTAATAAATGAAAAATAAACTCCTGTTTCCAACTGAAGGATTTCGGAGACTGATATCTTCTCTGGGAAGTCTCCCATAATTTCTCCATGTAAGTTTTTATTCCTTGTGTTCTCAGACGACATTGCAAATCCCTTTCCAGGAATGCTCTCGTTATTAACTATTAATGTGTGCTTACTTCTCCAGTAGACACCGAGGTCTTTGGGGAACTGAACCACACCACCACCATCTATGGACCGACCCTCATGCATGGCATGGAACCTGGCGCTGGGCATGGAGGGAGCTCAATAATTGTGCAGGGAGTGAATAACCGGCTCAGGCAACTGAGCCGGTGCCTGGATAAATGATGATCAGAGAATTGTGCTACTCAATTTGACAACTTCAAGTCCCTCTGTGTCCACTTTAGATAAACTAAGGAGGCTATTGGGGAGGGGAGAGAGGAGGAGCTAAGAGGGAGATGAAATCCACGTGAAAAAATTAAAAGAAAAAAATTAGTCTCACAAAGAAGAGACAAAAAGTATATGAACTTCTGGCTTTGTTGCAGCATCTTTTGCTTCCAGAGGTTCCTTTAGGTGCTATTGGATTCCTTGGTAGAGCAGGTGAGGATAAGGGATTAAAGTTTGGGTTCAGTATCCCTCCCTGTAAAATGGAGAGAGTGGCAGCTACTTGACTGGGTGGCTAAGAAGATAAAAATGAAATAACAAATGAAAATAACCAGGCAGAACACCCCAGGAGCAGGTTGAGGAGGCTCAGGGATCCCGAGGGATGGCTCTGGAGCTGCCCAGAACATGCCAGGAAGCTGTCCATGGCAGAAGATCAATTGCACATGCAGGGACTTTCACAGGGAAGCACCAAATCTTTATGAAATGGTTCTTCCTCCTGGGGCTTAGAGCGCAAAGGCACCAGCCAGCAGGGTGTTGCTGCCCACTGACAGCTGGAGGCCAGCTCAGACCAATAGCGACACTGGGGTGTTAATCATTAAAATGCTGTGTCTGTTTTTGTCTGGGGACAAGGCATTTCGATCTTTGTTCTCCCTCCATAAAGATGAAAGGTGAGGTGCTGCCAAAGGTGAGGTGCTACTCCCTGGATGGCACGCCTGCCCAGCCACCAGGATGGAAGGCTCCAGCTGCCAGCCCCTGCTGAGTCCCTGAAGGGAAAAGCCCGAATGGGGGCTGGGGAAAGGGAAGGCAGAAGCCCCTCCCAGGAGAGCAGGCTCCATCCATTCAAATGAGAGTCCTCACTAGCTGGTTGGCAGAAGATAGTTCAAAAACAAGAAGGTCTGTACCCCAGAGAAATGAAAACACATGTCCACACAAAAACTCATACATGAGTGTTCCCAACAGCATTATTCATAACAGTCGAAAGGCAGAAGTAACCCAAGTGCCCACCAAGTGATAAACAGATAAACCAAGTCTGGTCTGTCCACACCATAGACAATTATTTGGCACTAAAAATGAATGAACTACAGATATGAGGATGAAGCTTGAAAACATTATACTCAGCACAAGAAGCCAGTCAACAAAAGACCACATGCGATGGGATTGCATTTGTATGAAATGTCCAGATAGGCAAATCCACAAAGACGGAATGGAACGTAGATGAAGGTTGCCAGGAGTGGGGGTGGGGTGGGGCAAGGGGCTGGGAGTGACGGCTCACAGACGCAGCGTTTCCCCTCGAGGTGATGACAATACAGTTCTGTGAATACACTAAAAACATTAACTTAACACTTTCAACGGGTGAATTGTGAGGTATGTGCATTGTTATTTCATAAACTGTCATCTAAAAAAAAATAGCAGTGTGAAAAGTTGTAGTTCACTCTTTTTTTCCTCTTTTTTTACATCATTGTTCATTTTTAAACAATATTTGCTTCCCCCCACCCCCTCAGGTGTAGTCCCCATAGAGTTTCCTTCACCAGTGCACCCGTGCACCATCATGGGGTCAGATTCTTAGCGCGCATATTTTCATTGAGAGAATGCTGAAGACCTGGAGAAATGTCAAGTGAACCCGAACACCATGGGTACGAGTCAAGCACTGCCCTAGGAGCTGGGGCTACAGCAATGGATAAGACCGACAATGCCTTACTCTATAGACAGCTATAGTTGACTGGAGAAATCTGCAAATTAAAAAAAATTAAAGATAAATAAATCAATCATTGGCAAGGGTGCGGAGATCATGAAGTAAATATGAGCCTTAAAGAAAAACTCCCTTCCGATGCAGAGCATGCCTACGTGAGTGCTCAGCAGACATTCCAAGCAAGGAGGTCAGCATGTGCAAAGGGCACGGGGTGGGAGAGGACCAAGTCACTCTGCCACTTCCCAGTGTGGTCTGTGGATAAGTCCCTCCAGCGCACGAAGCCACTGCCGAGTGCACTGGGAGAGCAACACTTCTGGTCATTCGTGGACCCAGCTATTTTCTCCTCTCCATTCCCAACTCACATCCTGATCTCCATCTTTTCCTCCAACTCGGATCACGTACTCTTCCACTTTCCCTAACAAAAGGATAGCCATCCCTCTAAAAGGATAGACCTTCCCTGGAAGAGTCTATAAAAGTTGTAAATGTCCACTCAATTCTCTTTTTAGGAGACAAACCAGACAGTTTTCCAGAACATCCACACTATGTGGGCCATGACAATAGGCCGCGATGGCGTGTGCAGTGTTCTTTGCCCAAGCATGAGCCATCAGATGCTTGGTCGGTCCTCACTGACCAGTACCCTCCAGCTCTTTCAGCAGGCTCTGGGCTCCATTTGGAACAGGTCTGGGTCAGGAAGCTCAGTGAAAAGAGAAAATACGATGCTGTTGATTACGGCAGAGGCTTTTAGACGCAAGTATATCTGGATCCCAGACACACTTACTTCTACCTCTTCCTGGCTAAGTGCCTGGGTGCGGGAATTTCCCTGTGTGGTCATTTTTCTGCAGCAGCACCAGCCTTCTGTTACCAGTTGCAGCACATCACTCAACAGCTAATTGAATTCTCACCCTCACCCATGAAGTCTGGCATGGGTACAGCATGCTACTCATTATTCCCATTTTATAGGAGGACAAACTGAGGTTCAGATAATTGAAATCAAGTGTCCAATAGTTAAGAGTATGAATTTAGATCCCAGAAGTCTGGCTCCAGAGCCTATGATCTTTACAACCATGTATTATGAGATCCCTCAATTATAAAATGAAGCAATGACACCTGCATTATGGGATTTTCATAAGGATGGATTGAACTGATGAATGTATAAAGCTTCTTAGTGCTTAGAACATAGAGTGTACAATGAGTGCTACCTGGCCCATGCCCTGACATCTCAGGAGTTTAAAGGAAGCTCTGATGTCCAATGGAGTGCCCCAGCAGTCACCAAAGTGTCCATCTTGTCCTGGAATTCCCCCTGCAGAACAGATCCAGAAGAGATGATCTGAGTTTTCCAGGGAACCTGTAGGGTCAGGTACAGAGGAGCTGGCAACAGCTCCATACTGAAGCCTGGGAGACTGCCTGGAGGCATCAGTGGGGCTACCCAGAGGTGGGCTGGACCTGTTTGCTCCCTTAATGTCAGTGGCTGTAGGACTTGACCCTGAGAGTCACATAGAGCTGTGTAGATGTAGCTCACAGAACCTCACAACCATCCTGTGAGAGCTGGAATATGCTCATTTCATGGTGCAGAGGAGGAAACTGAGGCAGACAGATGACATGAATCATTCAAAGTGACAATCAGGCAGAAAGAAGAGAAGCTACAACGCACTGCAGCCCTAGACAGGATTCCAGGGAAATTGTTATTAGATAATAAATTATCTCACCTCAGGGAAGCCAGGCAGTCTTATGTCCACACAGAAAAACAAAGGTAGATAAATGCAGGAATTCACGGCCCTATAAAAAATGAATTAAGATAAAATATGTACCCTTACTACTTAATGAGGGAGGTTTATGAACACAAATGCATGACAATGACTCAGAGGCACATATTATCTTATCATAAGTTAAAGGCAATCAATTTTCATTTCTAAGTAAATATATTTCCCTGATGCTAAAACACACCTATTTTTTTGTCACATTTGGTCATTTCTGAGGTCCAATTACACATTGAATATCTTTCTTTCTCCCTTGTATTGCATTGAGCATGTGACAGACAACAAAAATTGCCTTAGAACTGAGGTCCCTGATTCTTATCTCATGTCTGTCCTGGTAAAGCACCCACACCCTTACCCCTGCCTTTCTTTGCCTCTTTCAAGTCAGGAAAGGAAAACTGCACCCCTTGTTAGGGACTCTTACCGGACTCGCGGAAGAAGTGATTGAGGAAAGAGAAAAGGGAGATCTTCTCTCCCCCAGCCCAGGACTACTCACACTCTGGTCTCCAGGGCAAGGGCGTGGGAATGGCTGGCTAAATGGATTACCCACCCCTAGGCTGGAGGCAAGTGGTCAGTGGAAAGGGCATCTGTGCAACTGGAACACACAAGACACAGGAAGAGTCCCCCTCGCAGACCACACACCAGCCCACGGTGGAGCTGGTTGCAAACCCAAGGCTCCAGGCCCCTAGAAGGAGTGCTTCTACTCTGCTGCCCCGGTCGGTCTCTCAAATTCCTTGCCTTTCCAGAGCCCTCAGCTAGTGGGCAAGAAGGGGTGCTCCTGCCTGGAGAAAGAGCAGGCTGTGTGCCTGTGGGCAAGTCACTTCAACTCCTGCTGCAAGCTTCCAGCCCTTTCCTGCCCTGGGCTCTTCCTCGGAATAAGCAATTGGCCTCTTCCGAGGACTTCCATCCTCACACGTGGAATTACAGTCATAGAGGCTCACTGAGCATCAACTCTCTCCTGAAGCTTTAAATATGAAGACAAAATATAAAAGGGAGAAAAGAATCAAAGAAAGTACCCCATCAGGAGTCAGAAGTGCCGGTTGAGGCCCTACCCTTTACTCCTCTTTTCTGTGAACTTGATTTCCCAGTTCCCTGCTAATGGGCCCCTAAGGGCTGAGACCCCCCCCCCCATTACTCCAAGTAGACTCAGCCTTGAGGGTGGTTGTGTGGGTAGCCAGGACCCTGTTGTTAAAACCTCTGGCTGTGGGCCTCCCCGGTGGCTGGCGCAGCGGTTGACTGCTGGGTTGCGAAGCTGCCCGCGGCCTCTGCAGCACTGGTTCGCTCCCCAGCTGCTCCTCGGCCGCCAACCCCCCCCACCCCCACCCCGCTACCGTAGGAGGGTCCCACATGGCGCGCAGACCTCTCCTGCCGCCCGCTGCTCCCCTCAGCAGTGTACTTCGGTCCTTCTGCCTGCTCTGCTCCCCGCTCTGGTTCTGGTGAATTCTCTCACCCTCCCGTGCTTCTGACTGTACCCAGTGCTTGTACAAATAAATAAATCTTAAAAAAAGAAAAAAGAGTTTAAAAAAAATAAAATAAAACCTCTGGCTGTGAGCTGAATGGAGGTCAGCCTCAGGTCTGCCTTGCTAATGTCTGTTAAATCAAATCACTCTGTCCTTCTTTTAAAGGGCAGATCCCCAAAATAACACATACAAACTTCAATTTAGACTTCTTAGTGAAACTTTGACCTAAGGTGCTTGCCTCCACCCCTGGGTGCAGATCTGAGAAAACAGAGCCCAGATCTAGCCCAAGATACACAGGAGGGCATATGGGACCAAGGGAGAGAGAGTAAGAAGGATTGGGGGGAATAAAGATCCCAACCATAAGCCTCCTCAATGCAATGGCAAGCAGCTCCTGAATCAGCCAGGAGCCACAGAACCTAACCAGTGCTCAACAAGCAACTATCCCCACAAGGTAGAAGGATACTGGCTCAGAGTCAGGCTGCTGCATTCACAGTCCCAGCTCAGCTTCCTGCCACCTGTCTGACCTTGGGCCTCAACTTAACCTACCTATAAAATGGGGCTGAATAGTACCTGCCTCCCTGGATCATGGACTGCTCAGAACAGTGCCTAGCACAGGTCTAATTCTATGGTCTAATTCACTGCTTTTACCTGCCTGGAGGTTTCCATACATTATCATCTCATACAATCTCCATAACGAGCCTGGGAAGAAATAATTATTTTCTAGATGAAAAACCTGAGGCTCAAGTCATGCTACTGCTTAGTAGCTGGACTGAGATTTCAAGGCTCACTATTCTTCCTTTTTTTTTTTTTTTTTTTTTTTTGTGGGACCCTCGCCAGTGGCTGGTGATCAAACTGGCGCTGCAGAGGCTGCTCAAGGCTCCCTATTCTTTCTAAGTTCAAGTCCCACTGAGCCAGAGGGAGGGGATAGAAAAGTACAATATGAGGGTAAGAGGAAGATGAATGACAGAACAGGGAAAGTGACGCTGCTGGGAAAGACTCCAAGTGGGACAGGCTGGCTGGGAGCAGAGAGATGGCGCCTCTTTTCTCCCCATGAAGTGCTCCCTCCCAGGGAGAATGCTGGCTGCAGGAAGCCCTAGTTAGCGCTCCAGATCTTCCCCAGCAATTCACAGTCTCTGAGCCTCAACTGAAGTCCCCCTGCAGACCATGCCATATATCAACAGCCACCAGAGAAGGCAGAAGGGAGACCAGCCTGGGACTGGCACAGGCTATGGGCCTCTAAGATAGCCAGAGGCTAGGCCCCCAGGGATACCCCATCATGCGCAGGCCCCTGACACCCCAGGCATCTCATTCTGGTGAAGAGAATGGGGAGGCCCAGCGGGCTCACAGAGGGCAGACCCACACAGGTGGGTGGGTAACCCACACCCCCATTCATCCCAGCAGGCAGCAGGACAGGCAGTTGTACGACAGGAACAGGGCACTGAGCAGGTTTTCTGATCCAGCAGACCAGGTAAAGGAGGAGCCCTGGAGCCCTCAGTGGCTTTTGCAGGTCTCTTATTTAGATTTACCAGGCATATGGCAAGCAGGGGTGCTGCGGGCCGGGAGGCTGGCAGTCTTCCCAGCCCCCAGCAAATCCTCACTCTATCTGGGCTCTCCGGCCTTCTCTCTGCTTCTCTTCTTCACTCGGCTTCCGTTCACTCTTGGCTTCTGCTGGCGTCCCCGCGACGCCACCCTTATAAACTCGGGCTCTCAGCCCAGGTGTACCCACTTCAGGTGCCCGCCATCAGGCATGCATTCAGGACCACAGGGTTCCCTCATCTATCCTAATGGTGGGAGGGCAGAAAAGCCTGATACTTTTTACCTTACCCTACAGCAGTGCAGAGCCCAGGGAGCTGGCAGCTGTGACCACGGACCAGGCACCTTTCTGGCCACAAGGGTTGGCACAGGGACTCCTGTCTGCCTTCTGAGGCTGGAAAGAGGAGTTTCTTCAGCTCAGAGAAATTTCTGCCTAGTGCCTCTGGCCCATTCCAACACTCGCCCAACGTTAGAGCAGGAAAAGGGCTCCTGGAACAGCCAGCAGGAACTTCTTAGGCTGTAGTACACAAGCACAAGGTCACACCAGTTGGAAGATATAAAGAGCTTCAGTGCTCCAACATATACCCCTAGTTCCTTGGTCTTTGGGGGAAGCAAACAGGACTCAGAGTCAGGTCTCCAAGGCTCTGGATCTGCTCCCAGCTAGCAATCTGTATTATTCCGGAAGCTTCCTGCAGCTTGTGGATTCAACAGTTCTGAGATACAAAGTGGCATGCATGCATTGTGTGTGTGTGTGTGTGTGTGTGTGTGTGTGTGTGTATTCATTCCACAGCAAATATTTATTGAGTGCCTTGAGCCAGGCTCCATTTTGGGTCCTGGAGATAATTAGCATCTCACAAAACAGGTGAAGTCCCTCCTCTCAAGGGGCTGATGTTTCATAGGATAGTCTGTGGGACCTACGAAAGGCCCCTTGTGTGTGTATAATGTGTGCCGGGATTCTGGTAGACAGAGAATGTCTCGCAGATACCATCAAGAGCCACGACCCTTCTTTAGGTCTCCTTGTGCTTTGCAAGGATCTTGGACAGACCTTGTGGAAGTATTTCCTGAGCGCCTACCCCACACCCTTGCTCCCAGCTCAGTCCCCCAGGGTGCTGCTTCTGGCATTCTGTGCCCTCCCTTGCAATCACTGTTTTTTTCTCTAACTTTCTGAGCAACCTTACGAGGGATGGGGTCTAAGTCGCCTCTAAATTCCCACCACCTCATAGCTGGGAGCTCCCCATTAACTATGTTGAATGAAAGGTTGATTAAATGAAGCCATTGATTCTGAACTCCATTTGCACATCTGTAAAATAGAGCTGATAACTATCTCCATGACTCCCGATTGTCCTGTAGATCAGATGAGACTAGCAGATGAAAGGACCTTGGAACCAGCAAGCTGTTCTCCAGGCAATAGTTCTTATTATCCCCCATAAAAGTGGCACCAGTTAAGTGCCTCTCTCTGGGAAAGATCTCAGCAACAGTCCTGGCATTAACTGGAAGCGTGTGGTTGTGTGTGAATACGTGGGTGATCATGAGTGTGTGTGCCAACATGAGGGCCAGAGTGGCCCCAAAAGATCTCTGGTTTCAAGGAGGCTGCAGGGAGCACGACTTGGCTGGCCCTGCACACAGAGACACAAGGGTGCCCAGGCCAGTGGGGCACCAGATGAGTCAGCCCAAGACAGAGGGCAAAGGGGAGAAAGGGAAGGAGAGAAGGCACTTCTAAGTGCCTGTGCCCAGTCATCTGTCTGCCTGTCTGCTACAGCCAGAGGCTCGCAGGTCAGGACGGAAGCACAGCCCCAGCTGTAAATGACTGCTGGCTCCAGGCTGGCCGCCCGCCCTGCCCACCCGCACGGAAGAGCCGGACTTTACCCAGCAAATCGGGAAGGAACTGGAACCTCTGAACTTGGGACTTGGGCTCTGTCGATAAGACTAGTGGACAAACAGAGGGCAGGGGCTGAGCTCCCCTTTATACACACAGAAGCCCGGCTCCAGGCTGATACTGCTGAGATCTTTGCCCTTTAGTTCAAACAGGAAATCTTAAAATGGAAAATGAGTCGCGTAAGGAAGGGGCGCGGCCGCCCGCCAACAGGGAAGACGGAGCAGGTTGTTGGAGAGCTTTTGGGCTTGAGGAGAGACCCAGCCATCCTGGGGTGTTTGGGAGAAAGAAGAGTCACCTGGGAAAGGTAGAAAGCAGCTAGGCAGATGAGAACACCCTTGGACTGTTTCCTGTTTTTTGTTAGCCCTGTGGGCAGCCAGAGGGCCAAGGAGAGTCAGAAGCCTGGAGATCCTCAACACACCTTGGATTCATCCTGTAGCCTATGAGCAGGACACTCCCCCAGAGGAACCTCAGTTTCTCCATCTGTCAATGGGGCTAATGATACCATCCACCTCAGAGGGCACATGAGAAAATCCAAGGATGAAATGAGTGTGGAAGCGCCCTGCAAATCACAAAGGGCAATTGGCCAAATCGACATCCTGGTCGAGCACCCCCCACCCCAAATATTTCACAACTGAGAGGGGAAATCCAAAATAACATCTCCTGCTCCCCATGCCACCCCCGTACACCCCCATGCTAGCAGTTCAAAGAAGAGAAAATTGAGAGAAGATAAATAATTAGAGAACCCCAGAGTCTCCCTGCTGAGGTTTCCAAGTAATTATTCACCTGTAAATTACTCCTCTCACCTTAATTCTATCTCCAGATCCTTTTGACAAGGTAAATTCATTTATTTACATCTCTAACTATCCTCCTTCAGTAAACATTCCAAACAGGCTTGGATGGCCCATTAAAGAAAAAAAAAATTTTTGAAGAAGTGAGGCAGGCAGGAGAGAGAGAGAAATTAACTCCTAGTCATTACTGGCACTTACAGAATTAAACTTGGAGGATAATTAATGAGGAATCAAAGCCAAGGTAAAACCTCATCCTGAGCCAAGAGGGAGTCCCTTCACATCAGGGTGGGGACCCAGCAGACCACGTTTCCACTTCCCACCTGCAGCTAACACCTCCCACCTGTAGCAGGGGTTGAAGGCTTCCAGAACCTCCAAGTAATGCCCCTTCAAATCCTTCTGCCCCTGGCAGTGGTGTGGGCTGTACTTTCACTTTCAGGAAGCGCCCTCCTGCAACCACCCCGGCCAGGTAGGTTCACTGCTGGTTCTCACAGCCTAAAAGAGAGTTTTGCAGCCCTCGGGATCATTTTTGCAGGTCTTTAATATTGAACAAGGGAAACCAGCCGGCAGGGAGACAGCAACTTAAGCCCCTCACCCTCCAGAGGGACACCACCCTTGTATGCCTCTCTTCCAGGCCCAGCTGTGTGCACCTACACATGCGCACACCCATGCTCCCTGGACCCAGGGTCCATGATCACGGGAGGACAGCAAGACCACAGGGGCCGGTCACGGAAGCTACTGGCAGGAGGGTGGGAAAAAAAACCCGATTTAACTCATTTACTCTACAGCTCATCATCTGAGGGCTCCTCATATGGTGGAGTCACTCTGGACTCCTGTCTCACTCACAGGCCCCAATCCATCCAGATTACCCTCCCACTTACCCCCAGCTAAGGGCTGGCCATTTCTGGGCCTGGCACATTTAGGTGCTTGAACAGCACCTGCTGGATGAAGGCATCAGTGTACTCTTCATCCTGGTGTCTTAATGCCTTTCAGATTTCTTAAACTCCATAGTTGGTTTAGGAACCCACTATATCTTTTACCTAGAACAGGGCCTCTGATTATTCTGTAGTCTCTTCCTTTTATCCTTCACACTGAATTATCTTCCATAAAGGCAAACTGAAAAAGTGAGCAAGCTAACACTTCAGCAATAACAGTTAAGGAGAAAGTTACGGTTAAGCAGTGGCCCCGGGAGCCAGACAGCCTGGCTTTGAAGTCTGGGTCAGCAGTAGACCACCTGTGTGGTCCTGAGTAAGCTACTTAATCCCTCTGAACCTAAGCTTCCTCATCTATAAAAAGAGAGGAAGAGTAATTTCTGCCCTCTTGCAGCTGTTGTTGCATGCAGTATGAGTTAAGGAAGAAAGTTGCACTGAGTAATTATTAGCAGCTAGCAGCAGTATTATTACTGCTGTCATCATCACTATCATTGCTTAAAATGCCTTCACTGGGCCTCCCTGGTGGCTCAAGGGGTTAAGTCTCAGCACTATGAAGTGATCAGCATCCACAGCAGCAAGAGTTCAATCCCTGGCTAGGGAGCTACCCACATAACACAGCAGACCTCTCCTGTGACACCCATTGCTCCCCTCAGCAGTGTATTTCAGCAGATCTGCCTGTTCTGCTCCCCACTCTGTCTCTGATGAATCCTCTCAACTCCCACACCTCAGGCCTATACCCCAGATCCTGTATGTATAGATAAAATAAATCTTTAATAAATAAATAAAATGTCTCACTGCCTTCCCTTTGTCCTTGAACAAGAAGCCAAGCTATCTAGCCTGGCTCATGACAGGCTCTGCTTGCCTGTCAACCTCAATGCTCACCCCTCCCCCACCACTATCCCCCTCTTTATGGTCCAGCCATAAAAGTCCTTGCAGTGCCTCCAATGCTCCATTCTCTCCCACCTCAGCTCTCTGCCTCCCAGGAACTGCCTCCCAGGACCCAGGCATGCACAGACAACCCTCACTAGGGTTCTGCTCTGAGGTCTACTGAGGTTTGGACAGAGACTACATATGAGGTTCAGTGTTGGACCCTGCAGCCCGCCTTTCCAAGTTCACATGTCTTCTTGGAAAGAAAAAAGCTTTATGGCAGCTTTGAAACACCCAACAATCCTTTAACAAGGGAAGGTAGATATGAATCTATCCAGCTTTCAGATGAAGGAGCTATGGTCCAGAAGACCAGTGACTTGTCTGGGGTCATTGAGCAGCAGCAATAAGAAAATCTTCCATGGCAGCAGAATAGAAGAAAGAACCACCACTGGGAGCGGACCTGAGTTTGCATCCGCAGGCAAGATCTTGGGCAAAATTTCATGTCTCTGATCTCCCAATGTTTTTATATCTGTAGGGGTAAGAATGACCTTCCTGCAAGGTGGTTTGGGAAGATGAGTTAAGAGACACATGCATGAAAAAGTACCCACTCCCTACCTAGTGTTGGAAATGAAGAGCAATGGGGTGGTAAGGAGTGGGGGGCTGCAGAGAGGCTGATAGGCCCCAGAAGTAGAGTGGGAAAGCAGAAGAGACAGCTTCTGCCTCCATCCCTGGGCTCATTGAACTTCACAGACTCACCAGCAAAGATCAAGGGCAAATGGTGTCCTCAGTGGAGAGGCAGGGGTCAGTTAAGGCAGGAAGTGGAGGCAGGGTTAAGGACTGGAGACATACATGCTGGGGGGCGGGAGTTGGGGGCAGTGAGTGAGATTAGATAAAAATTCCCAGGGAGAGAGGTGAGGATGGAAACCAGTGGTACACATGGACCAGGAGACAGAAAAGAAACCTGGGAAGTAAAGGGACCTAAAATACAGGAAATAAGAATCATGGCCACCAAGAATAAACCGCCTAGAAGTAGCAATACTATTCAAATTTTCCTCCAAGGGTTTCTGATGAGTTTTTGTTTGTTTTTGATATTTCACTAAAAGAAGAAATAATCTAGACTTACTAAGAGTCATATTAGGAGACGATAACCCAAGTTTGCTTCCCTTCCAAATAGGACATGGAATTCCCAAGGACAAGATAGAGATCCAGAGCCCAGCACATGGTGGCCTCAGTAGGTATCACAAATGGAGGGAGGAATTAATGAAACTAACCCTAATAAACCCTGGAGTTTATATTTTGCTAAACTGACTATTATTTTACCTATTTTCCAAATCACTGGCTAGCTTATTATATCAGCAGAAAGACTGTTGGGGCAGCCACTATGGAAAACAGTATGGAGGTTCCTTGAAAAAATGGAAAATTCCACTTCTGGATAGATATCTGAAGGAAAGAAAATCACTATCTTGAAAAGCTATCTGCATTCCTGTTATTGCGGCATTATTTACACTAGCCAAGAGATGGGAACAAGCTAAGTGTCTGTGCACACATGAGTGAATAAAGAATATGTGGTCTATATTCAGCTATGCATCACTTAACCATAGGACTTATTCTGAGAAAGGCATCTTTCAGCAATTTCGTCATTGTGCAAACTTCATAGAAGGTATTTACATAAACCTAGATGGTGCCCAGCCAATACAGAGGGACCACCATTATGTAGGTGGTCTGCAGATAATTCAAACCCATGCAGAGAACCTTAAGGAGAGAATGACATCCATACTCATTTGAGGAGGAAATTGTAGTTTTGATATCAAAGTGAAACAAAAAAGACAATAAAAAGGAAAATCACTAGCCAATAAAACATATGAAACTAGATGCGAATTTCCCAAATGAAATGTTAACAAATCTAATCCAACAATTATAAAGAAAGAACATCATATGACCAAACTTAGTTTAATCAAGAAATCCCATGTTGGATTAAATTATGTATTTGTTTGCTATTCATCATAACATAAGTGAGATAAATCACAACATGATATAAGTAGACACACACAAAGCTCTTTAGAAATTCAACATTAATAAGTACTCTCTTTAAAAACTTAGCAAACTAGAAATAGAAACAAATTTCCTTAACTTGAAAAAGGATATTTACAAAAATCCAAAGTAAATATCACACTTAATGGTGAGTTATTAGAAGAATTTCCTTTACAGTCAACAAAGAAGCTGCTATCCTGGTTTAAGTTTGATTTTTTTTTTTTTTTTTTTGAGGTCTAGCTCATGCAATCAGTACAAGTAAAAGAAATATATAAAAATTTTATTTCCAAATATAAGGCTGTCTTTAGAAAAAAACACCAATAGAAACTACAAATTATTAGAAAGAATAAATAGAATAGCAAAATTGTTATCAGTGAACAAAGCTCAACTGTATTTTTATAACCAAACTACTATTAGTTAAAAATGAAATTTAGGCCTCCCTGGCGGCACAAGGGGTTAAACACCACACTGTGAAGCAATCCACAGTCTTTGCAGCGCGAGTTTGACTCCCGGCCAGCCAGGGAGCAACCCACATGGCGCAGCAGACCTCTCCTGTCTCGCCCGCTGCTCCCCTCAGCAGTGTATTTCAGTCAGTCTGCCTGTTCTGCTCCCCACTCTATCTCTGGTGAATCCTCTCAGCCCCCACATCTCTCGCCTGTACCCCAGCTCTTGTATGCATAAATAAACAAATCTTTAAAAAAAATAAAAATAAAAATAAAATTTAAAGATAGCGGCCTCCCTGGTGGCACAGCATTATCAAGCTATCACCAGCCACTGTAGCACAAGTTCGATCCCTGGCCAGGGAGCAACCCACATAAGACAGCAGACCTCTCCTGTCTCGCCCGCTGCTCCACTCAGCAGTGTATTTCAGTAGATCTGCCTGTTCTGCTCCCTATTCTATCTCTGGTGAATCCTCTCACCTCCTGCACTTCTGGCTTGCACCCCAGTTCTTCTATGTAAAAATAAATAAATTCTTTTTTAAAAATTAAGATAGGATATTGTTGTATATAGAAAGACTTATTTAGAGAATTGGAAAATATCTAGAACAGACCCACGCATTTATAGATTTCTATGATAGAAAAGAGTAGATAAGGATAGATATTCAGTAAATGGTTATGGAGCAATCAGTTATTCATATGGAAGATATAATAAAAACTTCAATCTCTACTTCACCCATGAAAAAAAAGTATTTCAAGGATTTTAGTGACTGAAATAAAGGGAAAAACTTTAATAGATTTTTGAAAACCTAAGATACACTGCTGATTTCAAGGTAGGGAAAGAGTTCTTAAATAAGGCACATTTAAAAAATTATTAACCTATATCAAATTGATAAACTCATCAAAATATGTATAGAAAAGTAAAAAGGCAAAAACTGGGAGGAAATATTTACAAAACTGACCAAGTAGATAAATAACTCTCACCAAAAGAATAAACAACAGAGAAATGGTTGTTAACAGACACTTGAAAAAAAAGGAGAACACTGGAATGATAAAAAATAAATAGGGGCCTCCCTGGTGGTGCAAGGGTTAAGCACCACACTATGAAGCAATCCACAGCCTCTGTGGCATGGGTTCGATCTCCGGCCAGCCAGAGAGAAACCCACATGGAGAAGCAGACCTCTCTTACCACACCCGCTGCTCCCCTCAGCAGTGTATTTCAGTAGGTCCACCTGTCCTGCTCCCCACTCTGTCTCTGGTGAATCCTCTCACCCCCCACACCTCTGGCCTATACCCCAGTTTTTGTATGCATAAGTAAATAAAATAAATCCTTTAAAAAAAATTATAATGTGGGCCTCCCTGGTGGCTCAAGGGGTTAAGACACAACCTATGAAGCTGTCCGTAGCCTCTGCAGCACGAGTTCGATTCCCATTGAGGGAGATACCCACATGGCACAGCAGACCTCTCCTGACTCCCCTGCTGCTCCCCTCAGCAGTATATTTCAGCAGATCCGCCTATTCTGTTCCCCACTCTGTCTCTGGTGAATCCTCTCACCCCCTACACCTCAGAACTGTACCCCAGTTCCTGTATACATAAATAAATAAATCTTTAAAAAAATCATAATGTGATATCACTTTCATCCACGAGAATGACAAGAACTGACAATTCTGGTAATACCTAGACTTGCTAAGGATCTACAACAACAGGAACCCTTATGCAGTTGCCAGAAGGCGTTTCAATTATTTGTACAATCATTTTGGAAAACAACTTGCCATTTTTCTAGTACATTGGAGGATACACATATTCTATAACCCAGCATAGATGCAGGCCCTATAGTTCTGCATAGATGCAGAACTCTTAGAACTACAAACCAAGAAACATGCCTAATAATGTCCATAAAAGCCTTGTGGAAATAGTAAGCTACCCAAGTCCACCCACAGGATAATGGTCAAGTACTGCAACCTGTGAAATACTATATAAGCAGTAAAAATGAATGAACGATTCATGAACTAGCCATGAACAGCATCATGGTTGAATTTCATAAACTTATGAAGAATCAAAAACAAAAGCAATGGTTTCCTAAGTTTCTCTATGACTTGACTCACATAGAATGTGATAATACTTCTACTTCCTTCACCATACACCAAGATCAACTTGAAGTCTGGGATAAGCCAACCCAAGTCACCAGGTGACCAGTTGCCATGGAATTTCTTGGCACTCCTAACATACACTGTCCTGGCATTATAGCAAGTTCAGAAGAATACCACCTAAGCCATTTCTGTTCATCAAAATACCATGTAGATTTCTTTACATGGTCACTAAGATTAATTTAACTGTTGCACAACAGATTTTTACCTTACAAAGAAAACAAAATATTCCTATAGAGATTACATTACAATATGAATACAGGTTTGCTGTTGATATTGTTCTAGGGAAAAAAGTGACCCCAAATGCACATGTAAAAACCTTTAAACAAATCATATGAACTTAAAAAAAATGAAAATAAACTGATAAGACCTATTAGTGGTTACCAGAGAGAAGGGAGGAGGAGTGGGGGAAATTGCGACAATGATATGGTGACAGATTGACTTAAAACTTTTAGTAGGAAACTTAATGCAGTAGAAAGACATGTTCACGCTCGGTGAGCACACCAAGTCTCAGGAAGCCCATATTCCTACAGGTGGGTCCTGGGGTAGCTGAGGCTTGTCTGTGGTCTCTCACATGGTTCCTGGTGGTCTCTCAGTCAGTGTTAGCAACATTCCCCCCTGCCTCCAATTTTTCCAGGCAATTTCTCTTGCTCATCTTGGTGATCCCTGAGGAACCACAAATACTCCAGAAAAGCCTTTCTTGATCTCCCTGATAAGTTTCAATTGTTTACTATTTCATTCACAGGGCCATCACATAGTGATTGCCTAATACAACTTAATCAAATGACTGAGTTCATGAATTAATGAACTAAGAAAAGGCTTCTTGGGAGAGCTGGACCTTGATTTACTGATTTACCTTGATTTTACAGAAAAGAAGATAGTCCAGGAGATGGGAGCAAGGAGAGGAGCTCGCTGGCAGTGAAAGCCAGAAGCAGATAGTGGAAGGTGAAGGCAAGTGTGAGTGAGTGAGTGAGTGTGTGTGTGTGTGTGTGTGTTGGGGGGAGGGAGACCAGACATCCTGTACAAACTTGGAATTTGGGCAATGGGTGGAGGTCACCTTGGGAGAGACTGTAGAGGTAGACAGAATTCTGATAAATAAGTTCCGGAAATAAGGAGTTCCCAAATGTTTGGAGGCAGCTGAGCCACGTCTAGCTGTTTTATTGTTGTTGGTGGTGTTTCTGTTTTAGAGAAATATTAACTCCTCGAGGTTCTGCGATGAGTGCAGGAGGAATCCTAGTTAAGATGCAAGCTTCAAAATCATATTAGTAGGATCAAGTCCTAGTTCCCAGTCCAAAATGGCACGTGACAGTGGGCACGTCCCCTCACCAACTTGAAGCCATTTCGTTCTTTAAAAAATAGTCTATAAACTCAAATAAAACAAAACCACCGGATTCATTGATGTGAGGATTAAATGAGATGATACAGACGAGTCATCTGGGGTAATGTCTGGCATGTGGCAGGCACTGCAGTCAGACTAGCTGTTGTTATACAGATGACTTTCCTCTTGTCTCGCCTTCCTTCTCCTCCGCTGCCCACGAAAAAATTTATAAGGGCTCTTGGGGGAACCCTAGAACTGCTCTTGGCATCCATGCAGGTGGGATATCACTGAGGCATGGCAGAGCCAGCACAGACAAAGCTGGTCAGGGATGTGGCTTTTCCTTCCAGACCTAGCCCCCGCCATTAACAAAAAAGCAGATCATCCACCCTTGGTGTCTGTTTGGACGTCTGCATCAGGGGACCATAATCCCAGCTGACTATCATTAATACTATTATTCTCCTCTGCCCCCATCCCTAATCTCCCAGGAAATCATTTAGCAACTGCTGAGGCCAGCAAGGGGCTGTGGCCAAATCAGATGAAAGCCAAGGGCACATGCTAATCTGAAGGGAAGTCCCTGCCTGCAGCGAGACAGCATCGCACTCACCTCCACAGAAAACAGAAAAGCAAATGACGCTTAAAGAAGGAGAAACAAACTTTTCCAGTTTACTTGGCTGCAGAGCCCTTAGGAGACTGGATTACAGGCAATCTAAAAATAAGGGCTGGGAAGCCCCTGTGTGCTTTTTCCTTAATGCACAAAAGATTTCTCTTTTCTACCTGACTAGGGGACCATATAGTTCAACAGTCACATTTTGCCTTGTTTTGTTCCTTAGGACCCAAACAAAGCTCAGGGGAGAAAGAGTTCCTGAGATTGCAGCTTGTGGCTTGAAGATCAAACCCAAAGAAAGTTATTTTTATGCCTAGTGGGCTCTCCCACACCCCACTTGCTTTCTCCTTTCAACTGCCTGGTATTTATCTACACAATTAGGGGGTTTGTCTTGTTAAACAAAGCATTTTTTTTCTTTCTTTCCTTGATTATAAAAGAAATACATGGTCATCATAGAAAATTAGAAACTACCTATATATATATATATATATATATATATAGGTAGTTTATATATGTAGTTTATATACACTTACATATATAGCTATATATAGGTAGTTTATATATAAGTAGTTTATATTCACACACATCTCTCATTCAAAAATAACCATGATTAAGGATTTAATACATTTTCTTCTGGTCTATCTTCTATGATTCTTTTAAACAGTTAAATCCAGGGCCTCCCTGATGGCACAAGAGGTTAAGCACTGCACTGTGAAACAATCCACAGCCTCTGCAGCACAAGTTCGATGCCTGGCCAGCCAAGGAGAAACCCACATGGTGCAGCAGACCTCTCCTGTCTCAGCTGCTGTTCCCCTCAGCAGTGTATTTCAGTCGCTCTGCCTGTTCTGTTCCCCGCTCTGTCTCTGGTGAGTCCTCTTACTCCCTGTATCCCTGGCCTGTACCCCAGCTCTTGTGCGCATAAATAAATACATCTTTAAATAAATAAATAGTTAGGTCCACAGGATACACACAGCCACAACTGCAGTGAAATATTTCCAACACAGAGCAGAATACATCACATACCCCCTTCCACCGCCTCTCCTACCCTGTTGCCCCAGAGCTGTTTGTTCATCATTCCCTAGCTTTTTCTTACTTATTTTCCTCATATCTGAATTTTTGTTAAGGCTGTAACCTTTTAAAGTACGTATATATGTATATATAAGATCAAACTAACACTGTACTAAACTTTTAACTAAGCTTAACATAAAGCACATAGATGTGTTAGGAGGAAATGATGTCCTGAGCTAATCCCATACAGGCTTTGTGGACCCCACCCCCACTCCAGACTAAAGCCATCAAAACATTGGGAAAGACAAATCCCGTCACCACCAAAGGGAGGGTGACTGGGACCTGAGGGTGGAGTTGGGCAGCCAGGTTAGATATAAAAACCAAACACGTGGGCCTTGGGCTGGCTCGCTGTCGCTCACCTCCTGGCTTCACGGCTCCTGGCTGGCGGCCAGCTCTCAGAGTGCCATTTTGGGATTCCTGATCGGCGGATCGGGTAGGACTCACTTAAAACTTTATTTCCCACTTTTCTCCCTGAACTGTACATTTCCTCATTTGCCCTTCCCTTGTAAATAAACCTTTTATTAACCTTTCGTGTGTGCCTGCAGTAGAGCATTGATAAGTCCTTTTAAGTGCGCGGGTGAGGACCCACAGTCAGGCACCCCGTTTTGTATCGGGGTTGCTCTACAACAGATGCTCCTAACATTTCAGAATACAATATGGTCATCTTTGTAAAGCCTCTGGCACAAAGTATGTCATATAGTAGGTTCTTCATTAAAAGATATATCCCTTCTGATAGATGTTTCCCTTAGGAGTAGAGATAATCTTGGCTGTTAAAACATTGGCGTAGATGTTAAACGCAGTGTCATATGCATTTACAGACATCAGAGTTTTAGGACAAATGGTAGGACATTATTACCAGGTCAACTCCAGATCCCTGAAATTGCGACTGTCTGTTCTTCATGTCCATGTTCAAAGGCCCACTGAAGAATTGGGCCTCACTTATCTTGCTCACCACTCTATCCAGCACTAAAGCCATGCCTGCCACAAAGTGCTAAGCTGGGGATGTTTGTTCAGTGAATATATGACTATTTGGTGGTGTTACCCATCTAGTAGACAAGTGGTTCTCAAAGACTAATTCTCCAGGTAATAGCAACTTGAAGCTTACCAGAAATGAAAATTGTCAGGTCCCACACCAGGCCTACTAACTTGGAAACTCAGATGGAGCCAAAGATTCAGTGTTTTCACAAGCCATCCAGGTGATTTTGATATCCCAAGGAGTTTAAGATTATTGGTCTAGAGGTGAGCTCCTACAGAGAGGAGGGACTAGCTTATCAGTTCTAAGCATATAGTGAACTCGTCAGGACTGAAAATGGATTGTTCCTGCTAGAACTCTACTTCCACTATGAAACTTGAGCCAGCAAATAGCACCAAGTCAGCTTAGGCATTAGGGTGTGGCCCTATCACTAGCTCCCAGATAGGTGCACCTTCCTTTGTTAAGGATGCATTCCTTGACAATCACTTCCCAAACAAATGCCTGCCTCTGGGAAGCCTTCAGAAGCAATCCTCAGTGAAATGCTCCCTCCCCAGTGCTCAGGTACAGACTATAGGCTCTCATGACCAACACCCCATGTTGATATGTGAACTATATTAGAAATATCTCACACATCAACAAGGGGTTAGTATCCAAAATTTATAAAGAACTCATAAAACTCAACAACAAAATATCAAACAACTCAATCGAACAATTCAATCAAAAAATATGCAGACTATCTGAATATACTTCTCCAAGAACACAAAGATGGCCAACAGTTCATCACTGCTTATTATCAGGAAAATACAAATAAAATCCCCAATGATATATCCTCTTAGACCTGTGAGAATGGCACAGATGAAACACACACACACAAGAAGCAATAAGTGGTGGTGAGGAAAAAAGGGAACACCTATACTCTGTTGGTGGGAATGTAGACTGATAAAGTCATATGGAAAACATCATGGCAATTATCAAAAAAATTAAAATGGAAATCCCATACTCCACTTCTGAGTACTACAAAACACCCATTATGTAAAAAGAAAATAGGAAAACACTAATTCAAAGAGATATGTGTATACTGCAGGATTATTTTCAATAGCCAAAATGTGGAAACAACCTAAATTCCCATCAAGGATGAATGATAAAGAAAACATAGAATATATACACAATGGACTATACTTCCCAGTATTCCATGTGACATTATGATGATGATATTATTAATACAATGTGACAATGTGGATGGACCTAGACAGCATTATGTTAAGTGACATAAGAGAAAGACCAATATACCATATGACTTCACTTATGAGGAAGATAAAAGAAACAAAACAAGCCAACAAAACAAAACAAAAACTCTTGGATTATAACAAAACAGTGGTTGCCATAGAGGGCGGAGAAGCAGAGTGGGTCAATTGGGTAAAGGAGATCAACTGCATATTAATGGATAGAAACTAGACTATTGGTGGTGATCATCATGTAGTACATACAGATGTCTAATGGTAATGCTATACACCTGAAACCTATACAATGTTTTAAACCAATGTTACTTCAATTAAAAAAAAAAAACTGAAGCAAAATAAAATAAATCCCAGAATACAAATTAAAAAAAAAAAGAAATATCTCTCCCTAGATACGTGCTATTCAATATGGTAGCCACTACATATTGAGATATGTTGAAAGTGTAAAATCCATACTGGATTTTGGAAAAATGTAGTACCAAAAAAAGAATAATCTCGTTAACAATTTTCATGTTTCTATGAATTTCACATTAAATTCGTAACATTTTACATACACCAGATTCACTAAATATATTATCAAATTAATTTAACCTGTTTCAGTTTTCTGTTGCGGCTGCAAGACAAGTGAAGATGCATATGGGCTTACATCATAGTTCTATTGGGCAGATGATCAGAATTCTGTGGTGGAGGACACATACACCCATGCCCTTTCCTGCATCTAGTAGATGTCCAAGAAATGAAAACCAAAAATAAAAAACTCATAAAAACCTCAAAGCCTAGAAAGAACTATTGATCTTTTCGAACACAGATGCATTGATAGCAACATCTGGGATTGATTCCATTTGTTCCAAATCAAAAGTCAAAGAAAGAAGATAAGTTTTGGGGGGTGTGAAGGCCCTAGTTCTGATGCTGACCCTTCATCAGTCAGATGATTCCATGCAACTCCATCTCCTTCTTTTTTTTTTTTTATAAATTTTATTTTTATATTCCCCATATAATTTCAACCACCCCATTTTGACCCCAATCCCTCCATCTCCTTCTTTTTTTTTTTCTTTGAAATCAAGAGGTTTTATTTTTTTTTCTCTTTTTTTTTTTTAAATAATAAATTTTATTTTTGTATTCCCCATACAATTGCAGCCCCCCCATTCTGACCCCAATCCCTCCCCTCCCACCCCCGCCCCCCTAAAAGTGTCTCTGGTTCGTAGTTTTTTGTTGATTTTGCTTTTCACTTTCTTATAGTTATTCGTTTTCCTGGTCCCTTATTTAAGTTTTCTAGATTCCTGCTATGAGTGAGACCATCCGGTATTTTTCTTTTTCTTTTTGGCTTATTTCGCTGAGCATGATCCCTTCCAGTGCCATCCATGTTGCTGCAAATTGCATGTGTTTATCTTTTTTGATTGCTGAGTAATATTCCATGGTATATATGTACCACATCTTCTTGATCCAGTCATCTATTTTTGGGCATTTGGGCTGTTTCCAAAGCTTAGCTATTGTAAACAGTGCTGCTATAAACATAGGGGTGCAGGTGTTCTTTGGAATGGATGTTTCTGTGTACTTTGGGTAAATACCTAGGAGTGGAATTGCTGGATCATATGGAAGCTCTATGTTTAGTAGGTCCAGAAATCTCCACACAGCTCTCCACAGTGGTTGGACCAGTTTGCACTCCCACCAACAGTGCAGAAGAGTTCCTTTTTCTCCACACCCTCGCCAACATTTGTTGTTGCTAGTTTTTTTAATATGTGCCATTCTCACTGGTGTAAGATGGTATCTCATGGTAGTTTTGATTTGCATTTCCCTGATGACAAGTGATGTTGAACATTTTTTCATATGCCTGTTGGCCATTTGCATTTCCTCTTCAGAGAAGTTTCTTTTTAGCTCTTCTGCCCATTTTTTAACTGGATTCTTTTCTTTGTTGTTGTTAAGTCTGATCAGCTCTTTGCAGATTTTTGAGATCAGTCCTTTATCATTAGTGTTGGGTGCAAAAATGTTCTCCCAGTTGGTGGGGTTTCTCTTTGTTTTTGTTATTGTCTCTTTTGCTGTGCAGAAGCTCTTTAATTTGATGTAGTCCCAGCTGTTTATCTTCGCCTTCACTATCACTGCTTTGGGTGATGTGTCTGTAAAGATGTCTTTGATGTGCAAATCACGTAGTGTTTCGCCTATATTTCCTTCTATATATTTTATGGTTTCAGGTCTTATGTCTAGTTCTTTAATCCATTTTGAGTTGATTTTTGTGTATGGTGTGAGGTAGTGGTCAATCAATCAGTTCAGTAAAGTGGCAGGATACAAAATCAACACGCAAAAGTCAGTAGCCTTCCTATACACAAACAATAAATCTGAAGAAGAAGAAATCAAAAAAACCATCCCTTTTATTATTGAAACAAAAAAAATCAAATATTTGGGAATAAATCTAACAAAAGAGGTAAAGGACCTATACAAAGAAAACTATAAAACACTGTTAAAAGAAATAGAAGAAGACACAAAGAAATGGAAAGACATCCCCTGCTCATGGATTGGAAGAATAAACATAATTAAAATGGCCATCCTTCCAAAAGCAATATACAGATTCAATGCTATTCCAATCAAAATTTCAATGTCATTCTTCAAAGAAATAGAACAATTATTGATGAAATTCATATGGAATCACAAAAAACCCCGAATAGCCAAAGCTCTCCTAAAAAAAAAAGAAGGGAATGGAGGCATCACACTCCCAGACTTCAAACTCTACTACAAAGCCATAATCATCAAAACTGCATGGTATTGGAACAAGAACAGACATACAGACAAATGGAATCGAATAGAAAATCCAGAAATAAACCCACAGATTTATGGTCAACTAATCTTTGACAAAGGAGCAAAGACTATGCATTGGAGCAAAGAAAGTTTGTTCAATAAATGGTGCTGGGAAAACTGGGTCCCTCCATCTCCTTCCTAACTCCAACATTCGCAGTCACCACTGGCTCTGTTGGGAGCTGAATGAGAAAATAAACAGCCTATTGCAGAGGCTATTAGTACTGGAGGCATGTGAGAAATTAGCCTCATTTCCTCACTCTCCCCACCCCAACCCCTCCAATTGTCTGGCTTAAATTTTCTAGAAGAGCTACGTATGCAGACACTGTAGTCCCAGGAGCTATAGCTCATTTTAATAATGTTTTGGGTGAGGCCAGAAGCTTACACACATTATTGTTTCCCTTGTCTTAAACTAAAGATGATTTCTCTCCAAGAGAAGAATTCGAGTAAAGGGCAATGGGAGGTGGCTACTGGAAAAGAAAAAGCTTCTTCCTGCCTCCCAACCAAGTAAGGACTCAGGAAGAAGATAGCCATCTAGAAGCCAGTAAAGAGTTCTCATCAGAAACCAAATTGACAAGCGCCTTGACCTGAGACTTTCCAGGCCCCAGAACTGTGAGAAATAAATTTCTGTTGCTTAATCCAGAAAAAAAGAAAAAGAAGCCTCCCTCCTTCTTTGTTACCTAGATTGTGTGTTTCAGAATATGTCTAGGAAACTGGGTGATGTTAATTTCTTAGAGTTTCAAGTTTATATCAGATCACCCTTGCCAGTATCAAACAAATCAACAACTGCCAGATGCCTAATTCAACAGTGTCATAGCTGCAATTAAAGTCAGTCCTCATAGTCCCCAATTTTCCCATATTTATGATTCATCAGATCGCTAAAATGTATTTAAAATGAGGACTTAGAGCAGACCCTAATCCAATCTGACTGGTGTCCCTATAAGAAGAGATTTGGGGCCTTCCTGGTGGCACAAGGGGTTAAGTCTCAGCATTATGATGCTATCAGCAGCCACTGCAACATGAGACCTCTCCTGTCTCACCCACTGCTCCCCTCAGCAGTGTATTTGAGTAAATCTGCCTGTGCTGTTCCCTACTCTGTTGCTGATGAATCCTCTCACTGTCCCCCCACCCACAACCCGCACCTCTGGCCTGCACTCCAGCTCTTGTATGCAAAAATAAATCAAAAAAAAAAAAAAAAAGAAGAAGAAGAAGAAGGAGGTTTTGGACACAGAGACAGAGAGGAAGAAAAGATCAGTGACCATCAAAACACCATCAGCTACAAACTGAGGATGGCTTCAAGAGACACCAAACCTACACTACCTTGACCTTAAAACTTCCAGCCTCCAGAACCGCAAGAAAAGACATCTATCTCTATTAAAAACAGAGAGTCTGTGGCATGGCTCTCAGCACCCCTACTGCGCCTTCACCCCCACGTCCCCAGCTGATCTGGGATAGGCGATGCTCTCTCTGCCTGCTTGGTGCAGCTCTTCTACTGTCAACAAGTGTTCTTTTTATCTTGTATTTCATACCCTGTCCTTTCCCATTTTTGTGCTTTTTGAGGGTGATTTTACTGTTTGAAAGGCCCCCAAGAAGGCCTCTCTCGTGGCCTAGAGGTTCAGTCTCAGCGTTATCATCGCTACAGCCAAGAGTTCAGTCCTCAGCAGGGAGATAACCACATGGGGCGCAGCAGACCTCTCCTGACTCGCCTGCTGCTCCCCTCACCAGTGTGTTTCAGTAGATCTCCGCCTGTTCTGCTCTCCACTCTGTCTGGTAAATACATACGTGCACACACACCCCCCTCTGGCCTACACCCCAGTTTTTCTATGCGTAAATAAATCTCTTTTTTTAAAAAAAGGCCCCAAGGATTATGCTGTCTACTGTTCTAAAGCACAAGAATGCCAAGATATGCCTGTTCAATAACCCACCTTCAAGCCTGGGGTAGAGTGCGAGTGGCTGAGCTCAATGTTAATGAGTCAACAGTTTATAGTCACTCACATGTCTCTCAACAGAAACACACAAAACAAGGTTACGTATTGATCTCTGGATAAAAATGTGGTGTCCTGGCTCCCAGGAACCTAGCATATATTTCCCCCAGGAACAATGGTACAGTAATCATTCATTTGGGGTTCCCAGAGACTTTGATCATAGTTGCTTCCAATAATGAAAATTGACAGTAAAGATTTCCAAGTAAATGAGTTATGAGTTCTGTTCTTCGGATGCATTTCTCTTCCCACACATCTATCTCTCTGGGCTGGCCCCTTTCCTCTCTTTAGGATTGACACTCGCCAGCACTTAACCTCATGAAGTTCAGCAGGTAAGTTTGGGGAAGACAAGATAAGGAAAAGCTGATCAGCCCAATGCCAGATAGTAGGAAAGCATCCTGATTTTTTGCATATTTTCCAGAGAAGGGGTTCTGTAACTCAGGCATCAGCATGTAGACTAAGGAATAGAAATTAAACTATTACTTGAGCAGACAGGTTCCAAACATCCTGTTATTTAAAAAAATAAAATAAAAATGCCATACCCTTTACTAGTGTACTGGCACAAGGAATCCAGATGATCAAAATGAAAATAGGCGACTTTTATTAGATACCTGGCATGAAAGGACACTTGCCTTGGAAGGTGGAAATCTTTGGCCGTGTTTCCTGAGTCACTCACCTGGCGCCTCTACTGCCCTGTGGATAGGTCAGGGGTTGTGCAGTCAGACAGACAGATTCGACTTCTGTCTGTCCCACTCACCAGCTGTACAAACTTCAGCCTCAGTTTCCTCCTCTGTAAATTGGGAATAGTACTTTTTTGTGGGTTATTGAAAGGAATGAGGAATATTAAGTATCTGTTGCAATCTCTGGCAGCACATACTGGGTTATTCAATACAGATCTTCAATGTTGCCATCAGAATTTTCTAAGTTGCACGTTTATTTGTAAATATCATCTCTACACTCCTTCTCCAAGAGGAGAAAAGATTCTGTGCTAACTTTTCAGCCAAGTCCTTTAGCAATGTTTCATTATGAATGTACTACTTTCTACGCCTGTGATATGAGAAGCAGAAATGTGAAGTTCATACAACTTGTCCCGAAGGAAGTGGCTTTAGTGCCAGTGATAATGTTTTCATATTATAGCATAGTAATACCTTAGTATCTTATATATTCCTAATGCACAGAGTGAGAAGAGTCAAGGAATTGGGTTCTGGGGTATAAAAATTCTGCAGAAGGTATTATTTTCATGTTGGTGGGAACAGGAAAATCTGAGAACACTTCCTAGAAGAAGTCATTAATAAAGTCTAGATTCAGAGACGTTCAGACGAAATGAGAAAGAAAGAGGATAGGAAGAAAAACAGAGTAGTTTGCTTTTCCTGGGAGCATATACCTGAGGCCTGAATACCTGAGTGGAATATCAAGTAGTGGAAACAGGTAAAGTTCAATTTCTTTCAACAGGTCCTCACTTCCCATGCAAAAGCCAGTTTCCCATCTTGCCTTTTTTTTCTTTAATGAAGTTAGAGAAAATTTAAAGTTTAGTTTATAAATTATATAAATATTGAATAGTTAACTAGTAAATTTAGAAAATTCAAACAAATGAAATTTTTAAAAAAAAACACTCATATTCTTACTCCCCAGAGATCACTATTTTAGAATATTATATAAGATTGTGTGTGCAAGCACAAATGTGTGTTAGACTTGAACATACTGTTTACATACTAGGATCATCAGGTGCCTTTTTGAGAGCTGACGTTTTGTCACTTGCTTAACAAGTTGCATACATGTTTTCAATATCTACAAATAGGGCATGATATTATTATCTTTAACAACCATATACAATTCCACTGAATGTACATGCCACAATTTATTTAATCTATCCTTTAAGAGCCCATTGAGTATCTGTGTATATTAAAAATTATTCTAATTATAATGAAATAATTATTTGGTAAGATAGAACATTTGGAAAATGCATAAATAAAGGGATTTTCTATTTTAACTTTCTTTTTTTTTTTTTAAAGATTTATTTTTATTTATTTATACAAGCACTGAGTACAGTCGGAAGCACGGGAGGGTGAGAGAATTCACCAGAGCCAGAGCGGGGAGCAGAGCAGGCAGAAGAGCCAAAGCACACTGCTGAGGGAGCAGCGGGCGGCAGGAGAGGTCTGCGTGCCATGTGGGACCCTCCTCTGGTGGCCGGGGAGCAGCCGGGGATCGAACCGGCGCTGCAGAGGCTGCCGGCAGCTTCGCAGCCCAGCGCTCAACCGCTGCGCCACCGGGGAGGCCCATATTTTAACTTTCTCATAAAAATTTTTGACCAAATTAATTATCAAGAATAACAAGAGGGGGGCCTCCCCGGTGGCGCAGCGGTGGCGCTGGCGAAGTTCTAGCGCTGGGTTGCGAAGCTGCCCGCAGCCTCTGCAGCGCCGGTTCGATCCCAGGCTGCTCCTCGGCCACCGGAGGAGGGTCCCACATGGCGCGCAGACCTCTCCTGCCGCCCACTGCTCCCCACGGCAGAGTGCTTCGGTCCTTCTGCCTGCTCTACTCCCTGCTCTGGCTCTGGTGAATTCTCTCACCCTCCCGCGCTTCTGACTGTACCCAGTGCATGTATAAATAAATTAATTTAAAAAAAAAAGAATAACAAGAACCCAATAGAATACCTGTACCCCTATGTTTATTGCAGCACTATTTACAATAGGTAAAACCTGGAAACAACCCAAATGCTCAAAAATAGATGACTGGATCAAGAAGATGTGTATATACACACGATGGAATATTATTCAGCAATCAAAAAAGATAAACTCATGCCATTCACAGCAATGTGGATGGAGCTAGAAGGAATTATGCTCAGTGAAATAAGCCAGAAGGAAAAAGAAAAATATCGGATGGTTTCACTTATAACAGGAATATAGGAGAACCAAATAAGACATTAGTGTAAAAAAAAAAAAATAACAGTACAAAACACAACAAAGCAAAAACAGACAATTATAAATCAGAGACATCCTGCAGGGGAGGAAGAGGGAGAGGGATCAGAGGGAGGGAGGAAGAAGAACTGAAGAACAGGGGAATGAGATGATGGTGCATGGGTGCATTGGGCAAGGAAATTCTATGGGGACTCAATCTGAGGAGGTGGGTGGAAAGCAAATATTGTTTAAAAATAAAAAAAATAGTACTAGTAAAAAAAAAAAGAATAACAAGAACCTAGTCAACAATTAATTTAACTCCATATTCACATTTACTCATACTCAAGATTTCCAAGAATTCCAAAACTTGCTAGTAATGCCCTTCTGATAAAGCACAAAGCCAGGGCTAAGTTTCCTGTGAGCTGACCGCATCCTTTTTTATAAAGAAAAATCCAGATATTATAATGCTGAGTACCCCAAAATTGTACTATGTAGAACTTAAATTGTCTTAGGATACATGTATTTTTTTAAACAAAAGAATTCTTCAAGACAAATATAAATGTGTGCAACTGCTTCAAAAATAGTCTGGTTTGACATTCTCACACAAAACTGATTTTGCAAATACATGTTTTAGATATATGCAAAGAGAATAATAACAAGGTTAGCTTTCTACATTGCATATTAGCAATTGTAATTTCATTCTATTGAGTGTTAACATTTTATCAGAAGGAAATAAACTTTTTTTTAAGATTTATTTATTTATGCATACAAAAGCTGGGGTACAGGCCAGAGGTGCGGGGGTGAGAGGATTCACCAGAGACAAAGTGGGGAACAGAACAGTCAGACTGAAATACACTGCTGAGGGGAGCAGCGGGCAAGTCAGGAGAGGTCTGCTGCGCCATGTGGGTTGCTCCCTGGCCAGCCAGGGTATCAAACTCATGCTGCAGAGCCTGCAGATTGCTTCATAGGTTGCATCCCAACCCCTTGAGCCAACAGGGAGGCCCCCAGAAGGAAATAAACTTTAAGACATGAGATGTTGAAAGAAAAAAATAAAAGCAGTCCTATTTCTACCACTCGCTATTAATACTTTGGTATATTTCCCTCCATCTTTTCCATGCAGACTTAGTAAACTATTTCTACACAGCTGGAATCATAGTATAAATATAATCTTACATCCTGCTTACTTCGGTCATACTGTAAACATTTTCCATTCATAAACTTTTCATAAACATTTTTAATGGCTGCATAATATTCCATTGAGTGGCTATGTAATCATTTATATAATGTTTTCCCTATGTTTGAACATTTACATTATTTCAATTTTTTCTCCATTACACATAAAGTTTCAATCTAGATGCAGAAATCCATGTCTGCACTTTAGATTATTTCCTTATGAGAGATTCCCAGAAGTGGAATGACGAGCTCAAAGGCAATAAACATTTTTCAGGCCTGTGGTACAGATTGCCAAATTGCTTTCCCAAAAGAGTTGTACCAGTTCACACTCCCACTAACAGTGTTGCTCATTCCCTTTTTAATAGCATCATGTGACTGAAATGGCCAATAGTTAGGTTTAAATAAGCTATCATACATCTAGCCAGTGAATTATAGTGCCCATGAACTTGATTATGAGGCCTGCATAGCAACATGGAAAAATAGTTATGCTGCAATGTCAAGCAGAAAACAGAATTAAATGTAATTGCCACTACATTTTTTAAAAGTCCAAATAATGGTGAGGATTGGTTAAAAAAAAAAAAAGCAGGAAACATTGACACATAAGGATAAGTGTGGCAGGATGATTATTTCAAGATTTATCACTACCTCTTCAGTTTTAATTATTTTCATTCTCTGTGTTAATTTCACTATCACACCACTTAACATTTCAAAAGTTTTAAATACAGGCCACATATTCAGGCTACAAAACTACACAGTGCAGGATTTCTCAAAAGCTGCTCCTGCAGAATTCTAGTATTTCCAAGGCCGGCCCAAACATGTTCATGGCTCAAGGATCATGGTGGTCTTTTCTGACTTCCCAGAAATAATTAAGTCAATGAATGGAATTTTCTCAAATGTAAATTCTCCCATGATTTTTTTCCTCAAACCTCTGGCAACTGCCACCACTCTTCTGCTAGCAGACAACAAGAATGAAGACTTCACAAATAGTAACAAAAAAAAAAAACCACTGAAACAGCTGGTCACATTCTATAATCCCACACTAGCGGCTGTCCTCTTACCAGCATGGGAGAGAGTCGCATTTTCTGCTAGCAAAACAGGTCCAAGTGCTGTGATGGCGTAAGATCAACAGGTGATGATATCACCAAGAACACTGAGATGTCAGTGACTACAACTCGCCATGTGAAGAGAGTTGAGCAAAATTTAGTACCGATCCCTCCTGTCTGTGATTAAACACAAAGGGTGATTTAACCCAAGCTGCCGGGGTCTGACTGCAATGCTGATGTGAGAAGCCACTAACTTCTCAAGCAATCAGCTCCCTTCTCCCCAAAGCCATGTTTAATGCTTCCCCGACTCCCATCCAGTCTCTCCCTTCATCAGGCCATGATTGGAAGCCTAGCTACTTAAAGTCTTTCTACTTCAAATATGCTTCAGGGACCAGCAGCATCAGCACACCATGCCCCCCCCCACACAACTTGCTAGAAATGCAGACTTCCAGGCCCCACCCCAGACTTTTTGAGTCAGAATCTGTATTTTTAACAAGATAGGTGATTCACATGCTCCGTACACTTGAGAAGCACTGGGCTAAACCACCAGCTGATGTCATTCTTCTCTGCAGACACTTCAGGGCCTCTTGTGGCTTGAAGGAAAGCAACCAACATCAGCAACCTTGTCCCAGCCTCATCTCAGTGAACACCCACCGAGTCAGTATTCCCTGAGCACATGGGGCTTTCTGAAGCCCGATGAAGCACAGTTATGCAGCTACCTCTGCAAGATCTCAGATAGTGAGATCACATACAACCTTCAAAACCCATCTCAAACCTCCTCCAGGAATCCCTCTGAGATTCCTCTTCCCAATACACTCCCTGCCCCACTTCCTCAAGATGCATAGGTCTCCTATATTAAGTGGTCTATGTAAAAATGTGAAGACCCAACTGGGTGGCAATTTCCGCATGGGTGTCTCAGCAGATACTTAACCCATGTTTGCTCAATAAAAATGAGTGAACAAATTAACAGAGATACAACTGATTCTGCCACATAGTCCTCTGCTCAGATTTTCCCTTCAAAAAATGCCCTGTCTTAGGGGACACCGTGTACATCAAATAGCTTTGTGCTAGAAGAGTGTTTTGTAAACCACAAAGATCTGGTGGACTGGGACTAGTCCCAACATTTCCCAAGGGCCATTCCTGGACTGACCTGGAATTGGCCCCAGGGAAATGGCCTGAAGGGATAGAGATAGGAGCAGATTTCAAAGCCCCACCCCAGCGGTTCTAGTTCAGAGGAATTCTGCATTTTTTAAAAAGATTTATTTATTTACTTATGCATACAAGAACCAGGGTATAGGCCAGAGGTGTGGGGGGGGGTGAGAGGATTCACCAGAGACAGAGCAGGGAGCAGAACAGGCAGATCTACTGAAATATACTGCTGAGGGGAGCAGCTGGCTAGACAGGAGAGGTCTGCAGTGCCATGTGGGTCAGCTTCCTGGCCGAGGATTGAACTCGTGATGCATTGGCTGCCGATAGCTTGATAGTGCTGAGACTGACCCCATGCGCCACCAGGGAGGCCAGAGTTCTGCATTTTAACAAGCTTTTCATGCTGTTTCAGTATGAAAGCCAATGTAGGAGCAGCTGGTGCTCTATGCAGCTCCACTCGCACACACTCCTTGACCTAGAGCCTGAACGAAGCTGAGGTGAGGAGACATGCGCAAAGTTTAAGCAGGTCCCCATTCCCAAGTTCATGCAAGTGCAGGGTCTAGATGGCCTTCAAGAGAGGGTGTCCTTAAAAGCCACTCCCTGGATGCCTTTCCTGTTGAATCTAGAGCTGATCCTGCCCTGACTGCCCAAGCAGAACGGGCCGGATCCAGTGCATACCCCCATTTATGCCCACAGCAAGCCCAGCCCCAGAAGAACCTTGCCTGGGCCTGCGGCAGGCAGTACTCCCAGCCCTGGCCACAGGCAGGCCCAGGTGAGTTAAGGACAGGACTGGGAATTCCAGGCCAACCACTGGAGCCCCATTAATGCTCTGTTTTTCCTTAAGTGGGGAAGAGGCAGACTGATTCCAACCTCACACCCCACGATGTCTGACCACCTCAGGGTACCAGGATCCTTTGAAGAGCCTGAGGCTTGGAACTCAGGTGAGCAAGATGTCCTCAGTTTCCCAGATGCCGAACACTGGCCCTGAGTTGGTGTCAGGCCCGATCAGGCCCCGGGGACTGTCTCCAGGCTACTCATGCGTGAGGGCAGGGGTGGCTCACTCTGCAAGCTGCTCACCACCCTCCCCTCCACAGAGGGCACAGAGGCCATTCCCTGACCTCTTCATCTCTCATGGACTGGCTATGACTGTGGTCAGATTCAGCGGGAAGCACGCCTCATACAAGCAAGCATGTTCAAGGAAAGGGAGACGTTTAGAGAAATGTATCACTGGGTCACTTGTCACCATGGGAACATCGTAGAGTATCTCAAACACACTCAACACCATGTACAAAGCATTGTACATTCAAGGATGGTCCCACAGGCTCTAAAGCTTAGGTGTGTAGTAGGCGCTACATCTGGGTTTGTGTGGCTATGCTCTATGGCATTCACACAAGAAGTCACCTAATGATGCATTTCTCAGAATTATCTCCATTGTGATGTGGTATGTGATTGTAGTGGTGAGCATAAGTGAGCATTAAGAAATCTGCAACAGGGCCTCCCTGGTGGTGCAAGGGGTAAAGTCTCAGCACTATGAGGCAACATGAGTTCGATCTCCAGCAGAGAGCTGGCCCACACGGCACAGCAGACTTCTGTCTGGCTCGCTGCTCCCCTCAGCAGTGTATTTCAGTCCATCTGCCTGTGCTGTTCCCTACTCTGTCTCTGGTGAATACTCTCACCCCCACCCCTGCACCTCTAGCCTACACCCCAGTTCTTGTATGCATAAATACTTTTTAAAAAGAAAGAAATCTGAAAGAAATTATCTGTGACTTTTAGATATGCCACATATGTACACATACACAACCACCACACATCAGCACCACACATACACAACCACCACACATTGGCAGAGATTAAATGTCAAATGGAATGGAACATACCTTCAAGAAGGTAATGGCAAGGCCAAGGGGGCTGCCTTAGGTACAGCAGAGTCCCACCTGACAACATTTCCTTAGATGTCTTCATTCAAAGTGCTTTTGTATAAATTCTCTAGGATCCCCAGGATTGCCCAGACAGAGGGTAGTATGATTCAATTACCCAAGCAATCCTACATACAGGCATCACCAAAAACAGACCAAATCAGAAAGAATGGCAAAACAATCCAAGGGACGGCATTGGAAGGCAGGAAGCCCCACACTTGTCGGGCTGGCCACATGGGCACCAGGGACTGGACAAGTGCAGGCAGGAGCAGATGCCAGAGTGTTTAAGGTAGCAAAGAACAGGGTTTAGAATATCTCTGACTCGCAGCAAATGGGGAGCCACCAAAGGTTTTGTAGAAGAGGAGAAAGGTTTCAAGCACTAAGCTCAGGATCACAAAGCTCAGCTCAGGGCAAGTAACGCCTCCCAGGTATGAGCCACACATCCTGTGCCAGCACCATGCCAGGGGTGGGGAAAGTAGCTAGTGGGTGGAGGATTAGGTTACGGAGTAAGGAAGAGAAAGAAGACCTAGTTCCTGTCTCCAGCGAACAATCATTCCCACAGTAGTAGAGCCATCCCTTGATCCCCCTGGGGGGGTTGATTCTAGGAATCCCTCTCCATACCTAAATCCATAGATGCTCAAGTCCTTATACAAAATGGCATAGGATTTACATGTAGGCACCTCTATACTTTAAATCATCTCTAGTTTACTTATAATACCTAAATCAATATATATGCTATGTAAATAGTTACTACACCGTGTTGTTTAGGGAATAAAGAGAAAAGGGCCTATATATGTTCAGTCCACGTGTGACCATCGCAGGTCTAACTCACAGCACAGATTTCAATCCACAGTAACTGAATCAGTGGGTGCAGAACCCTGGATATAGGCCTGACCGTATCACAACAGGAGTTCCAGGGAGGCCTACTGGGGGAGATGGGACAGGAATAAAGAGCTGGATGACAAATAAGAGTGAGTTTGATGAACAGGGTGGCTACAAGGGTATCTGTGGCAACAGGAACAACTTTGGAGGGGAGAGGCAATGTAGGTGCTGGGGTAGGGCTGCTTTGACCCCCAGATCCACTATGTTCACTTCTTCACTTGGCTCAGCACCCCAGGAGTTAGACCTTCATGGACTACATCAGTGAAAACTTCAGACTTGGCTTCTGGTCAGGTTCAGTCTATGGCAGGCACTGGCAGATGAGATCTGCCATCTCCAGAGGGGGTGGAATAGGTGGCTAATTGGGCCCCTGCCTTCCTCCCCAGGACCTACCAAGCCTGGGAGAGTGGTAAGATGCCTACTGCTACTTGTGCCAGAGTATTGCCTGAATGCTTTTGGGTTTCCCCTAGGCCTACCTTTCCCTTTGTAAAAGTCACTTTATTAAAGACCCCCAAGTGTACTGTGTGCTGCTAAGACTGACTGACAGAGGATGGTGACTATTGTAGCATGAGGAGACTGTCCTTTATCTAGATACGACATGATCACACACACTAGGAGACAAGCAGAAATGTTAAACTGTGAAGACACAGTGCTCTACAGTTAGCAAAGGTCTCTGACAAGCATGGATTCATTCATAGCTTACAACTACCCTATAAGTATCGGGTAAGTTGGAGCTACCAATTACATCTTGAGATGAGCTAGCAGAGGCCCAAGAGTATGTAGTGACCTTGCCAAGAGGCATGGCTGGTCAGCAAGAGAGAGCCAGGTCTAAAATATTTTTTTATTGTTAATCTAGTTTCTTCCAATGCCCTTTAAATAGGCCAGGAATAGAGAAAAAAATTCAAAAGTCCTTTCGCACACACATACATATACACACACCTACCACAGGAATTAGTGATTCATTCGACAAACATTTATTGAGCTCTGACTGGGTTTACAGATCTGTATTAGAAATAGGCTGAATGAGAAAGATTAGATATGAGAAAAAGGAGAATGAGTCAGCGGGAGAAGGGGTGGCAGAGAGCAGTAACCCTGGGGTCAGGCAATCTGGTGCCAACAACATCTGTGAGTTGTAGATCTGAAATCATCCCTCCACTGAATTCCAGAAGTCTGGAGGTATGTATAATCACTTCTTACTTTAGACAAAGGATGTCAAGTCAGTTTCAGATGTAACTACAAAGCATCCCCTTAACAACTCTGGATGTCTTAGCCTAATACCCAAGACCCTTCATCACCCAGCCCTATATCTCTCTCCAGTCTAGAATGCTGGAGGCTCAGTGGCACCACCCTGAATCCTGGCATCACCACCTATGTGCATTAGCAAGTGCCCATAAGCTGTATTTCTCTCACCTGTAAGATGCTGCACCAGCTGCTCCCTCTGCCTGAAAGGCCCTGTCCCGCTCTCCACTTCTTCACTTGGGAAATACTCAACCTCAACATTCTATTCAGGCTGGTTACTGTAGATGCAGTAGTAATAACCAGCACTATACTGGGCACAGAGAAGTCCCCCAATTTTTTCTTTTCTTTTTTTAAGATTTATTTATTTATTTATACAAACACTGGGTACAGTCAGAAGCACGGGAGAGTGAGAGAATTCACCAGAGCCAGAGCAGGGAACAGAACAGTCAGGTGGACCGAAATACACTGCTGAGGGGAGCAGCGGGCACAGCAGGAGAGGTCTGCGCGCCATGTGGGACCCTCGCCGGTGGCCTGGGATCAAACTGGCACTGCAGAGGCTGTGGGCAGCTTCGCAGTGAAGAGCTCAACCGCTGCACCACCGGGGAGGCCCCCAATTTTTTCTTAATGCAATGATTCAATTGATTAAGTAATAACAATAATGAAATAGTATATTCTCTCTCCGTGGAATATTAAGGATATTCTCCATGGGATAGTAATAGAAATATCAAACAGTCTTTGGAGACTAGAAACTTGAACTTGATTGAAGAGTACATGGTTGAACAGCAACTGGATGAGAGGATGGATGGTTAGATGGATGATGGATGACTTGAGGATGAGCGAGTGAGAGTAGGTGGATGGATGGGGAGGTGAATGGATGAGGGACTTCATAAATGGATAACTAGACAGGTGAAGTGACTTACATCAACTTGATCAAAAGAGATTTGAGGACTTAGTCTCAAGATGGTGAGAAAGAGCAGACTGGGACTGATCTTGGTTTTAAAAGAACATCATTATCCTGTGGACAAGTAGTTATTAGCATGACGCCCTCGGTGACTCCAAATCTGCTATTCCGGGTGAATCCCTAAGGATGGTGGCAGCACTGAATATGTGTTGAATGACCAACTGACAGAACTTAATTTGAAGGGAGTCCATCGGATTGTCGAGATATAGAAAGACGACCTAAACGTCGGCTTATGGGTGCTGACAAAAACATTTCTGTAATTCCTAAGAAAACAATGAAGAAGTAAACAGGACAAGAGGGAAGAGTGTGTGAACAGCTATTAAAACAAGATGGAGATTCCTTTCCTAGTGTTCAGAACTTCAATATGCCATTTCTGCAGAGCAAATAGGCACTAACCCAGCCTGCGTCCCCCACCATGGCTTTCTTGAATCACAAAATGTTCTGGCACTACACTACTCCCTGGGAACCTGTGCTTCACATTATTCCCCTGCCCTGGACCCTCCCTCGCACCCTTCCACATGGAGCATGCTCAGTGTTTGTCAGGGGGCTGGAGTGTTCCCTGTCACACCAATGCTGCTTTGCCCAGGAGAAGACTTACTGGCATGATTTTATTAGGGTGAGACTGCATTGCCTTTAGAGACAAAGATGAAGTATTGACAAATGTCTGCTTCCTCTGATGACCTGAACTGAAAGGGACACTTAAAAAAAAAAAAAAGTGAAAGACTTACTTTCTTTTAAAATTAAAAGAGACACAGAATTTGGAGCTAGAACAGGAAAACAGTAAGAAGGTTTCAGAAATACTTCAACATCAATCAATAAAGCCCTTGCACAGTTCATTTTGATCTCTGTGAGAGTCTTCTAAGGAAGTTCTCTCCTTTGGCTGCACAACAGAATAACCTGTAGAATTGTTTGTTTCTATCCTGATGCCCTGACCTGACCCCAGAACATTGCAGTAGGAACAAGTGCCAAGGCTTGGGAACCTCCAGAGAAGTGAAATAAGTAGGTCCCGGATCTTTCAGCTCATGATGGAGATGAGATGAGAGTCCTCCATTCACTCTCAAACTCATCATCCCGTGTTCTTCCAGGAACCTGAGAAGATCTGTCATTGAAATGTATTGATGCCTTGCTCCATGCCAACACTCGGTTAAGTGTGTTATACCAGCTAACCCCTTTCATCCTCCATGTAGCACTCAGCAATTATGGTAACTATCTCCAACTTACAGATAAAACAAGGCGCAGATTGTTCAGACTCTTACCTAACACCCCACAGGAGGTAGGGAGATTCCAAGGATCACCTTTGGCCAGCAGTAAATAGCCCAGTTCCCTAGGACTTAGTTTACCCTAAGTGCTCTTCTCTTACTCCACATTCCCCAAATCTCATGTCTTCTGGGGTCATCCTCTCACTAATAATTCCCAAATCCTGTCTTTGGCCAATCAATGCTTTCATACCCAACCACCATTTGAATATGTTCTATAAGTGCCATAAAATCAACACATTCCAAATAAATCATCTTGTTCCCCAAATCCTTGTTCTTCATATGCCACCTCTCTCAGAGATCACAACAACCAACCACCTCTTTGTTCAAGCCAGACGACAGCATCATCCTTAATCCATCAGTTCCTTCATCACCCACAAGCAACTGGCTGCTTCTCCACCATCTTGTCACATGCGGAGGGTTGTCTGCATGGCCACGCTGCCTTGAGTCTCCCTTTGCCTCTCTATGCCATGACCCATTATTCTAAAACACAACTGGGACCAGGCCATCTCAAAAGGACAATTATCCAAAGCCCTCATCTGGCTTTCAAAGGATATTAAGCCTTCCTGGATACAAAGAACTTAAGTTCTTTGGCCAACAACCAGGACGAGACATTGGACCAGAGTCTAAATATAAAACAATGTGACTCCTAGAAAGAGGGGCCCTGGTGTAAGTGGAGAGATTACTGACTTCCGGTCTGCACTGCAGGTCTAAGGACCACTTTTTCTACAGGACGGCGCCAACAACTCCCATAAAACACACCTATCTTAACAGTAGAGCTTCCAGCCTCACCTCCCACCACCCCTGATCCCTCAGAACTGACACTAGATGGACTCTTTTCTGTTTGTATCACCCTCTTTTAAAGTGTTGCGGCCCTTTGCCACATGCTGTTCTTTTTGTTTGTTTTGTCCTTCCTCTCTCCCCTTCCTGGAACACTTACTGGGAACTCAAGATTCAGCCTGAGTTCCTGTCTTTGGGATGTCTTTTCCAGTTCATGGAGCAGATGGGGCTTCTCCCTCCAGATTCCAATGACTTTGCTCCGGCCCTATCCCATGGTACTGGTACACTGCTACTCATTCACACCCCTGCTTCTCCCCCAACTGACTTACCTTTGCATCTATGACCACAGGCACCTCCTGCCCTGGCCTGGCATGCTGTAGCGTGAAATCCTCCCTGAATGAACATTTTCTGAATGAATATATGTAGCTAAATGAAGAAAACCACTTTCATCCATATCTTTGAAAATATTTTCCAAGTTTCCCTGACTGAGCCAATTATTCTTGGAGTATGGCAAGTTTCTGAAAGTTTCACAGGAAACCCTGAAGTCTGGATGTAGCATCACACACCGGTTGTATTGGATTGCCGGGAAAGTCATGACGCATTTTTCCTAGACGTCACAACTTTTCCAACAGCCCAGTGATTCTTCAGGTCCTTGATTTCCAGGGACGAGCTGTTACAGCTACTGTCAGAACAAGTGCTTACAGTTTCAAGCTGATATTTTTAAGTGTCCTTTGGTATCAGAGCAAAAATTACACATAAGAATGATAAAATAATCATAATTAAAATAGGCTCTATGAAAGTCTTCACATTATTTTCACATTATTTTGAAAATCTTCACAAATTTTCTTGTTGTTATCAATACCATTAAAGTCATGTAGTGGGGGAGATGAACGTTTCTTCAATCAACAGATTGGCTGGCAGTCTGCTTCTGTGTGTTTTTATTCTACCACGTTTTTGCCTATCTCAGCAACATTAAGATAGTTGAGCTATAACCAGATCAATAGCTTTCTGCTCACCAATCCTTACAAAAGTCCAAGGGACACAACGAATACTTCAAAGGCAACAATCTAAGAAAATGCAAACACGTCACTTTCCTGGAAGCTTTTCAAGCTGTTCCTACATCATACAGAGCCTGTGACTTTACCGTGCGCTTCCAACCATCATCTGAAAGCATCAGCACCAGCTCTTTGCCATTTCTTGGTATAGAAGACAGTCACACAAGAAACACTCCTATTACCTTGGTAACAGTTCAGTTTGCCAGGTACTTTTCATTTCATCGTTCCTTAAAGTTTTATCTCAGAACCTTTCTTAGAGATTCCCCTTGAAGGAACCTGAGCTGAACCACTGAACTGGTTCACTTTTATTTATTGTCCACTGTGACCTTTAACTCATTATTTTACATTAACCCCTAGACTGCTAGGAAACTCGATTCTAAGTTTGGGGCATGACTACAATAGATATTTTTACCCTGTGTATCTGAATCAACCAACTTCCCCATCACATTTTATAGCTCTTGATCTGTCTTCCTTATTTTGTTGGTTCTATTTTATACCAACCTCAAATCTCGGGGTGGGGGTATAAAAGCAGAACACAATGATTGCATGATAAATTAAGGAAGATACCAGTGCCCAAACACTTTCTTAAATGTGATCACCTTGGCCTTCTAAGTTTAAGTGAATCCAAAATTAATTGCTGATTTAGGGCACCTTAAACTTGACAAAGGACTATGAGAGCAAAATATGTACTTTACTCACATTAAGGTATAAGGTATAATCTACAAATACTCATCAAAAAAGATGTAGCGTTTAGCAGAGTAGGAAATTTGTAGACATCTATTGACTAAATAAAGGCATGAACAAACATCAATTTTCTATTCAAAAAACTCACTTAATAGAAAGGTTGAAATTATGAACTCTTTCACAAAGGAGGAAGAGAAGATTAGTAGCTTGTATGTATGCCAGGCTTAGTAGTTCTAGCTCTGTACAAAGCACTTAGCAAAACAGCAGCTTAATAATCTCAAAAACATGGGCCTTTCTGGTAACACAGGGGTTAATGTCTCAGCGCTATCAAGCTATCGCAAGCTACTGCAGCACAAGTTCAATCCCCAGCCGGGGAGCTGACCCACATGGCACAGGAGACCTCCCTGTCTCGATTGCTGCTCCCCTCAGCAGTATATTTCAATAGATCCACCTGTTCTGCTCCCCGCTCTGTCTCTGGTGAATCCTCTCATCCCCTGCTTCTCTGGCCCAGTTCTTACATGTGTAAATAAAAATAAATCTTAAAAAAAAAAAATTGGTGATGCATACCTCAATTTGCATAGGACTACAAACAACGGTACCTTCCTTGATCTGCATCTTTCAGACCTGGGTACTGTCATAATCAATTTCAGATGAGGAAACCCAGGCTTAGAGAGCGACAATGGCCCAAACTCACAGCATGAGAAGCGGTGGAACTGGGGTCCTGATCGTCTGCTCTTCCCTCTCCACTGCACGACTGGTCTTTGAGGGGGGTTCACAAGTCTATACCACACATTCTGTTTCACATGCTACATATCACTAACAAGTACCTCTTACTTTTGGAACAGCCTTGCCTCCAGCTACTATTCCTACTTTGCTGTCACCACTAGGCTCCTGTCCTGGACTGCACTCATGCCCTTTCATAAATAGGGACCATCTGTTTATGATGGTCCCTCTTCCACCCAATCCCAAAGCAATTCCTGGGAGGAGACCTACCTGGTATAGAGGGGCACTCCCAGCTCAGAGAAACTCCTTCCTTCACATTTCCAGGTAGAAGAAACTCACTCCCATCTCAAGGTGCCTCTGCAGGGAAATAGCGCCTCCAAGCAGCCCTTCTTCATCTCACCCAGGGGATGTTCCTGGAATTTTCTCTGCAGACATTAAACACCTAATGTAAATGCTACAGGGAGCTTGGTATTCAGAGGGGCACTGATGGCAATTTTTAAGCAATGAGTAGATTCCTTCTGTAACATTTATACCTAGTGGGTTTACTTAAAGAAGCACCTACTGCTCCAGGTGCAAGCTCGGAGTTGGTGGATACAGGACTTTTCTGGCCTCCACTACATCCCTCTCCTTCCCTCCTTCCCTGTCCTGCTTCCTGTTCCTCCAGAAATGAGTGTGTAGATGTGAGGCCCCAGCTTGGGGGCTGAGGAAGGGCCCAGTGGTTTGCAGTCTCAGTGAAGACCACGACTGGCAAAGCCATGAGCTAGATGGTCTACAGGGAAAGCTGTGTCCAGATTCATAGCAGCTATCACTGATATTACTTTCATTTTTACACTTGAGACAGAAGTTGGTGACTCTTACTCATGGTTGCATCACTGAGGGCACAGAGAGACTGCGATCCTCACCCTGACTGGGGTCTTCAGGGATGTGTAAGGAGCCGAGGAGCACCCTGAACCTGAAACATGATTCAGGAAGACTTTTTCTTGACTGCTGCTCACAATCTCCACCCCCCTTCCTATTTCTCTCAGCAGCCAGTTCCAAACCTTCAAGTCCTCCCCACACTTACAGCTGTGTGTACCCCAAACTGGCTCACTCAGTCACAGCAAAGAAAGCTGCTAGGTCCTGCGTTCTGACAGTCCCTCATCCATACCTCCAGTACAGCCTCTCCCTTTTCCTCCTCCTCCTGCCCCTCCACCCCTATCCACCTCCCCTTTCCCTCTCCCCTGGCCCCTCCCCACCTATCTCAAGGTCACCTGTCTGTCAATTACCTTCTCTCCCTGCAGGACCTTTCAGTGGCTCTTTCCACCCGCTCACCCCCTCAGTACTCCAACACCCTCTCACACTGCAAAATAAATAAATAAATGTGAAAAGCCCTTCATTCCAATTGCCCTCCAGCTATTGCCTTACCTCTCCTGGCACTTGGCTCAACTCTCTTCCTCTCTGTTCCAGCACAGACCACAAGCTGGCATCTAGCACATTCTGCTACCAAAACAGTTCTTTCTGGGGTCACTATGACTTTCTGTTGACCAAAGCCAGTTCTTAATATGAAGACCCATCCTCCCCCCTGCTTACAGTCATTGTTTCCTCTGTCATCCTCCCCCACACTGCATCCCCAGCCCAACCCACCCCCTCAGCACCCCCACTCCTGCCCCCGCACTCCCCCAGGCTCCTGGCCTCAGTAGCCCCGGGCAGGAGCAATCTAGGCACAGTCTTGGAGGGTCCCAGGCACAATCGGGTGACCTGGAGGTTTAGCAGGTTTGAGCTGACTAAGATTCTGGAGCATCTATCTCTACATATCCCTAATTGAGAAAGACTCCAGGCATCTGCAATTCCTGATTTCCAAGATTCCAGGAAAGACTAGGTCCCCTTTGGATTAACACACTCCTTTAGATATGTTAAAATTCCCGACAGGCTTGCTCTGATCAGCTGCTTTCTTTCTTTTTGGATTTGCGTATCTCTGATCCCAACCCTGTTTGCCTCCTAGAAAACCCACCTCATTTACCAGGAGCTAAACACTGACACATTTCTGCTCTAAGTATCAGCAAAAAGGGGTTCTGAGTCTGGCACAAAATCATCCACCTGGAGTTAGTGATTTTCCCACCTACCGACCTTGTTCTCCCCTTGCCCCCCTCCAGGTCCTTGAAAGGACCTCCTGACACCTTCCTGTCGTGCAAGGCCCCTGCCCCAACACCTGGTCAAGCAGAGTCCCCCTCTCACTTCCCTCCCAAGACCATAAACCGAGTATACTCAAATACTGAGTATTCTTGACATTCTATTAGAGTCATTTGGGGCTTGCTATCACATTTATTTTCATTTTAAAAGAGTGTTAAAAAGCAATCTATACCTGTCTGATACCTACACAAACACCCCGAGCCATTATGTCAATAACCTAGTAAATGTTTCACTCACTGGTTTCCAGCTGCCATAGGGAGAAATCCTACCATTTGCCAGATGCTCAGATGCTGCCTGGAGAACAAATCTATAAATTGCATTATCCTGGAGAGGTGGAGCATAGGGCAATAGTAAATTAAGAGTTTTGAGGCCACTGACTATTTCATATCTATTTTTTAGAAAGTAAAAAAAAAAAAAAAAAACAAAAAACCATGGTATACTTGGAAAATACACAGACTAAACTCGGATTCTTCCTGGACAAAACTGGACTCTAATCCTGACAGTGCCACTTACTACCTCTGTGCATTCTCAGGGACTCAGTTTCTTCATCTACACAATTGACACAGTAACAGCAAGATGCCTGCCTCTCTGGGGATAGCTGTAGTGATTGATCTGAAAGCCCTTTGTGAAGCTATAAACTGTTACTCAAATGGGCAGCAGAATTGTTTTTGCACGTACCATTGATGTTTTGTATGTCTTGAAGGAAAAATTATCATCTGAGGCTGCATTCCAGCTTCCACACATTTGACCTTCATCACTAGAGATATGGAGGCAAAAAGTGAAAGGGAGGAAATGTTGGGGGGAAAGGATGTCCTGAATAAACTCCACAAGTAGGTTTTATGGAGCCCCACCCCAGACCAAAGAGATCCAAGACACTAAGGACTACAAACCCCATAATGTCATCACCACTGAAGGGAGGATTGCTGGCAACTGAGGGTAGAGTTAAGCAGCCAGGTTTGCTATATAACTGGACATGTGGGCCTTGGGGGTTTTTCACCAGCTTTCAGCATGCTTTTCTCCCTGAATTACTCGTTTCTTCATTTCCCCTTCTTTTGAAAACAAACCCTTTATTAGGGCCTCCCCGGTGGCACAGCAGTTGAGTGCTGGGTTGTGAAGCTGCCCGCAGCCTCTGCAGCGCTGGTTCCATCCCCGGCTGCTCCCCGGCCACCGGAGGAGGGTCCCACATGGCACGCAGACCTCTCCTGCCGCCTGCTGCTCCCCTCAGCAGTGTTCTGGCTCTGGTGAATTCTCTCACCCTCCCGTGCTTCTGACTGTACCCAGTGCTTGTATAAATAAATAAATAAATCTTTAAAAAAAAATAATAAACCCTTTATTAACCTTTTTGTGTATGCCCACAGTTGAGTCTTCTCGTAAGTCCCTTTTAAGTGTGGTGAGGCCCCACAGTCAGGTACCCATTTCACACTGGGATTGCCCTGTAACAAAACTAGGGCTCAAATCAAGAGGCTCATCTTTGCCTTGCCCACTGAGTGGCTCTGGACATGAGATGACTACATTACTTTACAAGATTCCTTGGGAGGTAACGATACAGGAAATGGCAAATAGCTTCCAGAAATCAAAGATCTGGGTCCAGTCTTAGGGCATGCAATAGCATTAGCCCTTTATGCAGAGGATAGATGGAGAACATTTACCACACTTCTTTTCCCTTGGCAGTATCTGCCACAGGAAGATCCAGTGACAAGGAAGGAGAGACTGCAATATCTACCCTTATACCAGTCACTAATCAGGCCCCACCTAGCCTCATGTTCTTGGTGAGGCAGCAGAAGATTGCTGTCATCCAGAGAGCCTGGGTCAGTCACACTGGCTCTATTCTCCCTCCACACCCCTCCACTGGGCATACTCAGGGAGGGGAGCCCTTGCCACCTGGGTACTGCTTGAGCATCAAGTGAGGTCATATGTTTGAAGGACTCAGTAAACACTTATCAAGCTGTACACATGTCAATGGTCAGCATTATTTACAGTAAGTGTATGAGATAAATATTAGGTAGAAACCCAATTAGGTAGAAGCAGAAGTCCCTTTAAAAGGACCCGGTTTGGGAAGTCTCCCTATCATAGATGGAGCTGCAAAAAGGGGCTCTAGGTCAGGGTCAAGAGCACTGGAATTTTGAGATTTTAGGTTTGGATCTTTCCTACATCATTCAGGGTGACAATTTGCATAATCTTGGGCAATTTATTTAATCTCTCTGAGCCTCTGGTTTTTCCTCTGTAAAATAAGAATAATAGCACTTACCTTACAGGTTTGACATGTTGTTTATTTGAGATAATGCACTCAAAACATTTCCACAATGCCAGGCTCTTGCAATGGTTAACAAAGTTCACTTCAGTAAGTAGGTGGGTGGACTGGACTGGACAAAGATAGACTAAAGGAAGTGGAATATAGGAACTGGTTAGTTATTTCTATTTTGCTCGATAGCATGGCTCATTATCATCTAGTTAAAGCTATAAAAATTATACATATTGGCAAGAACTGTACCATCATATGCAAGATGAGGGCTGTCTTCTAGTTTGGGTGGAAAAATGGGGAAATAATGCCTTTCCTTTCTTTCTCTCTTGTCCTGATGTTTCTGGCACAAAAGATAGCTTTGTTGTGTTTTCTTTCTTAATTTCAAAAGAAAATACAAGCCTTGGCCTGAAGGGTGGTTGCAATGAGCTCTGAGGATGCCTTCAAGACCTGAAGCCTTAGGCAGGTAGAGACAGAAGTCTGTGGCTTGCAGGAAGAAAGTTCAGAAAGGTATAAAAGTGACAAACTCCTATTGTATTTGAAATAAAATCATGCTCCTTCCTGGGACCTAGAAGCAACTCTTTGAGTCTAGAAGGTAGGACTCAGGTCTTCCCTCCCTCCACAGCCTTCTGGACCAGCACCATCCCTACTCTCACTCCCTAGGCTCCTTTCACCCGCATACTTTTGCCAGTTACTTGCACATTTGCAATTCAGGTCTCTGATCAAAGTTATCTCCTTCCATCATTCTACCTCATTATCCTTTTTCTTTTCTTTTCTCCCTAGCACTTTATCTAAAACACATTTATCTAAAATTATCTCATTTGTTTACATATTTATACTGTGCCTTTCTTCCTCTAGAATACAAACACTCTCAGATCCAGGTCCTTATCTGCCTCACCTGGCCACTAGACCTCCAGCAATAGAACACTGACAAGGCACTCAGTATGTATTTTGGAATAAAAAACAGATGAATACACATCAACTGCTAATGTTGAAGGGATGAGTCAGGAGCCATGCCTCACCTCCCAGCTGAGCCATATGTGCACACATACAGACTAGGGTTGAGCTGTAGGCATTTTGTCCAAAGAGCAAATGGCAGCCAAGGCCAAGGTGTTGGTACAAGGGGCTCTTGCTGTAGCAGAAACCTGTAAATTTGGTTTTTAGCAGCTTCAAACTGGGGCATCTTTAGGCATTAACTTCAAGGTCAGACATGGCCATGTGGGTTGGATGTCTGTGACATTAAGGCCAAAGACCCGTCCCTCCCTGAATTTAAAAAAAAAAAAAAAAAAAAAAGACAATCTTGTTGAAGGGAAACACATTCCTGAGAAATAGCAGCGCTTACCTTGATTCAGCCCACATTTACTGGGCCAAATCCTGTAGCAGGGTCAGTGTCATAGCACGGATCTCATAGGGTAGATAAGATTAGAATGGGAATAAGGAACAAAGCAGATGGCGGAGAGAGTACTGAGCATTAAATTATACAAGAGCACAGAGGAGGGATTCAGAGGCTCCATCTAAAATTAAGTTCAGGAAAGTCCTGACATTCCATTCCTGTAGAGGTAAGAGTGTGCCCGGTAGAGAAATCCACAAGGAAAACAGCCCCTGACAATCTTACCAGTCTCCCCTGCTCTCCCGGTAAAGATTGCCACTTAGATCTGACATCCTTTCTAGCTCTGCAAACAGTGGCAGGCCTGGGGGCAGACTGACAAGCAGCTTCCCGCTGTTTGCAGAAAGCAGGACAAGATGTTGAACTGCTCAGTTCCTCAGGAAGAATAGCTAGTTCTGACCACATCTTGGGCAGCTCTGGGGTTGGGAGGGGGGGCATGCAAGCATGTGAGGCTTCTTGCTCACACTTGGCAGGTAAAGGCTACACTCCGAGATTTAAGAGAGGCTATTCTAATGTCTCCTTTCAGCAGAGGGTCTGGTCCTTATAGAGTTTACCTTAGAACCTTTGCAGAGGCTTATAATTAAAAAAGGAAATGCCTCTTCTGTGAGTTTTACACCTTGAGGTGCACCTCTGCACGGTGGTCTGTGGAAATAGCAAGCATTTTGGAGTCCACACTGATGGAGGAAAGGAGATACGAGGTGAAGAACCTAACTCACACAAGGAGGGAGGGGTAGAAGAGATGAGTGCAAGCCATTAACCCAGTTATAGAAACCAAGACCCTTAGGCAACAATGCCCAGATCAGGAGGTGCAACACCCAGAAACTATCAGACTGCTATAGGGAGTGTCGGGGACACAAACCATCCACCCACAAAGATGAGCCCCTCCCTAAAGATAAAACCTAATGCAGCCCCCACAATGGGGCAGCACTCCATCTGCCCACCTGTGACTATGCAGGTTCTTCCTTTCACCAACTCTCTCCTGCAGGGCAGCAGCTTCCTACCTGCCTGTGACCTCTACCATGCCAGGACTTCTCTTCACTGACCTCCCTCAGTGGAGGCTGCTCTCCTCAAGGCCACCTGCCTGAAAGCCTCTCTCAGCAAACCTTTTCCTCTCAGGGCAGCTCTTCCTGACCATTTGTGTCTATGCAAATGTCTTTTACAGTCCTATACCTTTTGTAATAAACCTGCTCTTTAAATATAACTACGGGGCCTCCCCAGTGGCACAGCGGTTGAGCTCTGGGTTGCAAAGCTGCCCGCAGCCTCTGCAGCGCCGGTTCGATCCCCGGCTGCTCCCCGGCCACCGGAGGAGGGTCCCACATGGCGCGCAGACCTCTCCTGCCGCCCGCTGCTCCCCTCAGCAGTGTACTTCGGTCCTTCTGCCTGCTCTGCTCCCCGCTCTGGCTCTGGTGAATTCTCTCACCCTCCCGCGCTTCTGACTGTATCCAGTGCTTGTATAAAATAAACAAATAAATCTAAAAAAAAAAAAAAGTAATAGAGCTTATCTTTATTTAAATAAATAAATATAACTACGGTCTCTGCCTTGTGGAGATACTCACCGCATGCCGCCAACACAGGAGCTCTGGTGAAACTTTGCCCAGAGTGAGCCCAAGGACCCCGCACTAACTCCAAAAATGATATCAACACATCTGCCTTCAGCCCTGTGCTGCCCACCACTTTCCTCAAGCGACTTCTTTCCCCCTCCTTGTGGCTCAGTTTCCTCACAGTAATCTGAGGGACTGGATTAAAGCAGTACATTTCAAACATACACGTCCTGAGCCTCCCTGATGGCATGAGGGTTAAGAAGCAACCTATGAAGCTGTCCACAGCCACTGCAGCACGAGTTCGATTCCGGGCCGGCCAGGGGGCAACCCACATGGCACAGCAGACCTCTCCTGACTCGCCCCCTGCTCCCTTCAGCAGTGGATTTCAGTCAGTCTCCCTGTTTTGTTTCTACTCTGTTTCTGGTGAATCCTCTCACCCCTTGTGCCTCTGGCCTGTACCCCAGCTCTTATATGCATAAATAAATCTTTAAAAAAAAAACTATTCAAACATACAAGTCTTGGTCCATTCTGAGGCTCCACGTTGCAGCAAAAATTTAGAATATAAAATACGTGGCTACATCACAGTTAATAGTACAGTATTGCCTGGTGAAATTTTTAATGTCATCTATAAATACTGTTGACTTCACACAAAAAGCATTCAATTGTTCCACCAACAAAATGAGCTTATTTAGAAACAAGAAGGCAATTTGGTTATCTCCGGCACAGGATGCGACACATGCACACTTCCCCTTAATCCAAAGCCAGGACCCCAGTCCACAACCTCCAGAGGGGCTGCCAGGTGAAGATGCCGCCTTCTCCCTGCGCCAAAGCAGGAAATTAATGTCACTTCCAGTCGGAGGTGCAAGGTAAGTTGGGTCCAGTAGTTTGCTGATTGTGCACACGTGGGCATTCCTCTCCCCGACCTTAAATAGGGTTTTTGTGTGTATAAATGTTCACAGCATCTATGTCCTGAAATCAACACAAATTGTACTTCCCACTATGGGTTGCTGGTTTTTAAAAATAGTTGAGGGCCTCCCTGGTGGTTCGGGTGGTTGAGCGCAGTGCTGTGAAGCTGGCTGCTGCAGCACTGGTTGGATTCCCGGTCAGCCAGGGGTATTCCCACATGGCGCGGCAGACTTCTCCTGCCGTGCCCGCTTCTCCCCTCAGCAGTGCTTTTGGTCCGTCTGCCTGTTCTGCTCCCCGCTCTGTCTCTGGTGAATCCTCCTGTGCCTCTAGCCTGTACCCCAGCTCTTGTATAAATAAAATAAATCTTAAAAAAAGAGGGCCTCCCCAGTGGTGCAGCGGTTGAGCACTGGGTTGTGAAGCTGCAGGTTCGATCCCTGGCCACTGGGCGAGGGTCCCACATGGTGCGCAGACCTCTCCTGCCGCCCACTGCTCCCCTCAGCAGTGTACTTCGTCGGTCTGCCTGTTCTGTTCCTGGCTCTGGCTCTAGTGAATTCTCTCACCCTCCTGCACTTCTGACTATACCCAGTGCTTGTATAAATAAATAAATAAATCTTAAAAAAAAAAAAAAAGAAAGAAAGAAAGAAATGAGATAACGGGCCCCTGGGAGCATGGGTGTCCCTGGTGTGACATGACCTCTGTAAAAAATTAAAATAAAATAAAAAAAAAAGAAAAAAAAATAAATAAAAAAAATTAAAATAAAATAAAATAAAAAATAAATAAATAAAATAAAAATAGTTGAAAGCAGAATATATATTGAATTTTCAAGATGAGTTGCAGGGACCAATCAATAGGTTCATACCTCTCCTTGCCAATTTCCCAGAGGACAGAGCCCAGCTCCAAGTGAAAATATGATTGGCTTGTTCACACACACACACACACACACACATACACAAAACCAAAGATAAGGAAGGTGTACGCAGCAGGCCTGCACTGTGACCGGCCTCTCCAAAGGACAGGACTGTAGGGACTTCTACTAACACTGTATGTTAGTTTCATTTGTTGTTTAACTTTGTATAAATGGAATTACAATGTGAATTCTCATGTGGATATAGTGACCTAGAAAAGGAGATGTTGGACGCTGTCTTTTTGTCCTGCATGATATCATCCAACTATAATGAGAAAATAGAGTGACAATGATGGAGTGAAGGCCCGATCTGGGTCAGACTCTGTCCTATGAGCTTTAACAACATCTCAGTTCACAAGGTGTGTGTGACTCGAGGTGTATGTTAACATCCTTGTTTTTCAGAAAAGGAAACTGAAGCCCAGAGAACTGTGATGTGCCATTCCAAGGTCTTAGAACCAATGGCCAAGGCATGGCCGGAATCCTTATCTGTCCACCTCCAGCTTCCTTTTTACGCACACTTATTCTAGGGGCTGAGATTCTTTGCAACAAAGTAGCTTTGAAATAGCAGTTTATTCCATCTGGGGAGAGCCTTCCACATTGTACAAGTAACCAAGTCTTGTTCCAACTGACTCTCACTCACCCACACTTGGTAGAATCAAGTGGTTTACATTTCTAAAGAAGCAATCAAACTACCATACTGAAGCCAGGGGGTTCCAGAAGGCCTGAATTAAGCTGAAAGGTCTAATTTAGGGACATTTTCTTACTACACAAAATTTCTTCCAGAACATTTGGTCCTTTGGGATTTCCCCAAATTGCCAGCAATTAAACAAAAAATTCCATCTTCCTCTCCCTGGTTGCTTCATAGTATCCAACACGTCCCCCTATCTTACCTGTGAGTACATTTTCCTACTTGGGCTACTTTGCAACTTCTTACACCTCAGAAAAATTGGGAGTTTCGCATTTTAACAAATATAACTAATTTCACTACTTCATTGGTAAAACCACATCTAACCAATGACATTGGCTAGTAAGTTATTCAGTCAAGGACAGAGGGGAAAAAGGAATCCACGTGTCAATTTGTTTTTTCTCATATTAGAGATTTGAGAGTGTTTTTATGTGCCATCCATATTACAACATCCCCCCTACTCCAGAGTTCCAAGGAAATTAGTCAGGCCTTAAATTAAACTTTAACCTTGTTTCAAATTAAAAATACAATTTGCCACATTAATTTCATATGTTTCTATTTCCTGCCTCAAAAACACTCACAGCTCCTTGACTACAGTAGTTGAAATCCTACTCAGGCTTCAGCCAAAATAACTTCCCCAATGCCCAGGCGAGGCTGACTGAGTGGCCCTTTTGCTCTCATAAAGGCTTGTGAAAATTTAGATGTTTGCTCCTCCATCCTTTACCTCTTCCCCGCCCCACCACCACCAAAAAAAGGAACCCTGACCTCCCTGCAGGGTAGTAACTACCTTGAGTTCATATTTGTCTTGATAGCTATTCCCAGCACAGGCAGGACAAGTTTCCCTGCAAGTAAAAAAATTCAATATATCTGGATGCATTGAGTTCATTCCTAAGTAAGCTTTTTATTGAAGTATGATGTGCATACAGAAAAGTGCAGAATCCTACATGTGGGTGTTCACAACATGAAAGGGTATATATATCCAGCACCCAAAGGACCTGCGTCATGATCTTCCTTCCCCAAGCCACCTGGCTTTCTTGACAGTGTGCATTAGTTTTGCTTAGCTTTTGAACTTTGCATAAATGGAATCACAGCATGAACTCTCTTGGTGCTGTGTGTTGTTGGTGAGTTTACTCTCATCTGTTGCCTCTCATTCCACTCTGTGTAGTTACTTATTAGTCCTTCCTGCTGCTGTGGATGGACATGTGGGATGCTTCTAATTTGGGACTCTTATGAGTAGAGTTGGCTATATACATTCCTGCATGTTTTTTTTTTTTTCTGTTAAGTATTTACCTAGAAGTACAACTGTTCAGCTTTAGTGGATATTGCCAATAGTTTTGAAGGTGGTTGTGGAAACTAACAAGCTGACTCTAATATTTATCTGAAAATAGAGGAGGGAAAACTCCAACACAATCTTATAGAACAAACTGGAGGTCTTATACTATTATATATTATAAAACTACGGTAATTAGGACAGTGTGGTTTGGGTAAAAATAGATCAGTGGATTGCAAAAGAGAATTCAAAAACAGATTCACAAGTATAGATTATTTGATTTATGATCTAGGTGACATGGCAGTGGAAAGGGGAAAGAATGATGTTTTCAATAAATGGTGCCAGATCAATTGGGTGAACACTTGAAAAAAATTAACCACATATTAAAATTAATTCCAGATGGATTAGAGATCAAAATGTTAAAGGAAGACAGTAAGACTTGTCAAAAAAAAATTACATATAGAGTAGAATATGACATGAGATAAGCAAAATGAGTAAAAAAGCACTATCCATAAAGGAAAGAAGTGATAACTGGACTACTTTAAAAGTAAGAATTGTCTATCAGAAAGACACCATTAAGAGATTAGGAATCCACAGCACAGAATGAGAAAAGATTTTTGCAAAACTATATTCAACAAAGGATTTATAAACAATGTATACAGGACTCCCACACATCAATTACAAAGAGAAACAATCCAATAGAAAAAAATGTGCATGAAGAGGAGGAACTTGCAGACATTTCTCACTCACACACACACACACACACACACACACACCCCACAAAGTATATTCAAACATCCACAAACATGACACGATGAATAAGAGAAATGCAAATGAAAACTGCCAGGGGATCTATTGGACACTCAAAAGAATGACTAAAATGGAAAAGTCAGGTAATAATATCCAGTGTTGGCAAGAATATGGGGAGCTCAGGCTCTCATACACTGCTGGGCACAGTAAAAATTCGTCCACCCACTGAATTTTTAAAAACAGGATCTTACCCAATTTCTCTCTCCCGTCACCCCCAAGGGAAAGGCTAACATGCAGGAGGATGGCGTGATGGTTGCTGGGAAGCCTCCACACTTGTTAACGCCAAGCACCTGCCAACCTCTAGTTATTTTCCTTTTTCTCTTTCTTCTATTTGCTGACCCAGACATCAAACACTTGCTGAGCCTTATTCTTCGGTGCGGCCCTGTGTGAGAGCAGGACTCCCACACTGCTCCCCTCAGTGTGGGGATGTCCCTGTGGACATTATTAGGACAAAGAGTCATTTCTGACCAGCCTTGACTCAAAAGCTCCTGGAGAAACCAGGAGGCACATACGTGTAATTTCTTACCTCATGCCAAGACCCAAAGCTTTCTGACCATCCTTATAAATGTCCCAAAGAGAATTCCTAGAATTCAAGGTTATGCTCATTTTTATTTCTCTACCGGTTTAAATTGCAAAATTGTCTTTCCAGAAGTTTGGACCATATCACACTTTTCACCAGAGGAATACACTTGCTCCATTTTGTCAACATGGCTGGTGACAAAATATATGAATATATATATATATGAATTTAAGTGTTAAATCTGTTTGATATAATGTTTGTATTTTTGCAAAATAATTAGGAAATCTTTTTTCACTTCAAAATTAAAAGTGCAGTTATATATTTTTCCTACTATGGTTTCATTTGTTATCTTTACAAATTTGAATTGCTTAGAGTTTATTTTATATGTGGTGTGAGGTAGGGCTCCAGTTGTGTTTGTATATATATTTTTAAAGATTTATTTATTTATGCATATAAGAACAGGAGTGTAGGCCAGAGGTGTGGGGATGGTGGTGGTGAGAGGATTCATCAGAGACAGAGTGGGGAGCAGAACAGGAAGATCTACTGAAATACACTGCTGAGGGGAGCAGCGGGCAAGGCAGGAGAGGTCTGCTGCATCATGTGGGTTGGCTCCCTGGCGGGGGGATCAAACTCATGCTTCAGTGGCTGCCAATAGCTTCATAGTGCTGAGACTTAATCTCTTGAACCACCAGGGAGGTCCCTGTTTGTATTTTTTTTTTCCCGAATGGAAATTATTAGCCAATTATTCTGGCACTGTTAGTTGAAGAATGTGTATCTCCTACTCCTGTGTGTATGTTTGGATGATGTATGTGAATAGCGACATTTGGTTCAGAAGACCCTCCTGACTGTCCAGGATAGCAGCTTGACCCTCAGTAATCAGAATGAAGGTGTGGACAGTAGGAGGCTCAATTTTGTCTCAATAATGTAGGAGAAAGATAAGGGCCTGGATTACAGGAGGCCTGGGAGGGCTCCCTCACCTCCTAGGGGTAGGGGTGAAGGCCCGCTTCCCAGCCTGCCAGCCAAGGGAACAGCAGATGCCTTCTACAGCAGCCCTGATGAAAAAGAGTAAGCCCACCAGCCTCACTCCCTGTTAAGGGCTTCCAAATAGCTCCACCCCTTTCCCAACAGCCCCCTGGCTTGGGATGTTAGGGGTAGAGTTCAGAACATGGCCCAAGGGCCCAAGGATGCAAAGCTCAGGTACCTTGAGCCACACCAACAGAATGGGTAAAGTAATGGGGGAGGATTCCAAATCAGAGGGTTGAAGGCACTGGCCTAGAAAATGCTTCATTTAGGAGGCCTCTATTCTTTTAGTTATACTTGTGCAATAATGCGTGAGAACTAAGGACTACCATTAATAAAATGTTAGCATATTAATTAATGATATCCTATATTGTCCCCACTCAAATCCCACAATTAAACACAACTGTTTATTTGTTTATATAAAGCTTTGGTCAAAGGTGGAGCCACGAAGGTCTTTCTTTCCTTCTCATAGTTTTTGGGGAACAAGATAATAGCCATGGTTGATGATTAACCTCATCACGGACACAGTCCTGAGCCCTTTTAAAACATTCTCCTATAACCATCCGTACTAACACAGGTTATTATCATCCTCAATGTATAAAGGAGGAAAGGGAGTTTCCCAGAAAGAAGTAGATTGCACGCAGCTGCCATTACTAGGACCAAAATTCAACCCCGGTCTTTGACTCCAACACCCAAGCTTTGAACCCAACAATGAACATATGGGTGCTGAGTTGGAATTTTGGAGGTTGGGAAGTCCTGCTAGGCAGATCCAAGGGTTTACTTTCAGAAGGATTTAGTGCCTTCTATTTGTTTATAAAATGGCCAAGTCTGGAAGGACTTCAGAAGTCATCTAACCCAGCTACCTCATTATAGAGACGGCAAACCCAAAACCCAAAACAAAGAGACTTGCCCAAGTGGGCTACATACTGCATTCTCCATGGAGTCCTGGGTTTCCTTGCCCTGTGCAGAGTTTGTAATGTCCATGGCACCCAAGGTCAAAGGTCCAGAGAAGAAGGGGAGATGCCTGGTACTGCACAGCCTGAACAGTGAAAAAGACATGCTCCAGGCCCAAGGAAGCTTGTCAGTCAGCAAGAGGGAGAATTCACGCCCACAAATAAAAAACACCATGATTAAGAGAGTGAAAAGCACTGGGGTCTTTTAGGGTAAGTGACAAATTCTCAGGCTTTTCCACCTTCCCGCCATTAGCATTAATGATAGATCCCTGCGGTCCTACATGAATGCCTGATGGCAGACACCTGGAGTACGGTGTGGGCATGCATAGGTGGGCACACTTGGGCTGAGACCGGGCTTTTAAAGGCAGCGTCACGGGGACTCAGCAGACAACAGAAGTAGCAGAACAAAAAAGAGCAACAGAACAAGAGAACACCAGAGAGCCCAGAAAGAGTGAAGATTGGCTGCCAGCCTCTCAGCCCCCCGGCACACTGCCTGCTGTGTACCTGGTAAAAGCTCAATAAAAGCCTGAAAAAGCCACCAAGGGCTCCTAGGACTCTCCTTTGCACATCTGCTCAAATCATAGAAACCCCGCACTGTGCCCTTCCTGCCACTACAGGTCTTCAGAGGGCTCATCCCTCTGGCCAAAATCAGGAAAGACTTCTTGGTGGAGGTTACAGGAGAGCTGGCCTGCAGATCGAATGACAGGAAGGCATGCCACATGGAGAAGGCTCCCGTGGAAGGGATTGCTAGTAATGGAAACTAGCCTTTCCAGAGCTGTTATGTGCAGAATCAATGCAAATGCCTTAGATGTATTAATTCCTTTAACCCTGCCATCAACACTATAAGTCGAGTGCGATAATTATCCCCATTTCAGAGAAGAGGAAGTTGAGACAAATAAAGGATAAGTGATTTGCCCAAGAACACATGGTTAGATGCTGGCAGATTTCAGAATGAGAACACCAGTTGGAGTGGCTCCTGCATTCTTGACACCTGAAGGAGGACCCAGGGATGAGGCTGAGAATGAGGATGAAGGATGAGGGAGTGGGAGTTATATTTTTTTTCTAAGACAAGTCAACTTCCAACTGATCCCAGGCCCTTCCCTGGCCCCAAGGGCCTCCCAAGTTAGGCAAGGAGTACCCAAATAATGGGGCTCAGGACTGAGACCCACTGGCTTCTGGACCTGACATGAGACCTTCCAGAGGTTACCAGCAGGGAGCTGAGGGCATCCTGGCAGAGGCTCTCTGGCCCACTCTGGACCACAATGTCCAGGAACCCATCCTGATTCATCTGACACCAACCCAGGGGCTCTGTGGGGCCAGATATCATACCCAGGATCTAGAATCTGGCACATATTTTCTAGCTGCCAGCTGAGAGCAATGGCTTCATCTACTTGGTGGTAGAAGGACAGTGGGTTTAAAGAGAGGGACACAAGTTGCAGCAACAGCCTAAGTCTAGTTGTAGGACCTATGTGACTTGGACCAGCTCTGACCCTTGATCGATCAGGGAGCACCTGGAGGAGGGGGCATATTGACCTGATAGGCTGGTTAAGAGCCAGGTGAATGAGGACCAGCAGAATGCCTGATACCCACAGGTGTTTAATAAATGCCAGGTTGAAGCACTTAACCTTGAGATTTCTCTTCTTGGAACAGGCTGAGAATGGGGCACACGTACCCCAGTCCACCTTTCCTTGATTTCCTTAGGAACAGATCCACAGATTCTTGGGTGGTTGTGCATGTTATTGCTACTCTGCTAGAAACTGAAGGCAACAGAAACCAATATGGGAAGTGAAAAGTCTCAGAACTTGTACAAATTCACTCATCAGCAACCTTCTGCTCTGAAATGATAGCAGCCTTCCTTGGCCAGCACCTACATCTTGCAATGCGGAGCTTTCTACAACTGTCCTCCATCCCAAATCTTCCCAATGGGTCATTTGGGCTTTGTTCATCCATAAGCCACTCATGAACACCTACCCAATATCCTGGACATGGAAAGACAAATGGGAGAGCAACTCAAGTGAGCTCATCCACAGATGATGATAAACAAAGTGTGGTTTATAGTCATGTGCCATATGGCACTGTTTTGGCCAACAGGCCACACAGAGGATGCTGGCCCCAGTAGGCTCTCCCATGTAGCCTAAATGTGCAGGAGGCTATACCAGCTAGGTTTATGTAAGTAACTATGACACTTGTACAATGATGAAACAGCCTAATGACACAGGTCTCAGAACATAAACCTATCGCTAAGAGACAAAAGACTATACATACTGTGGAATACTATTCAGCCCTGAAAAGGTGAAATTCTGACATTCCAGTATGGATGAACCTTGAATATGTTAACTGAAGTAAACCTGTCATAGAGTGACAAATATGATTCCATTTCCATGAAGTACTTAGAGTAGTCAAACTCACAGAGGGCAAAAGTAGAATAGAGGTTACTAGGGACAGGAAGGGAAGGGGAAATGGGGGACAGCATCACTTAACATGCTGAGAAATGCACCATTAAGCAATTTCATCATTGTGTCAATGTGTGATATTGTGTGGATGCTGTAGAATGTTCTTACACAAACCTTGATGGCACAGCCCATTGCACACCTAGGGTAGATACAGTCATCACTATTGTACATGTGGCCAGAGTTCATCACAGTGTTGTTATACTGTGTGTGATGGTACTGCTTCATGGGTATGGTCATTCTGCGAAGATGAAAAAGAACTGGAGGTGGATGGTGGTGATGGCAAAACAACAGTGTGGTTGATTACACTCAACACCACTGCCCTGGAGACTTAAAGTGGTAGATTTTATGTTTATGTATGTTTTACTAAGATAATGGAGGAGGTATGCATTATCTGGGTGGTATATGGGAAATTGCTGTGTCTTCTTCCCATTTTTACTATGAGCCTAAAACTGCTGCCCCAAAAAAAAACTTTTTTTTAAAAGAGGAGATAAAAATGGGAGCTCTCCTGCTCCCAGAGATCACCCTGGCTCACTGAAGAGACAGAGGAACCTCTGGTTACAAAGTCATATGTTCAGAGATCTCAATGGCACACCTGTGGCCACAGGTCTCAGTCTGGCCTTTCTCCTGCCCAAAGGGTAGAAGGTTTCCTGGTGGCAATGGGTCCCTTCCAGCTGGGGAAACTGGCAGTCAGAGCAAGGTCATCTTAGTGGGGCCCTCATCCTCATAGGCGAATTCCCTTGAAATAAGGTTTTTAGGCCTGCAGTCTCCGCCTTACCAAACCCGAGAAGCCACATTTGCCATCAGCTGCTCCAGTGGAATTCACTTCTGGAAAGTGAGCCTTGACCTTCACAGAAACAAATGTCATGGACACAGCACACCCCAAACCACCCACTGCTGCTCCTGCATCTTTAACCTGGGCCTGGACCCTGCACCCTCTTTTCCTCTTTCACCCAATCTCCTAGCTTCTTTCTACAACTCTCAAATCCATCTTGGCCTTTCTTACCACTTCCAATGCCCTAGGTGGGGAGGGCCGCTCTGGTTCAAAAGGGTCTCATTCTGATGCAGCCACTGTCAGCTGGTCTCGGGCCAGTCACAGGACTGGAGCTAGAATTGACAGTGAGATACCCTGAAGCATTAGGGCAAAGATATGCAAAGAAAAGAGATAACTTGAGTGTTCCTGGACAAAGGGAAATGTAATTCTGGATTAAGGCATCTAAAGAAGGAATGTGCATTACAAGTGGCTGGAGGCGGGAAGGGAAGGAGTGTCAGCCTCTGAGCAACCAAAAAGCAGAGTCCTTGACTCATTCACTCAGCAAACACAGTCAATCCTACTCACATGACATTTTGGTGAACGAGAGACCACATATAGGAAGGTGGAGCCACAGGCTACAAATAGCCACCAAGGTGTGTGTAGTTACATTTTAATGATGCGTTTCTCAGAATGGACCCCTGTAGTTAAGCGACCTGTGACTGAAGCTCTAACCCTGTGCCAGACACTGTTCTAGGTATGAGGACATAAAGGGAACAAAATAGGCTGGAGTGCTGCTCTATGTAATATATTCCAGGGAGGAAATCAGGCAGTAAAATTAAGTTGCAAGAGGAATGGGGATTTCCAGGTTTGAGAAGGGGACACTGCAATATTTTAAAGACCGGTTATGCTGTGAAGTGGGTACTTGAGCAAAGACTTAAAATTGGGAGACTGACCATTGGCTGTCCAGAGGGGTAAATTTTAGGGAGAGGAAATTGGAATGTGAAAGACCTGAGGTTGAAGGGGTCTAGAGGGTTGGAGGAACCCAAGGCTAGGGGACCAGTGCTGGGAGGGAGTTTGCAGGTGGGGGGTTAGCAGATGAAAAGCACCTGTCCAATAACAATTTTAAGTGCCATTAATGACTATTCCAGTTTTAAAGATGTTAAAATATGGAGGGAAGAAAACACAGCATTGATAATAGAAACTGTACCAATGTGTAACATAGGAATGGTGCCCTGTCTTCAGGCTTTCTGCAGGGAATAAATGAGGTCATGCTGATGAATGAATGAGTGAGGGAATGAATGGGCATCCTGGAATGTGCCCCAGTCCAAAAATCTTCTCATCTAGTAAATATTTATTGAACACTTACAATCCAATTTTTGTGGCAGGTGCTGAGAGCGAAAAACTGATTCAGAATGAACCTTCTTCTGAGAGTCCTCCCGAGAGCAATAAGTGACAGGTGGGGAGAGCATCCCCTGTGGAGGGAGTGGTATGAGCAAAGGCACAGAGGCAAAAACAAAAAAGGAAAAAAAAATTAAGCCAACAAACACAAACAAGCAAAAACCAAGCAACTTTCCTTGCTCTGGAAGCTGCAAGCTGTTGTTTGCTCAGTGTAACACCTGAGGCTGGATGGGGCTCAGGGAAGCAGTAGTGAGGGCCCGTCTTGTTAGAGTCAAACCCTGCTGTGTAGGGGAACCAGGATGGGCATGGGTGGGTTATTTTCACATGAAAATAATCGCTACGGTAGCGGTAGCAGTGTGAAGAACAGTTTCCAGGAGCTAAAACTGGAGGCAGGAGGCTTTATTTAAAGAGCTATTAGAGTAATCTAAGTGAATGATGTGGCAAAATAGAAATTGGTAGAATAAATGAAAAATCTGGGGTGTTTGGGGCTTGTTTTTTTTTTTTTTTTTTTTTTGTAAGAAGAAGAGAAAGAGAAGAAGAAATAGGACCAAAGGCAGATCGTCAAAAATAGGGCTGTAGAGACAGATATTAAAGAAAGGCGTAGAAGGGAAGGTTAGTAGGACTGGGGGATTGTTCAGACAAGAGGGTAAGGGTTAAAGTGTGGTCAAGGGAACTCCCAGGTCTGGGCTGAGTGAACATGACGTGCCCATGTTAACAGGATCAGGTATTGAAGAACAATAGTTGGCGTGAGGGAAGATATTAGGGACAAATGATGCTGGAGGAATGTCAGAACATCGAGGTAGAGAGCTTTGTAGGTGGGTGTTCCTTATCCAGGCACTTCTGCTTGGGAAAGTTTATATTATCCCAGGCACTTTCATGAAAAACCTACATGCTTTTAAGAAAAACTTACATGTTTACAATAGCTAAGCTTTGGAAACAACCCAAATGCCCAAAAATAGATGACTGGATCAAGAAGATGTGGTACATATATACCATGGAATATTACTCAGCATTCAAAAAAGATAAACACATGCAGTTTACAGCAACATGGATGGCGCTAGAAGGGATCATGCTCAGCAAAATAAGCCAGAAAGAAAAAGAAAAATACCGGATGGTCTCACTCATAGCAGGAATCTAGAAAACTTAAATAAGGGACCAGGAAAATGAGTAACTATAAGAAAGTGAAAATCAAAATCAACAAACAACTATGAACAAGAGACACTCTATGGAGGGTGGGAGGTGGGGAGGGGAGGGATTGGGGTCAAAATAAGGGGATTGCAATTGTATGGGGAATATAAAAATAAAATTTATTTTAAAAAAAAGAAAAACTTACATGTAGTACCTGTCTTTGCTAACAGAAAGAAATCCAAAGAGATTTTCACTTTTACAACAAAAGGTAAAAAGTGAAAATAGGGTTCGGCAGTGGCTGTAGCAGCACATGCATCCTGAGCAGCCAGAGTGGCCTGGCCAAGATCCTCCCCCAGAACTATTTCACACCAGCTATGTAGTGTCATAGCCCTGCTGCTTTTGCTATAAGTTAGTGCTCTCTTTGGTTTTATGTGTTTTTTGGTATGGTTTGGCAGATTATTTTTGGGACCTAGGAATTCTTAAAATTTTTTCCGTATAAATTCATGGCAACGCTTCTTCACATCATGCCTTGTCAGGGAATAAAAGCTTTTGTAGGAATCCTCACCTTTCAGGGAACAGGGAAGCCTGTAGTATACTAATTTTCCCAAGGTTTTTTGGAACACTCTCTGAGTCCCAGGGCAAAAAAAGGTAATTCTATGAATTCTATGTATTCCAATTACTTTACCACAATCTTTGCTTTAATGGACTGAGATCTTATAGTTTAAAAAATTGGTAAGGATTCTGCCCAGCGTATCATTTTTTTTTTCCTTTTGTTATTGAGACAGAGCCTCAATACAGAAAAAGAGCATGAATCTGAAGTATATAGCTCAACAAGGACACTGTTTTGATTGCATTAAATAACTTCAAAATACACACACACACACAGGAAAATAGTCGCCAGAGCCTTCCTCACTTTAAGAACTTTCATGTCGGGAGGATGAGTCCTGAGCAGTCCTGGGCATGACACCACCATTGAGCCCAACCACCCTACTCACGTGTTATGCAAGACCCTTTGGGATCAGAGCCCACTTCTGCCACTTCTCTCATGTGCTGCCAGCACCACCACCACCTGGCCTCACTGAGCCTCAGAGCCCCTGATCCCAGCTGCTCCCTTACCCATCCACACCCACCACACTTCTCACACCTCCCTCACACCCCACTTTGTCATATATGAGCACATTATCAGCACATTATCTCTTGGGCTTCAGGGCACCTTCCAGGCCTTCTGTGAAGCCCTCCTCCTTAACTTTGCAACCCCCACCCCTACTGAATCCTTTTTCAGTGGCTGCTTATTTTTTTATTTTTAAGCTCTGTCAGCATAGCCATATGATCATCTCCACGGACGGAGTTTGAAGGCACCTTACCTGTCTTCGGATCCCAGCGTCTGTTTAGAAAGGGAGGGAGGGAGGGAATAAGGAATATACAAGATAATTCCCCTTTCTTCTTCCAAGTTTCTGAGTCTGACCCAATAAAGAGTTTACCATGAAAGGACAGAAATCAGCGATCCAGGATTAAGTCTGAACTCTACGACTCCCCAGCTGTGAGCCTTAGATAAATCAGTTAACCTCTCTCGGTCTCACATTCCTGCCACCTTTCAATCGTTGGTGATCCTCAAGCTGAGAGTTTAGAAGCACAACAAATAGTGTTAGCGATCTTGTTCTTCTGTTTCCACCATCTCTCATTTGGTCTCCACTCGTGTGAATAGAGATTGATGCAAAACATATTTCTTTTCATTTTTACATTCCGAAATGTAAAACCCAGAGATGGAGAGGGGGAGAAACAAGAGATGCGAGTTCTTTCTACACATGATACAATGCAGTTCAGTAATATGGGTTTTAATTGTTCTACAAAAGAGTCTGTTCAATAGCTTGGTTAGCGACCCTATGTGGGCCCTCTCTTTTTCTCTGTGGGGGTAATGAGATGTGTTCATTCTCAAGGGCAAACTGGCTAACCACCCGCATCAGTCATTCTCTCTAATGAAGCTGCTCCATTCAGGCTCCATTTTTTGTACACAATTCATTTTATTAAATGGCTGCAGCTGCAATTAGGAGTGGGAGAATCCAGGCATGTGTTTGGGTTTGAGATGTGTCTTGTGTGATTTTTCAAATACTTTGGGTTTGGCAAAAGCCAAGACACATTCTGTCAAGTTCTTTTTCCCCTTCGTTTTTAAGCCCGTGTGTATTCAAGAGAAATGTGGCCCATCTGATTCTCATTCGTTTTCGCTTAACTCAACAAAAAGTTGTCTCGGCAGAGCTAGAAAATGTCCAAGCAGCAAATCCAGCCTCTTTAATGGAAGCCTTATTAGAATTTCTTTCTCTCAACCCCCGACAGCTTAACATTCTCCAAGCGGCCAAGCATTTTCATTTCTTTATGCCTTTGCACTTGCTCCCTAAACTTGCAAGGCCCTTCCCTGTCCCCCCCTTCTGGGATCCTGACTCCTGCTCCTCCAAGGCCATCCCTTGCAAGGCTTTCTCCACTGCTCAATTTGCAAATGGTCGCAGATTCCACAGAGATCTGCTTGCTGTTCTCCACTGGTAGCCCAAACTAGAGCTTTATTCCCTTCTGCTTTGTGTCACAGCCAGATGTGGAATCAGGTTAGCCAAGCCCTCGCTGGTGTCTGCATCGTTGTTGTTAAACCCTTGACCTTATTTAAAAGACCTTCAGGAGAAATGGTGGACAAACATAGGCATCTGCTATGAAGCTGTTGCCATAACATTGATTATTGTGCCTATCAATATCCTTATATGGGCTTCCAGGTGAGACTTGAACTTGAGGCTTGAGGATTCAGAATAACAATGGACTTCTTCCTCTATGATAATGAGGGCCATGGAACTCAGCTGGTTCCCTTTTTGTCTTGGCCTACAAGCTAAGAAGCAGGTTGGACATTCAATCAGAGCAACTGTATTGCGTACTCGCTTCCTTTTTTTTTTTTTTCATGGACTGGGTTTCCTATTTCTACATTATTGACTTTATAAAGGAAAAGAAAACATATACTTTGTTGTGAATCTCTTCAAAGTGTCTTCAAAGGGAAAAGTGAAAATAAGAAGCAATTCACAATAGGGCCTCCCTGATGGCACAGGGGTTAAACACAGCACTATCAAGCTACTGAAAGCCACTACAGCATGAGGGAGATCCCTGCCTGCCAGGGAGTAACCCACATGGTGCAGCTGACCTCTCCTGTCTTGCCCACTGCTCCCCTCAGCAGTGTATTTCAGTGGATCTTCCTGTTCTGCTCCCACTCTCTGGTGATTCCTCTCACCAACCCCCGCCCCACCTCTGGCTTACACTCCCGTTCTTATATGCATAAATAAATAAATATTTAAAAAAAAAAGAAGACGTTATTTACAATGGCTTCATCTGTGGAACAGATCTGGTATTTAGGAGTAATAGGAAAAGGTTTAACTTTTAATCTTGGGTTTTCCCTAAGCTATCTGAATTTTACCATGTGTCTTTACCATGTGACATGAAATCAGTGAAATTTTTAAACTTAAAAATTAAATTTATTTCTTAAAAAAACAGGATCCTGGGGCCTCCCTGGTGGCACAAGGGGTTAAGTCGCAGCACGAGTTCAATCCCCGGCCAGGGAGCTGACCCACATGGCAAAGCAGACCTCTCCTGTCTCACCCACTGCTACCCTAGGCAGTGTATTTCAATAGATTACCTGTTCTGCTCCCCACTCTGTCTCTGGTGAATTCTCCACCCCCTACACCTCAGGCCTGTACCCCAGTTTCTGTATGCATAAACAAATCTTTAAAAAAAAAAAAAAACAGGGATCCTTGTAACATACATTTGAAGAGGTGTGACCTATAGTCATACTCAGCGTTGCCAGCCAGTGTTACTTCACTAAAATATGATACAATTCAAAACCAAGAAGATAATCCTTCATAATTCTGACTCCCCCAGGAACACAGCTTCTGTCACTCATATTCTTCCCTGAATATCCCTTCACATCCCAGAGTGCTTTGCACATAACTGGCATTCAGCAAATTCCTGTTAAATAGATGAGGAGCAAAGTTCACCAAGTGAATTTAGTCAGAGAGAGCGAGCCACGGCTTTGGATATCCAGCCCGTTCTGGAACTCCAGGCCCAGCTCTGACCAACCACTTGCACTGAGATAGAACAGCTATTCCTCGATGCAGCTTCTTCATCTGTGAAATGGGCCTTGAGTCACTACTGTTTTAGGGTTGAAGTTTTGTTTTGTTTTGTTTTGTTTTTTTGAGGGATAATTCAGAAAGGAGAAATAAATATTTTAAACAGACAACTGACCACCAGAAGCTGCAATACTAGGAGTATAAGAGGAGGGAGGTGGGCAATTAGTCATTTGGATGGGAGAAAATAAGGAGGGAGAGAGAATGCAAGCCCAATGGCAGAAGAATGCAATGGCCCTTATCTGCTATCATAGAAACCTCAGCTTAGACAGAATAGATTGCGCTCAGTCACTGTTGTGACTTAAAAGTGATGGGAAATATAAGGAAGCCTTTGATTTTTAACAACTAAACAGCCCTGGGGTTGTTGTAGACTGGTTTTTATCAAAGTGGAATACAATTGCCACTGATGGGACTCAGGATGAACTCATGGACTGATGCATTGTTTTCATTGTTAGACATTTATCACATTACAGGGTTATTAACCATTGACACAGCACCTCTAACTTGTGATGTTATACACATTACTATTAAATATGTTTTACTGTTTTAAAATATTTTTTAAATGGATGGATTTGAAGAAAAATATGATTCATATTCTGAGTGGTAGACCTATACACATTTACGCCCCCCAAATGAATGCAGATCTCAAATCAAGAATCCCTTGAAGTGAGGAAAGTATAATAGTAACATGTGGGTCTTGAGCAATTTTTGGACTTAATGGAAGGCCTACGCCTGACCCTTCAGTTTTTTTAATTGTGGTTCCTTTTTATTTATTTTATTTTTTTAAAGATTTATTTATTTAAAATAAATAAATAGAACATGATGAGAAAGAAAAAAAAAAGATATGGAGGCAGAAAAAAAAAAAAGATTTATTTATTTATTTATACAAGCACTGGGTACAGTCAGAAGCGCGGGAGGGTGAGAGAATTCACCAGAGCCAGAGCGGAGAGCAGAACAGGCAGACAGACGAAGTACACTGGTGAGGGGAGCAGCGGGCGGCAGGAGAGGTCTGCGCGCCATGTGGGACCCTCGCCTGGCAGCCGGGGATAGAACCGGCGCTGCAGAGGCTGTGGGCAGCTTTGCAACCCAGTGCTCAACCACTGCGCCACCGGGGAGGCCCTGTGGTTCCTTTTTATACTATTTCCTACCCTGTTGATTCCTTCTGCTCCTTGTAGTTTGATAATATTCTGATCTGGAAGGCTTCACAGAATTGGAAGGGACCGTACAAGAATGATTTATGGTATAGGTGTCAGGCAATTTAGTTTCTTGGGGGCTTCTAGCTAGATGCCGGAGCACCCAGCTTTTTTGTCCCCAAAGGACTTTTCCAAAGATTCACCAATGCCTCCTACACACAGCACTTTGGCCCCACTGGATGTACACTGGTCTACTTACAGGGTCAGAGCTCCCATGTGAGTGCCGTGTTCTGCCTGGACGATCTTCCTCCAACCTCCCTGCCAGGTGCTGCCCCTGTAGAACTTAGTCTGCTCTCTTCTGGACTCCCATGCATCCCACTCGCTATTGTAATGTTTGGCACCTTGCATGACCATTTCCTCCATGGCATATCTCTCGTGCAATGTCTTCTTCACCTCTGGATCCTCAGTCCCTCGCCTGGGAGATTAAATGATTTAAAAAATATAAATCCCACTGAGATCATGATGGGTTTAGAAATGTAAGGGCATAAAAAACAAAACTAAACTTGTCTTAATCATTTATCAGGGATCAGAGGTCAAAAGAGAATATGAGGATCCTCTCCCCACTCCTTGTTCACATGGGCCAGGCCAACTATAGCATGAGCTTCCCTATTCTGCACAGCCTTTTTCATGGTAGTTAGTACAGTTTACAATTACTTTTGTGATTATTTGATTAATGTCTTTCTCCTGGCAATACACTCTAAGTTCTCTCGGGGTAGGATCGAAGCTATCTTTGCTCTCCGCCGGGGTCCTCAGTGGCAAGTACTGAGCCAGAGACATAGTTGGTGCTCCCTAAATAGGAGTCATGTGAAGGGAGGAAGTGGTTTTTTTTGCACACACGTGCATGTGCATGTCCACACTGTTTTCTAGCACTTACAGTATTGTACAGATCATTGAGAAAGCAGATGGTTGACACAGAAACCAGTGTAAACTCTCCTGTTTGTTTTTCAGGCAGATTACAGCAGACATATGATGCTTGCCAACTGAAAGGGGAGAAATTCAAAATGGTAAACGGAGCATCCCACTCACAGGGCTCGGTGAGGGCTTGACAAACAACACAGAGCCAAGACAAATTGCAGAAAGTATACTCCGGCAAGAGAGGACTGACCACGTCCTTTCAAGAATTTTCCCAGGTGTCAAGAAGAAAAATTTTAAAGACTGTAACATTAAGAGGATAAAGGCGACCAAGGAATACGTTATATAGGACTTCTCAGAACTAGTTGAACACTTGAGGCCTCGGAGAGAAAGAAAAAGAATCAATGTTATATTAAATTAAAGGCAAAGTCACTCTGAAAACTGCTTTTGTCTATCTGGACAACAGATTTTTTTAGAGGATCAAAGCTACTTTATAAACTCAGTTTCCAACAGAATTGCAGAGAGTTATGATGATGAAATGTCTTGATCTTGAGAGCTAGCAAAGTTCGTTACTTGTTTTTCATTTCTTACACTTCAAATTTATAGGCTGAGGCCATCAAAATCAAGCAAGACTCCAGCCATCCAGATTAATCCTGCTACTTTGAGCAACCAGGGACTTGCTTCACCCCCTATTTCATGTTATAGATAAAAAGCCCACTGGACAGACCGAGCAGACTGACCCAAGTTCACGTGTGTGCAGTAGTCAAACCTGACGAGGGGCCAGCCTCCCAGATGCACAGTCAAGGCTCACATACCCATCTACCCTGCTCTGTGGATGCACAAGATCAACATCAAGCTTCTACCTCTCGAACCAGATGCCAAACAAAGCTAATTGGCTGTAAGCTTTGCTTTCAGATCACCCTTTTTGGCGTCATGGTTTAGGTCACCTATGGTCTATTATCTCTCTTTTTTTTTTTAAAGATTTATTTTATTTATACAAAAGCCAGGGTACAGGCAGATGCGCAGGAGGGTGAGAGGATTCACTAGAGACAGAGTGGTAAGCAGAACAGGCAGACTGATGAAATACACAGCGGGCGAGACAGGAGAGGTCTGCTCGCCATGTGGGCTGCTCTGAGGCCGGTGGAGATCAAACTGGCACTGCAGAAGCTGCGGGCGGCTTCACAGCGCTGCGCTCAACCACCTGTGCCACCAGGGGAGGCCCTGGTCTATTATCTCTTAGTGCATTCCTGCAGAATCTGCAAATAGCGCAACGTTGGAAAGAAGCAATGAGTCTGTATTCTCTCTTCTAAAATATCTATTCCCATCAGGCAACTTAAACCATCATGTCGCAGTGATCTGAAATATCAAACAAGAGTATTCTGGCAAGTCCTGGAGAGCAGTAATGACAGTTTCATCTGCCTATGGAGACACCAAGGCCGAGGGTAGTGTCTGACTCACAGTAGGACAGCAAAAGGAGAGACTATGCGAAAACTGCACAGAGCCTGAAATGAAAGCCAGGAAAAACTGTTAGAATCATTGACCAGAAGTCTCCAAAGGCAACCTATGGGGACTTCAATATTCTCACCTACAGAATAATACAAATACCAACCACCTTAGAGAATTTCTCCAAGGAAAGGACGTGATAGCGAGGTCTATAGGACACCAGGCACAGGAGGCTCTGTGCGCCCTAGCCCTTAGCATGACCACGTCATCAATGCGGATGCAAGGAAAGGATGAAGTCAGCCACATTTTAAACTGGTTCTTTCCTAGGAGCCAAGGAAGAACTAAAAAAAAGGGAACAGCACGTGCAATTACCCAGCCTACGAGTGGTCAGAATTTCCTTGTTACTTATTGTCGTAGTTTGGAGCCCCGTTTGACGGTCGGCCCTGCTTCCTCCCGCTCCTGCTGCATCTCCCAGTGAAGTCATAACACTGGGCTGGCTCTCTGTCTATTGACACACAGAGTCAATGAGTCACAGATTCAACAGGATGACTTTGCTGCAGTGTGATTGACTGGAAAATATTCTCTCATCTGAATTTTTTTTTTCAAGCCAGTGGATATGCTTATTTTTGCAACATGGAGCACGGCTCCTTATTTATTTGACATTGGTCTCTCCAAGATTCCAGCTGGTCAAGGGAGAGCTCGCAACATTCAGAATCTGCCTTGTGGAGTGTCATACATTCCCCTCTCCCTGTCCTTCCCCCTTCCTGCTGACTGGTATATCTAAAGCAAACAGTCCCAGTACAATAGTTAGATTGCACTTGAATTTGGTGTTTACTTGACATTTACACACTGGCCATGCTGGACAGCTCAATCATTCCAGAGCAGAGACTCTGCCAGCAAGCATTGTGTTCGACTGGTGATCCAGACCAGGCCACACAAAATCCTGAAACAGCTAGATGGGGTCTAGAGAAGCTGTTCATGCTGCTGGGTTTTATGCTTATGTTTAAGTTGTGTGTGTTAGAGAAAAGAGGAACCAGAATACCACCAGTCTTCACGGGAATCATCTCCATAATCCACACAGGGCAGACAGGTCTTGCTGACACAGCAGCATCCTTCCCCCATCTATAGGGGAGGTTAAGGTCTAAGTCCCCCAGTAGATAGTACAAGTACCATATTTTATCCTATACTTACATCCCTCTGGTAAAGGCTAGTGTACAAATTAGGCACAGCAACATATTAACAATAAAAATAAACAACTCTAACAAAATATTGTAATAGAAGTTATGTGAATGTGCTTGAACTCTGTCTCTCAAAATGGCTTATTGTGCATGTTTCCATGCTATGGTTGGCTGCAGGTAACTAAAACTGGGAAGCAGAGACTCAAATAAGGGGAGACCAATGCAACCACTCTCCCTCCCTTTAAATCCAATTCACACAGTGACACAGAATTCATTCTAAAAATAAATCCAATCTAGTCCCCAGTGCTAAATCTCCTCTGATTACTAATTTGGTTAACTTAATGTCCAATTCTTTCGTGTCCGTCCTCTGTGTAATGGGATTAATAATATGGGGCTCCCAGGAGGAATGTGGGCCTGGCACAGGCAGTGCGCCCAGGGAAGGCGGAGCCTCTTACCAGGTCTCTGAACTGGGGTTCTCATCCCCCTGTGAGGACCACGCTTCCGGCTTCAGCGGGCAGGGGCCAGGAGCTCAGGCAAGGGCAGGTTGCAGGGGTTCTCATGTCCATCCAGGGAAGGAGGTTCGGACTTAATGAGGGGTCAGGACACTCTTTCTATTGTCCCAGCTCCACCAGCACCGGGTACGAGCAAGTCACCGCTACTCCCGAGCTCCTGTTTCCTTATGTGCAAAGTGGGAGCCCCTGATTATATTCTAACACTGTGCAATTTCCACGTCTTCAAAGTCTGAAGGAAGCCCAAACTCACAGCCATGAAAGGCTGACTAGCCCCAAAACTAATAATGCAGGTGTCAGTATTTAAAGGGAGTAGCCAAAGAACGAGGTCTTCTGCTGTAAGGAAACCAACACCTTGATACCTTGCTGACCTGAATGTAAATTGCTGATGGGAATATACATTTTTTTTTTTTTGAGGAACCATTTGATAATGTTGAACTCGTAAATCAAGTTCTATAAATTGAGCTTAAGAAAGTGTTTGCTTTGGCAGCACTTACACTAAAATACAGAGAAGATTAGCATGGCCCCCTGTGCAAGGGTGACATGCAAATTTGTGAAGTGTTCCGAGTTTAAGAAAATAAGTGAATATGCCTAATGATGCTTGTAAAAAATTTATAATAGTGAAAAATTGAGAGCAATCTAAACTACCAAAAGGAGAGTGATTAAATACCAAAATTAGGAAATATCAAAATATGATAAAAAATATATGAGGTACATCTATATATTAGCATGAATAGATGTCTGTGGTATAACACCAGGTGAAAATAAAAGTTTACAAAGTTGTGTGCACATAATAATCCATGTTTTAAATAAATATTAATATTTTCATATAAGCATAAAAATTCTGAAAACTTATACCCCAAATGGGTATATAGTCATATCTAGATTGGTATAATGTGGATTTTTTAATGTAAAACACACATTTATTAACAGATGTTTAGGAATAAGCAAGCATTAATTTTTGAAATAAAAAAGATTTACCCTTAATAATGAAATGAGCAAGGGGTTTTTGGTTAAGCATGGTGCTCCTTTTGAAACCCCTTTAAAGTGATGATAAAGAAATCAAAAAGTCAAAACTAACCAGGACAGAGAGAGAGTGGGAAACACTGGGAAACACATAGACAAAAGTCCCCAAACTCAGATCAGAGAAAGTAGAAATGAAAGCTTATGATTGCAGAGTGCAAGACCCTGGAAAGGCTCAAGAAGCGGAGACATCAAGAAACTCTGAGAGTGAGGCACAGGATGAAACCAGATTGTTGATTGAAGCATATACAAGCAGCAATTGGAAGATCCATCCATCTACCCATCCATCCATCCACCCATCCACCCTGCATCCATCCATCGATCCAAACAGTTAGGCCCTAATATTCCTCCCCAGCCAATGAACCTAGTGACTGTTTTTCCTCCAACATAGGGCAAAGATTAAAATGTGTACATGTCTGGGGCCTCCTCGGGTGGCGCAGCGGTTGAGTGCTGGGCTATGAGGCTGCCCGCAGCCTCTGCAGCGCCGGGGTTCGTTCCCCGGCCACCAGCGAGAGTCCCACAAAAAAAAAAAAGTGTACATGTCTGAAAAATCTGATCCAAGAATTCTGGACTCAGGGAAGCCTCACACAGCTGAGGACAGGAGCAAATGAGGATGAATAAAGAACAGGCTACAAATGGAGTAGAGGTGGCACAGGCAGGCCCAGGCTGCCTTCCCTGGTTGGGCTCCAAGGAGACAACCCTGGGCCATTCTCTTCATCACTCTATACTGTGGTACTTTACACGGTAAAATGCGGTTATTAAAACAAATATACATGGGCATGTATTAAATGCCAGCAAACTGCATTACATTTTAGAACACGAGTAAGTCAGGTAGGGTCCACAGCTCTTGAAGCCTGAATTCTAGTGCACTATTGGCAGCGCCTACCTCAGAAAGGTGGTGTGAAGAGGAAATGACTTACTGCATTTGAAGTGCTTGCATGGTATCTGGTATAGTGACTGGCATGACACTATTTATTTGAATGTCCCTGTTCCCTCTGATTCCTGGAGGGAGATTCCTTCCAGTGCTCTTGCAGGAAAGACCAAGTTAGAACTCTGCCAACACTGTCCACCTGATATAATTCTTCAGTGGTGACCTTGGCTTTGTCTAACCTAACTCTTGACGCCCTTACGAAAGGTCAAGGTCACCCTCTTTTCTAGATTTGACACAACCAATGAAAGGTGTTTGCAAGTCATGGCATGAATCCAAGAAGTATGATCTTCAAGTTAACGTACACATGACCTTAATTGAAACTGTTCCCTGTGAGGTTTTAGGTGAGCCTGGTCTTTCATTGTTGCATCTGCCGTGACACTTGGAGAAAAGAAAATAGTGTGAAAAAGCATTTTACACTTTGACCAACATATTGCATCATCTCCCAAAGTTGCCTATTTTAGAACCCACTTTACGTTTCTCAAACAGGAATAACTATCGACAGGTCAAGTTACATTGTTGTGGGGGAGAAACTAATATTAATGGTAGCTTTCAGATTCGATATCTCACTTTGTCTTCACAGTAGTGTGAGAGGCAGATACAGCCATTGTCCCATTTTACAGACAAGTAGGGGCTGGCTAAATGACAGTCTCCCAGGGTCATCCAGGTAGTAAGAGGCAAATGGGGCCTTCTTCCAACTCCTGGGTGGCAGACCCAGCCACCTCCCTGAGAGTCTCTAAACTACTTTTATCTCAAATGATTTTTTATCAAATGATCTCAAATCAGTTCTTCATCTCCCATATCCCAGGGAATTCAACCAAGTCCCTCTCCTTCACCAAGTCATAGCAAACATAGCAAACAGGCTCAAAGAAACTCAGATAAGGACACTCTGATCTGCACTCAGCTAGCCCTGGAGACACTGTCTTTAATAGAGAAGTCCAAAGGAGTTTCTATTTTAATGAAAAACTGAGTTTGCTGAATGAGGCATAGAACATTGAAATTCAGCAGCTCATTGCTTCCCATAAACACTTCACTCTCAGAGTTTTGTTGGGTAAATGTAGTAACCAGAAAGATCCATGGGCAACTGACAACATAGACTGAGTGCAGTCTTTGAACAGATTACCTTCTTGAATCTCTATTACAAAGCTGGAAATACCTCTAAGATCCACTATCTATTCCAGGGCTTCCTCTTTCAAGAAGCTTCTGATCATCCCGATAGAAAACCATGTGTCCTGACCTGAGTTGCTGACTTTGAATAAAACAAGGCATCAAGCACAATGAGGTATCTGAGTGCTGTCAGAAATTTATTGGGGCCCTTTTTATTTTTCTTTCCGCATTTGCACTGGCCATCCTCCCACCAGCCAGTACATTCAAATTGATTAACAAACACAATGTTTGTGAAAAAGAGTCAACCGCAGGGTAATCAAATGCATTGTGTGTGTGTGTGTGTGTGTGTGTGTGTTAAAATCATTTCCCTGGCTCGAAGTACGTAATGTCAAATTGGCAAAAATAACCTATCTTCTTGTCCGACCCACAAACTGAGAAGAAAATTAAACACAGAATTGTTTGTTTCTTGTTTGCATTTCTCAGGGTGTGAGGAACTTCTTTTCAAACCCTCAGAATCCCTATGCTTTCCATAATGCAAAGATTTTACCTCCATTCTGACTTACACAGGAACCCAACTTTTCCTCACGAGGGTGACACTGTTGGTATATTAATGTGAGGCACAGAGGCTTTTAAATAAAGGAAATAGAATCTTTTGAGAGTGTAATGTTTTAGTTGCCCTCTGATAGATAATTCTCCCCTGTTTTATTACCAGGCCTGTGAAAATTTGAACAAAGAAAGGAGAAAATTCCAACACAAGGTTTTCTATGCTGATTTGCCTTCTTTGCCATTTCATTTTCTTTCAAATGCTGTATTTATTTTCCAATGCATATAATATCTTCTGGCCTTAAAGACAATCCCACTAGACAAAGATAAATGCCAGGCCTTCATTTCTTTGTTAGGAGGAATATTTCTTCTATAAGTCTTACTCTTTACTATCACCATGTACGTAGACATTTAAAAATAAACAAACTAAAAGGAGGGCTTGTTTTTGTTTTTTTGGTATCTTCTTAACACATCTCAGAACTAGCTGAGGGCACTGAAAAGCCCAATTTAGCATACTGCTGTCAGAACAACTCCGGAGTCTTTCAGATAATCCCATTAAGTGTAAAATGTCTTTTTAAGTAGCTTGAAGAATGCATTGGGGCTAACTCTGGAGGACTCACACTGCAACTTCAGTGATCAAACCTAAAAGCCCATGATAAAGATTTTAAACTTCTGAGAATTGATTTTTAAATGTCTGTGATTCATTTTCTGCTCTAAAAACTTTGATATCCAGTGTTTGGGTTTTGAAAGGCAATGGATTTGGCCACAGAAAAGAGTTGACTCTTTCTCCATTTGGTTTCGGTTTGGGTTTTGGTTATTTTTGTTTGTGTTTTCTAGTTTGTTTTATTACAATGCTTTGGCCAGGCCTGTGCTCTCACTGTGTCCAACTGCTTTGTGAGGAGAGTGAGGAAGGACTTTATTTTCTGTCTCCTTCACCTAACTTTTCAAAGAAAGAAATGAAGCAGGCTGAGGAAGAGAGGGATGAAAAACAGAGAAAGGCCATGATAAGGGCAGGTTCCCAGATGAACAGTCCTACCCTTTTGCTCACTTGCTTCATCTTACAATGAACAGCCACTGGGCAGCTGTCTTAAAGATGCCACAGGGGAAGCAGAACCACAGATGAGTAACCAGACACAGGCCATCCACTGGGAAAATGGCGCTGCAGAGTTGCCACCCAGCTTGGTCGGAGCTCAGAGGCAAGAAGACTGACCTAGCTGGGGACTAACAGACCCCAGGAACAAGTCAGAGATCATCGACCTCTACAGGTTGAAGATGATGAGAGCCCCTGGGGAGAAAGGACATTTCAGACAGGAAAAGCACATCATGTGTTCAGTGGCTTGAGGGAACATCGGTTAACATTTAGGGAGGGTGGGGTCAGTCTCTAGAGATGATCCTGTAACGTCTGTCCAGGGCCAGGGTGGGACATCAGGCTAAGGGGTTCAGTCTTGCTCCTCTAAGCAAAGGGGGCTATTGAAAGATTGGCTCGTGGTGGTGAGGTGAGCAGAGCAGAAGTGTGGCAAAGTGTGAGCCGCATGGATTCCATCTAGCAGAGAAACTCTGGTGGGATGGGTGGGGGGAGGGGCAACAGTCTGGAGGCTATAGCAGTAATTAGTAACTACCAATGAGGAGGGCTGGAGCCAAGGTGCTCCTTTGTAGCGAGGCTGAACCCTGCCAGCCCAACTCAGAATTAGGGGAAAGATAGTGAAGGTGTTTAGAAATGGTTGGATATTTAGATATTGGTTAGAATCTTTAGATATTTGGAAATATCAGAAATGGCTGAACTCTGTAGGCACGCAGATGCCTTGGTCAAAGAAAATGAAGGAATGTGGAAAGAGTAATGAAATGACAATAGGGAAAATGATGAGTCTGGTAGTTCTTGACCAAAAAAGGGGGGGTCTGGTAGTTTGTAACAAAAAAAGGTGGGGGAGTCTACAGTTGAGAGCTGAAAGGAAAAACCAGTTTCCTGTCGAAGTGTTCAAAAAGGAAACCTCATTACTCATTTGTTCAACCAACTCTTGCTGAACATGACCACATGTTCGGCAGACACTGCACAAGGTGTTGAGGATACAGGGGTAAACAGAATGATAGCATCTGTCCTCCTAAGGCTTATGCTGTAATGGAGCGCACCTGGACATCAATACCTGTTGTGTGAAGTCACTTTACTTGGAAGGTCCCATTTATAATCCTCATCACTTAAGTAGATACTATTCATTTCCCCATTTTTTAGAAGAAATGGGAAAGTGAAGTCAAGGGAAGCAGCAGAGCCAGAACACGAACTCCAAAAATCAAATGCTGAAGTCCACTTTCTTAACCTCTACCCAAGACTAGGATTCAAACGAAGCTGAAGTCTAACAAGGAGGTGGAAGTGAAGCTTTGCCACCTTCTTAAAATGTGCAGACCCCTCTCATAGTTATTATCAGTAGGGGTTTCATTTCAAAGCAATTTGGACACTTAAAATTATCTCTGGCTTTCACCATCTGAAAAAAGCATTTTTTTCCCTGAGTCCCGGGCAGTGGTACACATACACCCCAGGCTAGGGTGCAGCCGGCCTCCAGAGCTATGTGCCCAGCCCTGGTGCCCAGTTCTGGTATTGAATCCTTCACTTGAAACATTTCTGCAGCCTCTTCAATCCATCACGCCTCTCAATGGCTTCACATTAATCCCCTAGCCCTGATGGTTTCCATCACATCTCCTGCCAACTAATGTAGTTTGGGCTGGAAAAAAAAAATCTATTTTATAACTCCAAGGACATTAATAATTAACTTCCATACCACAAAACTTGTAATATCAGTTTGCTGAAATAAAGTCACCAGTATTTAATTCTTCTTTAAAGGGTGTCTTCTATTATTATTATTTTAGAGTGCAATTTAGTCATCAAAGGTTTACTCAGCCTCATGTTTATAAATTATATGGGGCAGGGATTTAACTCTTCTGGACCTACCTGTTCTGAAGAGAGGGAGGGTCATAACCCTGTTGTCATACCAGGCACCTGCCTTGTAAGGAGATGATTTGTGAACTTGAAGTTCCTTAACCTCTTTTAGAAAACTCTGGGGTGAATATATAGAGTTCCCTCTATGATGCAATCAGAAGAATAACCAGATAGTTGCCTGCCACGAAGAGGCACTGGCTTTCTTCCTCCAGAAGGCTGTTTGGAAACTACAAGTTCATCTTTCTAAATTGAATTTCTGAATCTTGTCTTGATTAAATGACATAATAATAGTGGCTTTCCAATTCATCTGTGTAATATTGTTTTTTCATAGCGGCGGTTACTTTTTTTTTTTTTGGTAAGGGGAAGGGCTACTGCCTTAGAGGAATAAAAGCAAAGCAGAAAAAAACCTCCTGCACTGCCGACCTCAGTTACAAATTCCAAGTTCTCACTTACAAGTTTACATCCTGGGTTGATGACTATCAATCAAGGGCAAAACCAAGTTCACTGGGGTTTAGGAATCTTGGCCTTGAAGGAGAATTTCCCAAGAAATTTTGGGTAAGGGGAGGAGGTAGCAGGTGTCTGCCTTTCTAGGTTCCTCCCTTTGAAAAGGGCAATGTTTTCAAAGAGTTAAATGAGCTCCTCGAGCTGCTCCTTCATGGGAGGGCTGAACCCCACCCAGTAAGCCAAGTGTAGACGGATCCAGGTTTCTCTGCCAAAGCACACCCCTCCCCCAGCAGCGGGCCCTCGAAGCCCCTGACCACAGCCAGGAAGAGGATGCCAGTCATCTTCCAGCGCGCTCAGCTCCGGACCTACAGGGATTCCTGGCCTTGGTAGAAAAGGCCCAGCGGATTCATTCGGAGCGAGATGCTGCATTCCAAGAATGCTTCTGTGGCCGGCAAGGAGTGGAAAAAATCAGGGATAATAAATATTCTGAGGAAACCTAATAGGTACCAGAATCGCAGGACTCAAAACAAACAGGTGACAACTTAACGTAGAGACAACCAGAGCTCACACAGAGAGAACGCACGCAGGGCTGCGGCTCGCCCTTTCCCTGGCGTCGGCTCCTGCCTTTCTTTCCTGTTCTGACACCCGCTGGGAGCGGCTGCGTGTACCGACGAGGGGGCTCGGTGGAGAGGGCGGGCGGAGCTTGGCTCTGCGCGCCCGAATCCAAACTAAACACCTCGCAAACCGACGTTTAGCAAGCGATACCGAACACCACACTCACGTTTAAAAAAAAAGTATGTTTGCAGACAAGATGAGGGCGAAAACATTTCCCGGCTGGAAAATTACTGATCACAAACTAAGGGGGGAGAGGGGTGGATGGAGAGGCAGAGTTATAAGACTGAAATAACGACCGCCGTTTCCTCCTCCCTTCCCGGTGGGCACGGACGGCGGCCGCGGGCTCTTTTCGGGGTGGACCCTTCTCGGGAACCGGGGGTCCCACCGCATCGCTCCACCTCCTGGCTCGTGGCCACTTTCCAGCTAAGACCCTTTGGGTGGACTGGACGGCCGCGAGCCTGAGCTGAAGGCAACGCGTTGTTGTGTGACCTTTCCCTCGCCTCTTCACCTCTTTATGACTCAGTTTTCTCATCTATAAAGTGGAGTGAAGAGTGCGCAGTTTGCAAAGAGCTTTGAGAGCCCCTGGTTGAAAGGTGTCCCCGCGCCCAGCAGCCCCATCTTGCCTTCCCCACGGCACCCAGTTAACCCGGCACCCCTTCCCTGCTTCCTCGCTCCTGAAATACCAGAACCATAACCCGGTTTCCCATGGCGGCCTCTTCTCGCCTTTTCCGGGAAACATGCCCGGACCTTCTGCGGCTCCCAGTCCCCGCGACACAGCGCCGGGCACCCCCCTCCTCTGGGGGGCCCCCACCCCCGGCCCCACCCCCGAAGCCCCACCCTGAAGAAGAGCCCGTGAGGAACCGTGCAGCGCTAGGCCCAGCGCCCGAGCTGGCGCTCCGGGGCCGGGGCCGGGGCCGGGCGCCTGCGCGCGCAGGGGAGGGCTCGGGGCCGCATGAGTCACACGGATAATCGCGCTCTCCTCCAGCGCGCAGACGGCGCGGCGCGGCGCGCGCGCGGGAGCGGGGGTGGGGCGCGCGGCCGTTCCCCGCCGCCCTCACCAGCCTCTCAGCCGCGGGCTTCGAACGCAGGGGTCGGAGCAGGGCGACGCGCACCGCCCTGCTCGCGCGGCGAGCGGCCCCGCGTCCGGCACCCCTCGCCCCGCGCCCGGGCCGCCGCCGCCGGCGTCAGCGCGGCTCCTGCCCGCCAGCTGCCGGGCTGGCGTCACGGCCGGGCCCGGCCCCGCCCGCGCCCCTCCCTCCCCGCGCCCGCGCCCCTCCCTCCCCCGCCCCCACGTGCGCCGAGTTTGTTTATTTAGCTGCCATGGCAACCGCAGAGGAGCCGCGGGAGGGAGGGGGAGAAGAAAAGGAGGGGGTGGAGCCTGGCGGCCGGCCCCGGCGCGCAGCGGGCAGGAGGCGGGGGGGTGGGGGGGAGCGCCGGAGCGAGAAGTTATAAGTAAGGAGCGCGCGGCGGCCGCCGGCAGTTCCCCGGCCCGAGAGAGCGAGCGCGGCTGCGGGCGCGCGGGGAGCAGAGGCGGTGGCGGGCGGCGGCGGCACCGGGAGCCGCCAAGTGCCCCTCCCCGCCCCTCCGGCCCCCACCCACCCACCCGCCCGCGGCCAGCGCCCATGGCCGCGCGCGCCCGGCGCAGCCCCCCGGACTCCGCACCCCGCGCCGCCGCCCAGCACGCAGATCAGCGCCAGCCCGGCCAGGCTCACCTGGCGGCGCCGCCCGCCCGCCGCCCCGGCCCCGGCCCCAGCCCCAGCGCGCACGGCCACAGCCGCGGCGCCCGCGACAGCGGCGGGGGACACTGCTGAGCCGAAGAGCGCGCAGCCCGGCCGTCGGACCTCCTCGCTCGCCTTCCCGCTTGTGTGTTTTTACGAGTTTACAACTTTTCTGAGAACTTTTGTATACAGAGGAACTTTTTTTTAAACGGCATCATCCATTTATATTTCATCCAAAGAAGAAGCTCGGGCAAAAATTGGGGCGTTTTTGGTTTCGGCTTCGTTTCTAAGTTTTCCCCTTCTCCTCGTTGACCTTGGGGTTCGGGTACCCCTACCGCTTCGGACTCCCGAGGACATTCTGGGCCCCCACATTAATGAGGTAGGTGCAGCGCGGCGTTCAGGGAAGGGTGGGAGCTGGTGGGACGCACCCGAGCGGCGGTTGAGAGTGGCCCCCTGACTCCTGCTTCCTTGTGCGCCCCACCCGACCCTCAGGCAGCCACCTGGCGAGTCTGACATGGCTGTCAGCGACGCGCTGCTCCCGTCCTTCTCCACGTTCGCGTCCGGCCCGGCGGGAAGGGAGAAGACACTGCGTCCAGCAGGTGCCCCGAATAACGTGAGTGTTGCCCCGGGCCGCCCGCAGCGTCCGGTGGGCTTCTGTGGGTGGGGTGAGGACGGGCGGCACCCCAGGGTCGCCGAGCCCACTGGGCGAGGCGAAGGGGTGGCCACCGCACGGCCTCCGTTGCCTGCCCAGAGCGCGGATGGCCCCCGCGCTCTGGGCTCCGCGGTACGTGCGTGTGGTCGGGCGGCTGCCGAGCCGCGGGGGGCGCACGCCTGGCCCGCGCGCGTCTCCTAGTTCCAGCGGCCGGGCGGGCTCGCGGGCCGCAGGGCAGGAGGTGGCGAGGTCCCCAGACCCTCGCTACTGGGCCCGAGGGAGCTTGAGGTGTAGGCGGCCCCGTGGCGAGGGCTCCCCGGGAGAGCCTCGGTGTCCCAATTTCGGGGGCGGCGGGAGCGTCGCCGGGATCTGGCGGGGGAGGGACCCGGGCTGGCGAGCCTCTGCGCTCGTTCACACGCAATCCGGCAGACACTGCCTAACACCCATGCAGACCGCCTCTCCTCGGACCCGGGTGTGGGCCGAGATTGCAGCGTTGGCATCGGAGTCCGCAAGCGGCGCCGGGCCCTCCACTATGTCGGGTGGCAGTTGGAGGTCAGCACTGACGGTTTCTCTCCTTCTCTGTTCCTTCAGCGCTGGCGGGAAGAGCTCTCGCACATGAAGCGACTTCCCCCGGTGCTTCCCGGCCGCCCCTACGACCTGGCGGCGGCGACCGTGGCCACCGATCTGGAGAGCGGCGGCGTTGGCGCGGCTTGCGGTGGCAGCAACCCGGCTCTCCTGCCTCGGAGGGAGACGGAGGAGTTCAACGAACTCCTGGACCTGGACTTTATCCTTTCCAACTCGCTGACCCATCAGGAACCAGTGGCCGCCACCGTGTCCTCCTCGGCATCAGCCTCATCCGCGTCCTCCCCGTCGAGCAGCGGTCCAGCCAGTGCGCCCTCCACCTGCAGCTTCAGTTATCCGATCCGGGCCGGGGGCGACCCGGGCGTGGCACCCGGCACCGCTGGCAGCGGCCTCCTGTATGGCCGGGAATCGGCGCCCCCTCCCACAGCTCCCTTCAACCTGGCGGACATCAACGACGTGAGCCCGTCGGGCGGTTTCGTGGCTGAGCTCCTACGGCCCGAATTGGACCCAGTGTACATTCCTCCGCAGCAGCCGCCGCCGCCAGGTGGCGGGCTTATGGGCAAGTTTGTGTTGAAGTCGTCGCTGAGTGCCCCTGGCAGCGAGTACGGCAGCCCGTCGGTCATCAGTGTTAGCAAAGGCAGCCCGGATGGCAGCCACCCGGTGGTGGTGGCGCCCTACAGCGGCGGACCGCCGCGTATGTGCACCAAGATCAAGCAGGAGGCAGTCTCCTCGTGCACCGTCGGCCGGCCCCTAGAGGCCCACTTGGGCACTGGACCCCCTCTCAGCAATGGCCACCGGCCGCCGACACACGACTTTCCCCTGGGGCGGCAGCTCCCCAGCAGGACTACCCCGACCCTGGGTGCCGAGGAACTGTTGAGCAGCAGGGACTGTCATCCTGCCCTGCCACTTCCCCCGGGCTTCCATCCCCACCCCGGGCCCAACTACCCACCTTTCCTGCCCGACCAGATGCAGCCACAGGTGCCACCGATCCATTACCAAGGTCAGTCCCGGGGATTCATTATTCGGGCTGGGGAGCCCTGCTTGAGCTGGCCCCCTCCTGGGGCGCTTGGGATGATGCTGACCCCACCTTCTTCACCCCTAGAGCTCATGGCACCTGGTTCCTGCATGCCAGAGGAGCCCAAGCCAAAGAGGGGGAGAAGGTCGTGGCCCCGGAAAAGGACGGCCACTCACACTTGTGATTATGCCGGCTGCGGCAAAACCTACACCAAGAGTTCTCATCTCAAGGCACACCTGCGAACCCACACAGGTAGGACGGAAACCACAAAAAGTGTGTGTGTTGGGGGGTTAGCGTCCAGCCCCATTAGCCCACCGTGGCCACTCCTCGGGGCGTCCCTTGGGTTGTGGGGTGCAATCTATCTCCTCCATCTCCCGGATCACAGGAGAGCACAGCAAACCGGCGCCTGCTTTTTTGCCCAGGAGCTTTTTGCTTGATGGATGGTATCAGGGCTTGAATGTGCAGTTTTGTTCAGCCTTTGAAAGGGAGATTCCAGACAGTGTGTTGCCCTTCTCATAGCTTGAGCGGGGCACCCGCTTGTGATCAAGAAATTGCTCTTTGCAGTTCAAAAGCATTAAGACAATTGTTTGTCAGTTTTCATTTCCTAGACTCCCTTCATTTTTCATTGCCCCAATTCACCCTGCCTCAGTTCTAGTCGTGATTAGATTTTACTTCAAGAATTTTATGGTTTCAATTGCTGAGATATTTGGTTTAAGATGGTCACTTCAGAGAATTTCCATGTTGACGTGAGCATAGGCAGAGCGTGTCATTTTGGCATAGCCTTCATGATGATAACAAATGTTGGTACAGGATTTAAAAAAGCCTCCTATGGCTTTTTAGACCCAGTTGTAATGGGAATAGGACGTTTTGCTTGGTTTGGACTAGGGAGAGAGACACAGTAGGTGACATAATTTCCAAATTAATTTCTATCCCTGTGATTCCTTGGCTCAAAAGACAGAAAACATCACCCTAAAGAAGTGTAGGCTTAGGAAGTATTTGTGTGTTTTCAGTATATCTTTAATGTTCCCCTAATGAAAAAGCAAAAGAATACTTAGTGTCATGTCTTCCTATTTATGACCTGAAGTTTTGCACAGCCTTACGATGGAAATAAAGGTATTCCTGTGTGCTTTTGGGGGTGGGGGGGAGAATGCCTGAGTTGATTTAACTTTTCGCCTCTAGTTTTTAAAGAGGCCCAGGCTCCCTCACATCACAGTGGCTTCCAACGGCTTGCTTTTCCTTCCCCAGGTGAGAAGCCTTACCACTGTGACTGGGACGGCTGTGGGTGGAAGTTTGCCCGCTCGGATGAACTGACCAGGCACTACCGCAAACACACCGGGCACCGCCCCTTCCAGTGCCAGAAGTGCGACCGGGCGTTCTCCAGGTCAGACCACCTCGCCTTACACATGAAGAGGCACTTTTAAATCCCACACAGTGGATAGGACCCACACTGCCAGAAGAGAATTCAGTATTTTTAACTTTTCACACTGTCTTCCCGGAGAGGGGAGGAACCCAGCCGGAAAGCACTACAATCATGGTCAAGTTCCCAGCGAGTCAGCTTGTGAATGGATAATCAGGAGACATGAAGAAAACCGAAAGACAAATCAGAGAACAAAAACGGATGGGGTCTGTGACTGGATCTTCTATCATTCCAATTCGAATTCCAACTTGAATATTCCTGGACTTACAAAACGCCAAGGGGGTGACTGGAAGTTGTGGATATCAGGGTATAAATTAGATCGGTGAGTTGGGGGGGAGGGAAGACCAGAATTCCCTTGAATTGTGTTTCGATGCAATATAAGTGTAAGGATCATCTTATATTCTCTTTGCCTTCTAAAAGCCATTATTATATTAGAAGAAAAGAAAGAAAATTCAGGTACAGAAATGTGTTTTAATAACCTAAACGATGGTGCTTGCTGAGTCTTGGTTCTAAAGGTACCAAACAAGGAAGCCAAAGTTCTCAAACTGCTGCATACTTTGACAAGGAAAATCTATTTTTGTCTTCCGATCTACATTTATGACCTAAGTCAGGTAAATACACCTGGTTTACTTCTTTAACGATTTTATGCAGACAGTCTGTTATGCACTGTGGTTTCAAATGTGCAATAATCTGTACAATGGTTTATCCCAAGTATGCCTTAAGCAGAACAAATGTTTTTTTTTCTATATAGTTCCTTGCCTTAATAAATATGTAATATAAATTTAAGCAAACTTCTATTTTGTATATTTGTAAACTACAAAGTAAAAAAGTGAACATTTTGTGGAGTTTGTATTTTGCATACTCAAGGTGAGAATTAAGTTTTAAATAAACCTATAATATTTTATCTGAACAATGTTTTCGTTTGGTCTTGTATCCCCTCCCCCCGCCCCCTCCCCCCAGAAGAGCATGTAACACATTTCAGTTTAAATACAGTGGGTAGGGCATGTGAAAAGCACACTAAGCAGCCACACTTTATCTCAGCACAGAATAAAAGACTTTGTTTTAAGGCAACTTAGTTTTACAATATGTACTCTCAGTGTTGTGAGCCTGAAAACTGAGTACTGGAGATCACAGAATTAAACTTAGCTGCTTCAGGCTGCTCTTTGCAAAGGTACATAAAAGTACAGGAGAGATGTTTCCTTACCTGAGTGTGTGTTTCTCAGGTAGAAACCTCTCAGCTTCAGTTTGCTCAGTTTAATAGGAAAGTTTTCATAAAGTATACACAGAACAGCCTCACCTTTAAAAACAAATCTTTATGGTTTCTCTTTAAAAAGAAATGAAAATATAAAAATCTCTCAAAGGCCTGGCTCTGCACTCAGAACAATTTCAGTAACAAAGAACCTTCTTCCCACAGCTGACAGCCCTAAGAATGTAGTTCCACAGTGCCCTCCTGAGGATTAAAGGTTCATTTATGCTTAGTGTGCGTTACAGACATGGGACTGGTAGTTCTAGTCCCGAGAGGTCGGGACTGAAGTGACGAACAGATGGTTTTCAAACTTTGCTGGTCCTCTGAAGATGGCCAGCTCTATTGTTTCAGCAGATTGAAACAAAAGAATTGAAAGTCATCAAAGTCACAAAAGGAAATGTAAAATTTTAAATTGTGTTTGTATGAGCTTGTGGCATATTTCTGAAGTTATTAAAGCTTAAAAACTGCACTGATATTTTTCTGAGGTGGGTAAGCAAGAGTGTGACATTCTTCTGTGACTGTCAGAAAATGGAAAAAACATTTGTGATACTTGTTGACACTAGATATTTGTAATAGTGATGTGGGTGACTAATTAACATTGTCAAGCAGACAGAAGCTGACTGGCATTTTCTCTAGACTGCTTATTAACCATCCATTATATCTCAGTGTCCAGAGGTCTGTTTGCATTGTGGGTGCACTTTATAAATGGAATAAAAAATAGAAATTTGTAAGAGGCTCATGATGGATCAACACAAAGTATTTTCCTTGGCTTTTAAGCGTCGGCATGACTGGAAAACATGTCATGTGTCTTAGCTTAAAAGAAAACAGGTGCATCAATAGGATGGAATTTTATGTGGCCAAGAACATATTCAAAGCATATTTAATGACATGGAAAATGCTCATGGTATGTTAAGTGGAAAAATCAGGACAAAATACTATAAACAGCATGATTCCAATCGTATAAGTTTAAATGTCTGTGTGCACTGAAGGAGAGAGACAACCAAAAGAAAATTAAGAGGAACGACTGGAAGGAAACACCAAAATGTTAACACTGGTGTTTTCTCAGTTTTAATATCCAGCACTTACCAAATATTCTAAAATAAGTATTTAGGATGGAGATATTTTTAAAGAAAGCTGGTGCAAACATTTAGGTTTATTTATAAAAGAGCAATTAAAGCTATTTAAAGTCTACATTTGAACACATTTTTCTCTATTAACTATTGGTTATTGCTCTTATAACCCACCTTTCTCTTAAGAGCCTTCTGGTACCTACTGGGAGAATGGAAAGTGTTTATTGAGTGTTTGTTACCATCTTCATCTTTGCTTCATATGGCTCTATCTCAAATAAAAAAAAAATTCACAATATATCAAGACATAAACTTACGTAAATATCACTTGCATTAACTTTTTCTAAGCTGGTAAAGAAAGCTTCCATATCTAAAATGGATGAGGAAGATTGTCCAAAAATCTAATAGGACAAACCATGTTCAACATGCACAAATATGTAAACTTGTCCCCTGAACCTATCGTGTGAGCTCCTGGGTATACTTCATCACGGTGTTACTGTCACTTACACTATACAATGAAGAGTACTTCATAATTGAGATGCTTGTTTATTACATTTTCCTAATGACACTTAATTTTATATGCTCTACACACGCACAAAGGATCAGTAGTAGTGTTTTCTATATATATATATCAACAGATTTTCAGTCTATCTTCCAGTAAAATACTGTATCTGAAAACCCGATAGACTCTTACAACCCTGTTTGTTTTGGTTCTTGAAAAAAAAAACAACAAACAAACAGTAACCTTCATTTCAAATAGGATAGTCAGGAGGATTCTTTTCCTTTCAAAAATTGAAAAATTGTTTCCATTTTTAGAAAAATACAATGTTATATCATATTTGGGTATTAATAATTTTTACATCTCACAAAACCCCAATGAGCCAGTCCTTATTTTATGCAAGCAAGTCCAAAGGGAAAATGTTAAAGCAAGTGGTGGGGGTACCTGCTGTACTTTGCCATATAGGAGCATCTAAATTTAGCAGGCTGCGTCAGCCACCTGCTGCTACACCAGTGCTGAAGCGCCATTCAGCACTACTCACCAGCATGAATGAATTGTAGTTTATATTTCTTTCCCCTCTTCCCGTCTCCCTCCCTTATACACACGTAGATATATAATCATCCAGTTCTACACAAATGTTTTCATTTTACATATTATTTTATTATGTATTTTCTTTCCTTTTTTAGCACCCTCCACAAGCAATTGCACAGTGACATGTTTTTATAGTGCTAAACTGAAGCCATGTCTGCTGCTTCAAGTTTGTTTACGAAACTATCAGTCATTGTTCATGTGCAGAGTCATTCAATAATATTTCCTATAAAACCATCAAGAACACTCTACATAATGAAAACACTGGAACTTCTCACAGAATGTTCTACCTATGAATACACAACGAAACTACTGCTCTAATCAGAATGCTGGATGAAAATAAGTCTCTTATTTTTTTTCTCCACACTGAGTGAAAATAAATTAAAGTTGGGAATAAACACCCTTTGGGGACTTCACCGAAACAGTCACTCTCGAGTAAAAGTCTCACCTTTTCATCTCCTGAAAAACTAATAAATTCTTACTCCTTATGAAGTATAGAGTGCTTTCATGCCTGGGTGACAGTCAAAATTAAGAGGAAACCAACTGCCAACATTTAACATCAACACAGAAAACCACACTAAGGTATCTAAACTACCTGGGGCAGCTCACTTAGGGGTACACACAGGTGGGAGCACCAATCAAATTGCTTCCCTGGAATCTCACACAAGGGAAGTCCATCTTCCCCATTGTTTTACGTGAGCCTGTTGACATATCACTTTTTGGAATTGCTTTGGTCTTCTCAGCACCCTAGATGAGTCAGCATGTTGCAACTGGTCCTCCCAAATGTCCTTTTCCACTTGTTCTTAAAGGGAAAGGAGGAAGTAAATAAAAAGCCAATTTAACAACAACAACAAAAAGCAATTTCACACTTTCAGAATCCTTACCACATCTGTGTATACCTAACAATATTTTTCATCGAGACAACGCAATAATTATAATGACAACCCACAGTGTGATTTGTTCCATGTCTATATTCCATGTTATTATCTGAACAGAGGTAGAAACAAAGAGAAATTCTATATGGAGAACTCTTGATGTGGGGGTTGGGGGGCGAGGAGAATGAGGGTGGGGAGAAAGTGACAGCCTGGGGTAAAGGTTTGACAGTTATCTAAAATCATTTAGAGTAAACCATCAAAGCCGTCCACCCCAGGGATCTGAGGCTAGGGGTTTGAGGGGGGGTTATAACATCTATTTCACCTATAATATTTGCATCTGTAACTTCTGTACTAACTGGCACTGAATCAGCTTATTACTGAATAGAGGCCAGATCTCTATGACACAAAGCCAATGCACTCAGATCCTACACCCACATGCCCACATAAAAGCTAAAATGGTTAAATAACTTCACAGAGAAATAGAAGGAACTCCAGATACACTTGCTGAAAGCCATGGAGATAAGTGAATTGGTGCAAACCACAAAGCAGAGCCTCTTAACATAACAAATGGAATGTTCTTCAGCAAGGACAAGCAAGCCTCTCCTTTAATCCCGGTGGTTTTTTGCTGTTGTTATAGTAAACCCTTACTTCTGCACAACTACGTGAGGTCTGAGGCATTTACTGGTTCTATTATTTCAATGAATCTTCACAACATCCCCATCTAACTGATGAGGAAACTGAGGTTCCCTTTGCAGATTAGCTTTTGTTTTTTTTTTTTGTTTTCCAGTCTTGCCGACAAACTCAAAGTGTTTCTCTTCTAGTACTTTTGTCTCTGTTCTACTGGGCAGGCAGAGCTACAAGTAAAACAGATACACCCCAATTCAGAAGGATTTGCTACCATCCAGGTTCTTCCAGTAAACCTGTTTTGGAGCCAAAAGACTCAGACTTTCTGTCTCCCGATTAGTATGCTACTTCCTTTCTCATTGTGACCTGAAAGGGAAGCCTAGGTTTCTTGCAGCAGCTTCTCTAGCTGGTCCCCATGCCAGAGTTCTGTAGTGGAAGAAAAATCACCTGTTCCTGTCCTCACCTCTGGCCCAGCACACAGCTCCCTGGGTCATTAACTCCCGTGGGCCACACCTAGTGATCAAGACTTAACCCAGCCACTCCTCTAATTGTAGACACTTGTCCTGGATCCTCTCCTTAGGTATCCAACCTCTGCTGAGATGTCCTGGCTACGCTAAATTAAATTCCTCCCGAGGGCCTCCCCGGTGGCGCAGCGGTTGAGTGCTGGGTTGCGAAGCCGCCCACGGCCTCTGCGGCGCCGGTTCGATCCCCGGCTGCTCCCTGGCCACCGGGGGAGGGTCCCACATGGCGCGCAGACCCCTCCTGCCGCCCGCTGCTCCCCTCAGCAGTGTACTTCGGTCCTTCTGCCTGCTCTGCTCCCCGCTCTGGCTCTGGTGAATTCTCTTACCCTCCCGCGTTTCTGACTGTACCCAGTGCATGTATAAACAAAACAAACAAATAAATAAATAAATAAAACATGCCTCTATTAAAAAAAAAAAAAAAAAGTTTAAATTCCTCTTGACCCCCAGCACGCCACACCTGTTTCAGTCTTTGAGACTTACTCATACATATTGATCTCTATTGCCTCTGGAACAATCCACATTCTCCTGACAAGTATTTATACATTATATCCTTTCAAATCTTGCTCTGAAAAAGCCTCCTCTATCCACTCCATTCAGATCCTTCAGTAAATGCCTATCTGCACATATTATAGGGGGGTTATTGGTCTGGCCCCCGTAACAGGCATGGGATCCTGGTGGACACTTTCCTTATGGGCCATTGAACACCCATAGGCACTCTTTATAGAGGATTGTCCCTGGCCAGGTGAGTCTCTGAATTTTGTGAATTTGTAGTGTAAGGGGGCCAGCAGATGGGATCGGTGGTCCACAGGAAGCAGTTCAGGCATCATGGTGCATGGCTTTTGGGAAGTCAGAATTTGGGGGAAAATTCTCCAAAGGATAACTCATTGTACCACATTTCAGGGGCAAAATAGAAGTGTACTGTGAATTTATGACAGACAAGGTTAAAAACTTGCACTTGGGAGGCCCTTTCCGCTCTAGGATACAGGGTGGCCAATCTGTCCCACCCTCCATTGGTGGTTGTGAAATCTCCTGGTTCACTACTCCAAGCTCGAGACTCATTGCTGCTTGGATGACAGTTTTCTGACTTCTGAACTCATCTAGATTAACTGTAGAGAAAAGTGCATGAAACAGACAAATGCCCCTGCCTTAGAGGCACTATTAAAGCCTCAAGCACTGGAGCTGTAAAATCACCTAGGCTGTTGGAGCAGGAAAGGGTCTTTGAAACCATTTAACTCAGAAGAAAACTGAAGCAGATAAAGGTCCAGACTTGCCCCAGGTCACAAGGGAAGCCTAGAGGGGAATAAAGATTTTTCTAAAACACCACAAAAAAAGAATGACTTTAAAAGGAAAGTTCTAAATTCAATGTAGCATTGTGTTCCTATGTCCAAAAAAAGCCTATCATTGCACTCCACTGTGCTTCTATAATGTTAACAGCCAACTATGGGAGGAACTATTTATTTACTCTGCCCCTCTGCAGGGAACAGAGGAGTCATTCCCTGAAAGGGTTAAAATATAATTCTGCCTTTGCTCTGCTTTCTTTTTCCGTACAATTCCATTCCAACATATATAATCTGTTCAAGGACCTACCTCACCTATACAGAGGGCAGGGAACCAATGATGAAGATGATTGAATCTGCCTATCTACATATATTTTTCCCTGGTACAATTGCTCCGCCAGGAGTATAAAGCGTCAATTAAACAACAATCGGCTTCCTAGCATCAGTCAAAATTGTTTACTCCTTTTGGGAAATTGATTCGGTAGTTTTTTTTCAGACTCAAGCACATTGACTACAATCACTTATACCATTCCCCCAGTACAATTTTCTCAATAGCTTATTATTTTAGATACATCCAACTAGTTTATCAGGTGCCTGTTAAAAGCAGGTTAAAACGCGTTACTCAAGTTCGACAAGAAGGTTTTGGCCTTCAATAAAATATCACAAACTTCTTTAGATTGAATGATATGGGCAAAATGGAGCTTAATCTGCAAATTGAGATACTTGTATGGATTGGAGATTGTACACCTAGACCAGGGGTGCAACCTCATTCTGTTTGAAGCACAATTAAGTTTATAGCTAGGGAGCAGAACTAACTTCTTAAAGCTCTCCTGATGCCAGCGTTTGTAGAAACAGAAGAGGCTTTGCCTAAGGGATTCTTTGCATTAAAGACTTTGTTAGGCAAAGCCACTCTGGCAGCAGTCTGATTTGCAATTTGTGCTTTGTAAAAGGATTAGAAGATCCCTATTGTTTAATGTTTGGGTCGCAATTTGCATTTTGAAACTCTCGACCTCTTCCAGGTTTGGAATTCTCCTTTATTTTCATTTTCTAGTCCTGATATATAACCCATGCTGTATGTTAAAAAATTGATAAAATTGCTTGGCTAAATGTTTGTCCTGATTAAGAAAGGGTGATAGGTTGGTTTTCTTTATGAATGGTGGAGTCTACTTGGGCTCCAACAATACTAAGCCAATAATCTGTTTAGTAACTGACGAATAACTCACAGGTATAGGCACACACACGTTTCACTTATTTCCTTAATTAGAATGCATGGCAGTTAGTTTAAAAAAAGAAAGCTCTACAGAGATCTGATCAGAAAGTGGATCTGCAAAAGGAACTGAAGGGGAAAAAAAATCCTCTGACTGCCTAGGGACATATTTGAACACTTCTGGCCAATGTTTTTCTTTATATTTGAAAAAAAAAAGTTCAAGAAAAATTATTTTAGGTTTGTGATAACAATACTCTCATTTGTACACAATATTTAACTACCTGTCCTTTGGTAAACAATTTTTAACTAACATTTGCTTTGACAGCGTTCCCAGATGGGCAACATAAAACCTGGAATAGAAATTGCGTGAGGAGGGGTAATTTCTTAGAATATGGGTTTAAGACCTTGTGGTTTGTTTGTTTTCCTTTTAATGCTTGAGTTTCTCTCTCCTTTATCATTCACCTCAGGAAAACATTTCCTGCATGTGGGGATGAATGGACCGGTGGAGTCTGAACTTGGTGTTGCTGGTTGAGCAAACTGGAGATAAGTGGAAAATATTCACATTGACTAAGTACCTAGGTATGCCAAGAACTCTGATAGATGTTTAGGGATTTATTATACCCATTTTGCAGGAGAAAACTGAGTTCAGAGTTGTCAAGCAACTTACCCAAGGCCACACAGCTATGATCAGAACCCATTTGTATTTGACTCTTAAACTCAGACTTTTTTTGTCATATCACACCTCCTCCCAGATAAAATTAATATCATTTGGGGATTTATTTGCTCCTTCCTTCCTTGGACTGTGTTTGCTTTTTAATCTAAACAGGGGTTATATTTGGTGTACAGGGAACGATGTGGACACAACAGACTAACCTATCCTCTTCCTAATAGAAACAAGTAATCTTTGTCATTCTATTAAAAATACACTGCATTTCTCCATCCACACACCCATTTGGGTAATGACTCAAGAAAAGGCAATGTGTTTCTGCATCATGCCATCTCCTTTGCCTCTATAAAATCAAAAACAAATAAGCCATTGCTTTCCTTGCAGGGTATTTTAGCCACCGATTCCAAGACACTTCACAAATGAATTGTATGTATATCCTTTTGATAGTCAGGCCAATTGGAGGCAAGCCTAAGAAAGTATCTTTTGCTGAAGATCACACACTCGGAGGCCCCTTAATAAAGAATGCAGAGAGGAAGTTAGGCAGAAGGAGTGGCACAGCTGAGTGCTGTGTTTTGAGCCCACATTCTCAGCCTGGTCCCATGGGAAACACTCCCTCTCTGCCATCTTCCAGAACGCTCTGCCAACATTCTCCTAGTGCTCCCAATATCTAAAGATAATCCTGTTTCCCCTCAATGGGATCTCAACCTAAAATAGCTCTGGCAAGGGCCACGGCACATGAACAAATGACTCACAGCACCATTTCAGATCACAGAAGCAGGGATGGCTCTTCAGAGCCGGGGAACCCAGTCCGGGAGCCAGTACTCAAGGAGAAAATGATGACAAAGCTGGAAGGAAGTCCAAAGAGCATTTCACCTGCAGTTCCCTTTGCACAAATGAGGACATTGAGCTCCCAAGGCTCCCACAGTTGTGTCCCTGAGAAGCTCATTCTAGCCTAAGACTTTTCCAGGCCCTCATCCTCAGCCTGCCCATCAGGCTATAGATTGGCATGCTAAGGAAGACCCAGAGGGTCCCCTAATCTGGGAAGTGGACAGATTTTTAATACATGGGTATAATTTAGGTTCAGGGAGGGCAGAGGGAAAAAATCTTTCCTAGAAATATGTTGGTTTGAGGCATTTCCTACAGTCATATTTTGTTTTGTTGTTTTTCTTCTTCAGTTTATTCTGAGTTAGGATTATATCCAATTCTTTCTAATGGTAGAGCTTTGGTTAAGTACTTCCTACTACATCCTTAAAGTGGATGCCCATGCTCATTGAAAATTATCTGGTAAAGAATAAGAAGTAAGACCTCATGTTTTTTATGGTTTACTGCATGCTTCTGTGTGCTCGGTATTATAAGTGCACTTCCTCATTGAGTCCTTGCAATGGCCCTATGAGGTAGGTCCTCTTCTTCTCATTTTAAGATGAGGAATCTGAAGCAAAGAGAGCTTAGACTCTGGTCCTTTACCCTTGAACAGTGAGCCCCATGAGCATTGAAGCTGGAATTTAATTTATTTTTTTTTTTTTTTTAATAGAGGCATGTTTTATTTATTTATTTGTTTGTTTGTTTTGTTTATACATGCACTGGGTACAGTCAGAAGCACAGGAGGGTGAGAGAATTCACCAGAGCCAGAGCGGGGAGCAGAGCAGGCAGAAGGACCGAAGTACACTGCTGAGGGGAGCAGCGGGCGGCAGGAGAGGTCTGCGCGCCATGTGGGACCCTCCTCTGGTGGCCGGGAAGCAGCCGGGGATCGAACCGGCGCTGCAGAGGCCGCGGGCAGCTTCGCAACCCAGTGCTCAACCCCTGCGCCACCGGGGAGGCCCGAAGCTGGAATTTAAAAAACCTGCTTCTAGCCCTCCTATGTGGTTGAACAGTACACTTTCTAATGCAGAAGACTGTTCAGGACAAGTTAACTGGGGTGGGGGGCAGGGGACCAAGCCTATATGGGTTGTAATGATGTAATCTCCACAAAAAGGGGAGGTTCCAGGTTCCTAGGCCCACCTAAAGAAGGGTGGAGCTGAGCAGCGAGGACAGCTTGAAGAGACCGGAAAAAAGACTTGGAAGAAGACATTTGGAACAGAAACTTGGGAAGAAGTCCTGCTTGTGTCTCAGCTTAGGACTTTCGACGGGACTTGGGGGAAATGAAAGATCATATGTGGAGTTAGACACGCAGAGACACTTGGAAGAGACGCGGGTGAGAGACCGTGGGGAGGCTGACGAAGGCAGCCATTACTTGGTTTGTACTTTGATTTTGCTCTTTTCATCCCAGACTTGCCTGGCCCCTTCTGCACCTTTCCTGCAGGTCCCCACCTGAAGGTGTCTTAGACTTGTGGCAAGCTTTTGAGTGTCAGTGACGCCACTTTGGTCAATCCTGTTTGCCTTGACCCTTTGGGGAGTGACTTTGGGTGTTTTATGGGAAACTATTATCATTTCTTCTCTTTCTACACAATCTAATTCTATTAAAGTTCTTTTCTACTACACATGAAAAATATGCTTTGTCTTTATGCAGCGGATGGCAGAATCCATTAAGTGTGCAGGTTTGGGGGTCCTGGGGTAACCCCTCAGTGTGCCTCTAGCAGTATAAGCCAACTTGGTAAACTACGTCTATGTTTATGTGTTTTAGGGTATGTTTGTGGGAAAATTCTAGAAGGACCATTTAAATGTCAATTCCTTGGAGGAGTGCTCCCTGACCAAACTGAAGGGGCCTCACACCCTCCCCTATAATTCCTGATGTCCTTCACATGCTAGATTTTTCCTTATGAAACTTATCACTACTGAGCTGTCACATATACTAGGTCTACTGATTGCTTAGCCTCTCCCCCAACCCCCAGAACAAGGGGTAGGACAATTCCTGAAAAGATGCCTGGCAAGTAGTAGGTGTTCAATAAATATTTGTAGAATCAAAGGAATGCCCCAAACCTTTAACCTCTCTCTCTCTCTCTCTCTCTCTCTCTCTCTCTCTCTCTCTCTCTCTCTCTCCCTCCCTCTCTCTCTCCCTCCCTTGCTGTTAAACAGGAACAGTTTAGATTCTTGGAATATAAGTGGATTATTTTTTCATGTTACACCCAAAATCCACTGAGTGAAAAAGAAAAAAATCCATTCCTCCTAAGGGCCAAGAACCTGAAATGGTCTACTTGAACTTGTACCAAGTTGATCTCCCCCCTGCTGGACATACACTTTCTCAAGAGCAGAAAGTTCTTTTGATTGCAGAAGAGAAGACCATTGGTGATCTGCTTAGATAAATTTGCTTTGAGTCAAAAGAGACTCATTAATGTTTCAACTGCTAATCTATTTAGTGTCCTATTCACCCAGATGGCTTTTCTGAGTTACCCTCCTGGTGGCTTTAGCAAGATAAACCTTCCAGTAACCAGGTTCCATTGAGCAATAAACAAAAGACAATTGACGGCAGAGGAAGGGATTGACTAATGTTTTTGAGATGAGTGAATGACCACCTATCTGGCTAATGTGAAAATGAAAAGAACATTTGAAATGAACTGATAGGAGCTGGTTAGGTTTTATCCTAATAATAAACTTTTTCCTTTCCAGTCTACAAAGGATTAGGCCTCCTCTGAATGGGAATCTTCAAGTTCTATGGACTTGACCTTCCTTTGATCAGTCCTACTCACTTTAAACCACAGGTAGCAGTTTGAAATTTTTCCTTCTCAGCCTCTATCTTCTGAGGGGTGACTTTTGCCCCATCAGCAGTTTCAAGAACATTGACAAGTCAGGAGCAAAGTATTCCTGTGATCCATGCAGAGGAGGGTGCTTTGGCCTGCTTTCTCCCTCTTTCCCCAAACAGAACCAAGTTCCTATATAAAATTCATAAATTCTTGGCAGAAAAGAAATCCTCCCATTGGAAGGAACAGATGTTCTACGAGTAACTTTTGCCATTATACTGTTCCTAATATCATAGTTTCAAAGTGTGGGGGGATGTTCGCTTTTTTTCAAATGTCATCATGTTCTGGGCAGCTTTTCCATCTCCATCTGTGGCATACACATCACCAATCCTCACACCACCCCTTTTCAAATTTCCAGAGACTAGTTGGAAATTGGAAAGATATTAAAAAGTGAAAGCGGAAAATTCAACAAGTATGCTAATGTATAACTGCATACAGAGTAATAGGATATTTCCCACCCCGTTGTAAATCTCAAAACATTCTTTCCCTTGTCATCTTGGAACTCGGAGGGGTGGAAGTGACTTCTGACAGGTGATAATGAACAATTAACATTCAGGGGTTATTTCCAGTCAGGGGTTCTATTACCTGTAACAGATTCACTGACAGTGACCTATTCATACAATTCCCTTTCTAAAGAAAACCTCAATTAGACTTCAAATTCTAGAAGCTAGGCCATTTTCACTTCGTTCTCACCTCATTAAACGACTCGCCTAAATGCCTGTGTCCTAGGTGACCCAGGGAAGAGGTCAAGACCAGTGGCTGCCACTTAACTCACCTGTGAGTGACTTTAGACCACAAGGCCTCACCTCCAGCGGGGCCTCTCCCCGGTGACAGCTATGACCACTTGGGGAGGTTTCAGCGAGGGACAGAACGCCTGCTGCCTGGCCAGGTCCCATACATTCCTGACCGCGTTTGGGTTCAGTCAGAAATCAGTGGGCAGGCTGAGCGGGCTGTGGAGCACGCAGGGCCCAAGGAGAGGCGGGTGACAGCGTGGGCGGGATATGGCAGCAGGGGACTGACATTCAAACGCACTGGGGATCCTCCCAGAGTCCTGGCTCTCAGACCGGGTTTTCCTCCACGCTGCCCCAGCCAAAGGAGTGTAAAGGCCGATTTCCCGCGGGGCTCAGTACCTGCGCGGCCAAGTCCACCTGAGGAGCACGGGTCCCTGGAGCCTTGCCCGGTCCGTAGTGCGCGCGCGCAGGGCGGGGCACGGGCACACCCCTGTGTACAGCCGCCCCCAGCTGAGCCCCTGCCACCCGAGGGGTGTCTCTGCAAGCCGAGTGGACCGAAATCCGACTTCAGCATCCCCTTGGGAGGCTGGTTAGCTCTCTGGAGGCGGGGGCGGCGGGTTCTGGCCGGGAAAGAGCGACGCACCAGGGCGCAGCCAGCCCGGGCGCCGAGCGACCAAGGCTGGCGCGACGCCGCGAGCGGTCTGCAGTGCCCCCACCCGGACGGCCGGGCACAAGACGGCTTCCGGCGGCGGGGCCCCCACGCGGCGCCTCTGTAGGGGAGGCAGGCGCCCCTTTCCTCCCTGATGAGGCTGACCCAGTGTTACCAACTTTACAATCTAGTCCAAGTAGATTCTCATTTCCTTCCGGGAAGGCCCTGGTCTGTCTCCTTTTGGCTAATATGCATAATGTCTGCAACAACGTTAATGAAATGATTGAGAGCATGCAATAAAAGGCGAGCATCATCATCATCATCATCATCGTTATTGTTAACTAATAAGTCTTTGGAGGGCAGTCTCGCTGAAGTCTCAGCATACAAGAGCTGGGGTACAGGCCTGAGCTGCAGGGGGTGAGAGGATTCACCAGAGACAGAGTGGGGAATAGAACAGGCAGAATGAATGAAATGCACTGCTGAGGGGAGCAGTGGTTGAAACAGGAGAGGTCTGCCACGCCATGTGGGTTTCTTCCTGGCCGGCCCGGGATCGAACTCGTGCTGTAGAGGCTGTGGATTGCTTCATAGCGCGGGGCTTAACCCCTTGGGCCACCAGAGAGGCCCCCTCTGCTGTCATTCTTAAGTGGAGATGGAGCCCAGCACCCAGATGGATCCAGCCCTGCTGTGCCACTAATGCCATCTCTAGCTGTAGACTCAGCGCTTCCCGCTTTGAACCTAACAAACTCGCTGCAAAATAGAGATGTGCTGCAGATCAGATGTGGAGAAACCGCACATCCTCGGGACTCAGAGCATGTGTTACCCACACCCCAAACCAGCAAGAAGGTGTCCTACAAGACCCTTGTCCTACATACAGGCAGTTAGCAGGTTCAGGGGCCCTGTTCTTATAAGGCATATAGTAAATGCTTAGTGCAAGCGCACCCTGCCGGCCCTCCCCTCCTCCCACCACCAGCAGATCAGAATACCATTTGTTCAGCACGTCCTTTGGGTGTCTGGTGTCCTGGGAATGTCTGAACAGGCAACTTGGGCGGCAGGGATCCCTCTACTTTCATCTCCCGTTCGCAAGTATCAGGTCCTTTCTGGAAATTTGTAGTATGTAGTATTTGTAGTATGTGTAATGGACAGTTCTGTCAGGTGACCTGGCTTTCAAGGGCAGCCCTATCAGTTTCTCGCTCTTTATCCTGCAACCTCTCTGAACCTCAGGTACCTCCTTTTTGAAAATTGAGACAGTAACACCTTTGGGAGTGAACCAGCCTGAGGAAGAATAGATTTGTGTGCATGAGAGCGCCAACATATAGTAGGTATTCCATGAGGTCTAGTCGTTTGTTTCAACTTCAGAGTAGATGACTGATGAATATTTATTGGATTGAACCAAGCTTCCCCCTTTGTTGAGTTCTAGTCTTGGGAAATCTCCCTGATCTTGGCCTTGTCAAATGCCCTGTCCTATGATCTGCCCTTCCTACCTTCTTTCTAGAGGTCAGTACTTGGAGTATAGAAAGAATGATGGACCATTCCAGAATTAAAACCTAGTTTCGCCTTTTTCAAACTTATTCTGATATTTATTGCCAAAGTTTTCTGAGATAAAATTAAACAGGGAAATCACCTATTGTGGTTTGTTTATTTTTGGTGGCCAATGTGCCCTTTTATTTGGGGGAGAAAGGTGTAGTGTTATTTAAAAATCACCCTGTATTAAGTGAACATTTCTGTAATAACATGGTCTTCCTGTTATCCAAATCTGGTTCGTTTTACGGATGTGCATTAAGACACCAGCAACTTGGGCCTCCCTAGTGGCGCAAGGGGTCAAGCATCACACTTTGAAGCAATCAACAGCCTCTGCAGCATGAATTCGATCCCTGGCTGGCCAGGGAGAAGCCCATATGGCGAGGCAGACTCTCCCTCTGCTCTCCTCAGCAGTGTATTTCAGTCAGTCTGCCTTTTCTGTTCGCCACTCTGTCTCTGGTGGATCCTCTCACCCCCCACATCTCTGGGCTGTACCCCAGCTCTTGTATGCATAAATAAATAAATCTTTAAAAAAAAAAAGATAGCAGCAACTTTGAGATCTGATCACTGTGACTTCTCTAGCTCTCAAACATGAAAAACTCCCAATGGGGCAGAAAGGGGGAAAAAAAATGTATAATCCATTTGCTCCTCATCACAACCCATTTTCCAGATGAAGCGCATTGAGGCAGAATAACTGACTCAGAGCTCATGTCCATGACACTGAGTTGCTCCACTGGTCCTGCCTTGTCTCCATGTTGCTCTCCAAGGCCAGGCTTTTTCCCTGCCGTCGGAGCAAGCACTCTTAAGTACTCTTTAGAAATGACAGGACATGAACACTAAACAAATTAGAGAAAAACCCTATTTTATGACAGGGGGCAACAGTGGTTATTTTACCAAAACTATTCATTTTGGGACTGTTTGTTTAAAGTGTCCTGGTGGCTTGGGGACAGTGTCTTTTGCTCTCTGACTCACAGGAAGTAAAAATAAGTTACTATCAGGTGATGGTCATATTTAGAATCCAAACTAAAAAGGAGAAAGCTTGTCATCCTTGGAAGTGGGGCAATTGGCTCTGTGTTCAAACTGTTACATGCCAGGCTGTTCAAAATTGAAGGTTTTCTTTGTGTCATACTTTTTTTTTTTTTAAAGTCCGTTCACCAAGCATTTGCTGAATATTTATGCTATGACAATTTCTGTGCCTAGCAACATACAAAGGGCTATGCCATTGCCTCTGTTGTCCAGTCTGGTGGGAGAGATGCCTATATTATTTTTTTTTAAAGATTTATTTATTTATTTATATAAGCACTGGGTACAGTCAGAAGCACGGGAGGGTGAGAGAATTCACCAGAGCCAGAGCAGGGAACAGAACAGGCAGCAGACTGATGAAATACACTGCTGAGGGGAGCAGCGGGCACGGCAGGAGAGGTCTGTTGCGCCATGTGGGACCCTCGCCGGTGGCCAGGGATGGAACCGGCGCTGCAGAGCCTGCGGGCAGCTTCGCAGCCCAATGCTCAACCACTGAGCCGCCAAGGGAGGCCCGAGATGCCTATATTAAGTGCATCCATTAGTCACCTCCTGTACAAAGGGTGGGTGGTGATAGGAACCACCTTAAGTGGGCTTGTGAGGCCTGGCAGTACAAAGCGTCCTGAGAAGCAGTTGCTGAGCCCCCGACCCCAGCATACTGTCCCTGTCTTGGGGGTTGCATCAACCCCATGGTTACATAGAGAATCAGAGGCTCTGGCTGGGGAAGAGATTTGCAGGTTCATGGTACAACCAGGATTCAAATTCGATGACTCAATTCCCAGCAAATTTGCATTTCCTTTGCCAGGCTAGGACAACTCATTGTCATCTCTGAAGAGCCTTCTCTCTAAACAGTCCCTGTGTGCAGTGGGACGTCATGATTGCACAGGTGCTAGCTCTGTGGTTTATTAGATTTCTCACCATGTCTAATGCATTTGCCATCCTCTACTTTATTTTAGTTTTCCACCAAGTTCTACTCAGGACAAGTTTGACTTCCCTTCTCTATTTGCGTTTAACAACTCTCACTCCCTCCCCAAAGGATTAATTTTATTTAGCAAACAAATATATCATCTACCTCAAATTCTTTGGGGAGCAAAACAAGTATTCTGATTGTTTCTTACTCAGATTTATTGAGATGTAACCACCTACCAAATATACTGTGTGTTTGATGTATACAATTTCATGTGTTAGGATATATGTGTACACTCATAAATCCATCACCACCATCAAGACAATACACATCATCTCCTTTTGAGATCTCTCTAAAATTATTTAATTTTTTGAGTTGACCATTGATTTATAAAATTGTGTTTCGGGTATATATCATTAATCATATATCCAGTAGGAGCAAACATTCAAAATACATAAAGATCTCTCTCTTCATTCTTAGTGTTGACATCTATTGCTATAAACTTTCCTCTTAGTGCCACTTTCATTGCTCTTGGTATTTTGTGTTTTCATGTATCTCAATACATTTTTTTGATTTCTCCTTTGACTTCTTCTTTGAAGTTAGGAATGTATTGTTTATTTTCCACGTATTCTCGGATTTTCCAATTTTCCTCCTCTTATTGATTTTTATGTTCATAGCACTGTGATTTGTAAAACTATTTTATATAATTCCAGTCTTCTTAAAAGTTTAAGATTTTTGTGAATGAACATGTGCTATATCCCAGATAATGTTACCTTTGCTCTTGAGAATCTTGAGAGCTATTCTGCTGTTGGGTGGAATTTTCTACATATGTCTGACTTCACACTAACAAATATATTTGCGTATAATGAGGGGGCCTCTTACGACCCATTGTCCTTTAAGTAGTTAGGCTCAAAAATATTCTCAGAAGAAAGCCTTAATTAATAAACTAGTATAAATTGAAGGTCTTTTATCATTAACTTCTCACAATTCCCTGGAGAGTACAGACATTATCCCTACCCTAGACCTCAGGAAACTGAGGCGTAAGCAGCATAATAAGCTGGAGTTCCCATCTCTCTTTATCTCAGAATCATGTAGGGAATTTTAAACCAACACAGACTCCCAGGACGCCCTGGGGTCCACTGCAGAAGATTTCCTGAGGAGGGGATGTGCTTTCTATGTTGTTCTGCAGACAGGTCAACACCAGTCCCTTCCAGTCACTGTAGCTGGAGTTCTATCCCTACTCCGTTTATTAATGTCATAGTAAGGTAAAAGGTAGGAAAATTAACTACACTGACTTGCTTATCTCTACTTGCTTTTTGCAACTGTTAGTTTGGCATTTCACAAACTCAGACTTAAGTGGGACTTGGCTTACCTTGCTTCCTTATTGTATCAGCTTTTTTTTTTGAAAGGTTTTTTTTTTTTTTTTGAAAGATTTATTTATGTATACAGGAACTGGGGTACAGGGCAGAGGTGTGTGGGGGTGGTGAGAGGATTCACCAGAACAGAGTGGGGAACAGAACAGGCAGATTGACTGAAAAACATTGCTGAGGGGAGCAGCGGGTAAGGTAGGAGAGGTCTGCTGTGCCATGTGGGAATCTCCCTGGCCAGGGATCGAACTCGCGCTGCAGAGGCTGCAGAGGCTGCAGAGGCTGCAGACAGCTTCGTAGGTTGCATCTTAACCCCTTGCACCACCAGGGAGGCCCCTGAAAGGTTTTTTTTTTTTTTTTAAATGTTTAACGCAAGCATTGTTTCCTGCTGTAAGGTGGGTGTCTTGAAAGAACAATTCAAGGAATTTCACTTTGTCCAGCTGAATGAAGCCTACATTCTTCAGACCCTGGTGGAATGACAGGTGGCATATATAAATGCCATATTTCTGCATCAGACCGTAACAGTTTGATGTGGCAAGGGTGAGAACCCTGGTGTAATTTCCTTACATGGCTCCCCTAGAGCTGCTGGTGACCTCTCTTACTTTCTTGGATGCTGTGAAGCAAAAGGAAGATATCAGCGCATCATATTCTAAATATGCATATTTGGAAAGAATGGGAGAATTGGGCCTCCCTGGTGGCACAAGGGATTAAGTCTCAGCACTATGAAGCTATCACCAGCCACTACAACATGAGTTCGATCCCTGCCAGGGAGCTAACCCACATGGCACAGCAGACCTCTCCTGCCTGGCCTGCTGCTCCCCTCAGCAGTGTCTTTCAATAGATCTTCCTGGTCTGCTCCCCACTCTGTCTCTGGTGAATCCTCTCACCTCCCCCACCCCCCACCCTGCACCTCTGGCCTACACCCCAATTCCTATATGCATAAATAAATAAAGTAAATCTTAAAAAAAAAAAAAAAAGAATGGGAGAATGACTGGGGAAAACAACGTAGGAGAAATCAGATGACTCAGCAGGTTTTCATTCTGATCAAATTCAGCCCTCTTGTTACTGTGCCACACCCAATCTACATTTAGAAGTTTATTTCTTTCTAATATTAGTGCCTCGCTGCTTACTGCTGCTGATGATGGCAGTTATTAAATAAAGAGGTGATCTGTTCAATGTGGGATTGTTATAGGGCAGCCCCGATACAAAACGGGTTGTCTGACTGGGTCCTCACCCGTGCGCTTCAAAGGACTTAGCAATACTCTACTGCAGGCACACACGAAAGGCCAAGGCCCACGTGTTTGGCTTTTATACCCAACCTGGCTGCTTAACTCCACCCTCAGGTCCCAGCCACCCTCCCTTTGGTGGTGATGGGATTTGTCTTTCCCAATGTCTTGATGGCTTTGGTCTGGAGTGGGGGTGGGGTCCACAAAGCCTGTATTGGGATTAGCTTTAGGGCATCCTTTCCCCCTAACAGGATGACTTGAAAGCCTCAGGACTTGGGAGCAGTAGTAACCACTGTCGTGTTCTGCCATTTAGGAAGTAGTGTTCAGTATATGTGCTGCCGAAGCAAACACTAGGAAGTAGTGTTTAAATCAGCAGGTGGTTTCAAGTTTGTCCAGGTAACATAGCTATTCTGGTTTTCTTTATAAAATACCATGAATATGTAACAGGGCCCAACCCAAAAGAGTGGGTCATTGCCCTGTAGGGAAAGAATTCACTAGAGAGCACCAGGAGTAGTTGAACCAGACAAGGCTTTATTAGAGGCTTGTGTGCAAGGGAACCAGTGCCTAGAAGTGATCTGTAAAGAGAGTTAGGAGGAGGTATTTAAAGGGTAGGTCTACCAGGCAGAGAGGGGGAGGACAGCAGCATCACAGCTTGTTCTGGGCTGGGCTAAGCCCGGGCATGTGCAGATGGGTCACATTCCAAATACGCATACAGGCTCTTGGCCTCCTCCCTCCAGGAATCTGTGAGATAATCATTAGTCAGAACCTAAAGCCTTTTGTCTGGCATGGCACCTTGGTCAGTGTGGTGGGCAGAATTATTTGGACAGGGCTCTCTAGTCCATGATTTACTCCACCTGTTCAAACAGGACTTGGGGCAATGCTTATCCCACCAGTCACAATTTCTTTTACCTAGGCTATCTCACTTCCTGAAATCCCTTAAATTATGTCAGTGTATGATCACATATCTGCTGACTGCTTGGGTAGCAGAATAAAAAATATGGCATCCTGGGTCAAATCTCCATTCAGCAGAATACCCAGGAGACTCTGGAATTCGTCCCACTCCTTTGAAACTTATGTATATCTTGTGTTCGTTCTTTTTTTCACAGGCAGTTGGAGGGGCAAAGGAAACCACCAGTGGGATGTGTCAGTCCACACTTGATTCTTATGATATGAGTTTTGGAATATAATTGAGAAGTCCTACCTGACCCTCTCCAACTCCTTCCAGACACAGGCTGCCAAAACCCCATAGTGCTGTGGTTAAAGAAATCTGACACTGGAAGCCTAGACTCAAGTGCTGACAGACCTACTTTCTAAGGGTGGGACCTTGGTTAGGTTACTTAACCTGGCTAAGCCTCAATTTCATCATCTGTAAAGTGGGGAAGACAATAGGTCTTGTTAAAAGTAAGATTGTTAATAAGAATTAAATGGGATAATGCATATAAAGTCTTTAACACAGTGTCTGCCTTGTAGCACGCATTCCATAAATGTCAGCTATTTTTATCATTATTATTAACTGCGTCAGATTTTCTGGGAGTTGGGAGAAGGGATGTCAGCTGAGATTTAGCTACTAAAAATGCTGATAATGCCGTGTCTAAGAAGAGACAGGAGTAAGCTGTGGCTCACCCACTCACCTGCCATGTGAATTAGGGTCTAAGACAAACCTCTCCCCATCTTCAGGCCCGTTTCCCCTAGTCTCTCCCACTCCTCATCACCCCACTGGTCATTAAAAGAAACTGCTCCAGAGTTCTGGGGCGATTGAGCATCCTCTCTGCCACAATTTATTCTATAAAAATATTTTCATTTTTCTTGTAGTCTATCCCAATTCCTTGCCCTGTAAGCAGAAAAGAATCAAAATTAATTTTATTTGCCATGGCTGGGAGTTGTGGACTCCAAAGGCCAACTCTGGCACCTGAGACAAGACTCCATACAGTTAAAACCTGATAGAAACCAGCAGGCAAAATACAGAATATGGACAGTACAGAAGACACAAGTCCTATGTCAGTGTAAATATCACTGAAGTTGAATGAAGTGGGATGACCCTGTCCTTAGGAAATATACACTGACATATTAAGGGGTGAAAGGTGGTTATGCATATAACCTACTTTCAAACAGATTAAATTCTTAATAATAGCTGAATCTGGATAAAGGATGTATGAGATGATTTTTTTTTTTTGCTTTTGCAATTTTTTGTAAGTTGGAAAATATTTGCAAATAAAAATTAAAAAATAAATACCTAGAGGGAGCCTCCCTGGTGGCTCAAGGGGTTAAGTCTCAGCACTCTGAAGCTATCACCCTCCACTGCAGCATGAGTTCGATCGCCAGCCAGGGAGCTGACCCACATGGTACAGCAGACCTCTCCTGTCTTGCCAGCTGCTCCCCTCAGCAGTGTATTTCAGCCAGTGTGCCTGTTCTGTTCCCCACTCTGTCTCTGGTGAATCCTTTCATCCTCTGTATCTCTGGCCTGTACCCCAGTTCTTATATGCATAAATAAATAAATATTTAATGAATGAATAAATAAAAACCTAGTAAGGAACAAGGAAGCCCCAATTGTTTTGTTAATCTTTAGCCAGCGAATATGAATACTACAGAGCAAATAGCTCTGAGAAATGAAGTTCTGGAGTAAAGGTTTCCAAGCAAAATAATCCTTCATGAAATACTGAGATTGGTTGTAAAATACTGAGGTTCAAGTAGTAAGCAAATCTTATTTAATCCAATCGCCTGGCACACCTTTATATGTAATATATTTTCTTTTTCTGCTGCAAATAGTTACCAAGAATAAGTTAATCAACCTCTAGGGATTCCTACACTAAATGGCTTGCTCCAGCTCACCTGTCCAGTTTATGATGGAACCTGGCTTTGAGTCTGGAGACATTTGTCTCTAACCCTGTGCTCTCTCTCCCCCCTCTCCCACCACAGGCCATTGTGGCCATGCCCTGTGGGAATTGACAGTTTCCAGGGGAAGTACTAGCTACATAAAGAAGATACTAGATCTTGTATGTAAATCATGTACAGGGCTGTAGAAACAGCTGTAAAAATAATGGCCTCATTATAGATGGATTAAAATGGAGTCCATTTCAGCCACAGAACAGGCTTTGTGAGCTTCTAGCAGGAACTCCACAACCTAAATATGCAGTGCAAAGGAACCCCTAAATGTTTTATTAGGGATGTGTTTCAAAACCATGTAAAACAAGAAAAAAAATATTTGTTGGCCTTATTGCCACATTTATAATTTTATATCTTATCTTCCCAAACATTGTTATATGGCCACATAGCATATTGTTTTGCCTGCTTCTACATTTCCAGAATTTCTCTAATCTGTCCAAGTGTTGACTGAAGATTGATTCTAATTTCCTCTTTGCTAGAAATTCAGGCTTCCTCCTAACACATGATGGATGGGCTGCCTTAACCCTGTTTGCCTCAGAAAGGACGTTCCAGCTCAGGTGAGTGAGAGTGGCACTGATTTCTAGAGACCAAGAAAGGAATGACACCATTTATCCAGGTCCCCTCACCTGAAACTTATAAGCTGGATAACAGGTGTCTCCTAAAGAATGAATCCTGGGAACAACTGCAAGTATTGATAGAAAGCTTTCTAAGTATTTTCTTATGGGCGAATGTCTGAGTCCTGGTTTCATCACCTCTAGGATGGAGTTCTTATTCACAGGGCCAACTGCTAAGCATTGCTCTGTGCCAGGTGCTATGCAGGGCATCTTGTACCCATGGTACCCAGTGTTAGAAAGATGCAGACTGTCCCCAACTTACAATGGTTCACCCTATGATTTTTCAACTTTACAATGGTGTGAAAGTGACACGTGTTCAGTAGAAATTGCCCTTTGCATTTTGAATTTTCATTCCTTCCCAGGCTAGAGACACGTGGTCCCAGACTCTCTTGTGATGCTGACAGCAGTTGCAGATCAAGTCAGCCAGGCAAACAACCTCTACTCTACAGACTGCTTTCACAATAATTGACATGAGATATTCACACTTTACTGTAAAGTATGTGATGTTAGGTGATTTTGTTCAACTGTAGGCTGGTGTGCACATTTGAAATAGCCTAGGCTAATCTGTGATGTTTGTTAGGTTGGCTATATTCAATTTTTGACATATTTTCTAATTATGCTCGATTTACAAAGAGATAACCCCATTGTAAGTTGAGGAAGATCTGTATCATAGAAAGGTATAGCTGAATGTGGCTTTGAATTTAGCCTGGGATTTAATCCTGGATCTGGCACTTCCTGGCTGTGATGTGGAACAAATAATTGAACCACCTCGACCTTGGTTTCTTGCCTGTAAAGGGACATAATAACAGTCTTACTGAGCAGTACCCTGTGAAGTACCTAGTACAGTGTCAGCTGCATGATGAAAGTGGGGAGTTGTTTGCTACTCTAAGCTCATTTGATGATCTCAGCAACTTTTGGAGGCCCAGACTGTTATTCTTCTCATTTAAGAGAATCAAGTTTGGGGAGACTGAGTCCCTGCCTAACATTTCATGTCTCAAAGATCCTTAACAGAGCCCAAGCCAGATCTTGAGCCTGGAGAACCCAAATTCCTGGCATGCTCTTCACCACCTTTCCAGGCCACCATGTTGCAGAACTGCAGAGTCCACTGTAATTGTATTTTGTGTGCAGGGTGCCCCTCCAACATCTGGAGCTGCCCACACATTTCAGATGTGTGGCCTGAACACATAACAAGCCTCTGTCTGAAAACAGGACCCACATAGTGAGGATGGTGATTCAAAGCAGCAATCTCCTTCCTTTTCCTACTGCTCCCCACTTTGTATTTATATTGCGAGTAGAGGTGCAGAGGGGGAGGAGGACTTCTAGGTGTGGGGTTAGGGGCTTCGCTTCAGCCCACATTGCTCAGTCATTCCCACCCCCCCAACCCCCTAGGTGAAGCCTCCTTCATGGTCCCCACAGGGCTTTTTGAAGACTGAGGGATGCTAGAGTTACTCTGATTTTTGAGATCCTGGTTTATTTCTTAAAAATACCAAAAAAGGAAAAGAACGCTCATATTTAACAAATGAATGCCTTAACCCCATAAACACATGACTGCGCATATTCCTTGCGTGGAGATGAGGTCAGAAGACTAACTTGAGACCTTTGATGCTGTGGGATCTTATTCAAATAACCCTTCTCTGCCCTTTCCCCTTGACTGGTGAGGGATCCCCACAGTCAAACTGGTTTTGCATGCATTTTGCTTGATGGAGGTTGGCGGTGACCTTGCGGGGGCAGGTTCTCCAGAGAATGGTGATAGAAGTTAACCATCAGTGAACCAAGGAATGGAAGAGATAAAGTGGAGTGAGTGAGTGAGTGTAAAATGTTTCCCCAAAGAAAACATGTTTCAAAAGACAGGAGAGAACAGGGATACGCCTCTGTAGCATGGGCTGCTCGAAGGAGTGCTGCTATACAATGAGACAGGAGCCCATGGAAAATGATAAAAGGGCTAATGAATGGACAGGTTGAATTTGAAGACACAAAAGAAGAAATTAAAATAGGAAAGATGGGAAAATATGTAGACATAGACTGAGAAAAATCAACCTCATATATAAGAAAGGTGCCTACTTTTCCCCCAGAATCAGATGTGAGAGATGAGTTACTGTGCAACCAAATAAAAGAGGTGGGAAAGTTTCGCCCTATAAGATTTTCCAAATAATACATGCAAATAAAATGCTAGAACTAAAATATTACCATTTTGAAAGTTACCTGAGTTCAATGACTGCTGGCGTCATAAAAGGGATGAAAGCAAGACATCACATGTCCCTGATGACAGGATGCGGTGATTCCCAATAGGGGCACCAAAGGGTCCCCTTTGTGGCTGATCGAACTTTTGGGTCCAGCTGCCACTTTGAAGGGCACACAGAGGACTGTGGGAAACGCTGAGCTACATCAGAAGTTTGCAGCCAATAACATTCAGATTGAGAAATTCCGCAAGTTAACCCGTAGAGTTCTTCAATATATAAAGTATATGGGAAGGAAAGGGATGAAGGAGATAGGTTTAAGAGGTGGGGACTTCCTGATGGCGCAAGGGGTTAAGACACAACCTATGAAGCTCACCACAGCCACTGCAGCACGAGTTCAATCCCTGGCCAGAGAGCAACCCACATGGCACAGCAGACCTCTCCTGTCTCGCCCACGGCTCCCCTCAGAAGTGTATTTCAGTACATATGCCTGTTCTGCTCCCCACTCTGTCTCTGGTGAATCCTCTCACCCCCCCCACACACACACCTCTGGCCTGTACCCCAATTCTTGTATGCATAATAAATCTTTTTAAAAAAATAGGTTTAAGTGACAGACCTTAACTATTATAATGTTTAGATGTGCCCAATTGGTTGACAAATTCAAGCATCTGCTCTAAAGATCCAGGATTGAGGTCACTTTTGGAAGGGGGTTTAGAACTGTGATTAAGATGAGGCACAGGGAGGGCTGCTGTGGGGAGGGGAACTGGCAAAGTTCTATTTCTTGACTCAAGTGGAGTTTATTATTTTTTCATTATTTATTTAATTTTTATTGTATTTTTTAAATTGAGGTAACGATGGTTTACAATTGTATATGATTCACAGGTACATGTTCACACCTCCTCAGATGTATGTTGCCACACCACACCCAGCACCACGGCACCAGAGTCCTTGACCATAGTCCCTTGGGCTGACTCCACAGTTTGTTCCCACCCCTACCCCCTCTGGTAGCCTCAATTCTGTAGTCAGAGATCTAGAATTTGTTTTGCTTTAGCTTTGTTTCTAAATTCTACACATAAGTAAAGTGTTTTATAATATTCTCTAAGCTATCCATTTGTGTCATTTTCTGAACTTTATTTTCCAAGGTTAAAAATACCAGAGGCAGGGCCTCCTGGGTGGTACAAGGGGTTATAGCACTATGAAGCTATCCGCAGCCACTGTAGCATGAGTTCCATCCCAGGCCAGGAGCAACCCACATGGCACAGCAGACCTCTCCAGCCTTGCCCGCTGCTCCCCTCAGCAGTGTATTTCAGTCAATTCGCCTGTTCTGCTCCCCACTCTGTCTCTGGTGAATCTTCTCACCTCCCTGCACCTCTGGCCTACACGCCAGTTCGTGTATGCATAAATAAATAAAATAGGTCTTTAAAAAAAATCAGAGGCAACATTCTCCAGTTTGATGTATACATGGCTTTAAGCTCTCACCCAACATGACAGTTAAAGAGTCGATGACTGATTTCCGCACCTTCACAATTCTGCGGTCGTCTTCCCTTCTTATTGCACCCCCAGGAAAGAGAGCTTGTGGGTCAACCCAAGAGAAACAAACAATCAGAATTGGGTAGACCTGGACTAAAGCCTGCTGCCTACTCTTTTGACGTGTTCCTTTCTACTTAATAGCTGTGCGATGTTGTGTAAATTCTCTAATCCTGCGGTGCTTCAATTTCCTCACGTATCAAGTAGGGAGCAGGCATTGTTGTAAGGATTAGCTAAGTGTGTGTAGTGGTATACAGTAGATGCTCAAGTGATACTATTACTGTAATTATTTTCATGAGTCAAAGAACAGGTTGGTCGAGTTCTAGGACCTGGAAAGTGTGTATGAGTCCACCGCCACTTGGGTAGCCCTCTGACTCTTCCCATGGTCGCTCCAAACCATGTCTGTTTCCCTCCTGCTCTGTGCCTTCTTGTGAGAGCAGGCCCAAGCAGGGAAGCATTGGGTCATACCTTTGAATGCCAGGAGCATGTGACCCTCTTTGGGGGTGTCCTTCCCTGGAGATACTGCATATGGAACCAATGAGTCACCTTTTCAATGACAAAAACTCCTTCTCTGACTATTCCTTCCTCACAAAGGGTTCTGAGCTTAGGATATGGACTCATGTGCAGGAAAATTTTGGCTTCCTGGGTCCATCTCCAGCCAAGACTGCTGAGACCATTGGGACACTCCACCCCTCTAAAGACAAGCCTGGGACAGCCTCCTCCTCCAGGGGACATCTGATGACATCTGGAGACTTGTATGATTGTCATGACTGGGAATATGCTATTTGCATCTAGTAGGTAGAGGGATGCAGCTGAACATTCCACCTCACACAGGACAGCTCCTCCCAGCAAAAAAATAATTAGGTTCCAAATATCAATAGTCCTAAGATTGAGAAACCTTGTTCTAGAGGGACAAAAGGAAGGAGGCTGTGACCAGTAACCACCAGGTCCTGCCCCAGGCACCTTGGCACCTGCCCAGTTTAAGACAGAACACTTGAGGCTTGGAGAGAGAGGTTCTGTGATTTGTCCAAAGTCATGGAGCTGTCTGGCAAGTGATTATCTGACTCTAGGGGTCTGTTAGAGATCTGCCTCCTCAGGATTTCTTGATAATTGAGGTTTATGGTAACACTTTCAAGTAAGACCTTCAAAGGACAACCTGAGTCACAGAAGAGGTAATGATTTCCCCTGCCCTCAGAGTTTCTCATAGCACAAATTTTCAGTGCTTCCCTATTCCTGACTCTGAGATGGTCCAGTCAGGCTCCTGAGCCAGACACACGCAAATCTTTTCAAGTTCAGGCCCATTCAGTTCTCCAGCCTCACTTCACAACTCTCCCACCTGGCACTTGCTCTTTCAGCATTTCCTCCACACCCCACATCTTACTCACGGCGGGGCCTTTGTTCACTGCCACATGTGGTTCTCATTCTATCTGGGTATACCAGATGATTTTAGGGGCTTAAAGAATGTCCTGGGTATACCTCATGATAAAAGGATGACAGTTTTGTATATGAATACTTGGGTATGTATTATAATGTGTGTTAGGGGGAAAAGAAGCTAGCAAGCAACTCTATAGTAGAGTACCCCCTTTAAAAAAATTAATTTTATTGCAATATTTGTTGTTGATGGCAAACATTCTCTTTTTCTAGGATCAAAAGAAATACTATGAACTACAGTAACAATCTGTAATACTTTGAAGAAAATACAAGTAATTAAGTGTATGCTCTGGGTCATAAAAAGGAAAACCAGGGCCTCCTTTGTGGCACAAGGGGTTCAGTCTCCGCACTATGAAGCTATCAGCAGCCACTGCAGCATGAGTTCGATCCCTGGCCAGGGAGCTAACCCACATGGCACAGCAGGCCTCTCCTGTCTCGCCTGCTACTCCCCTCAGCAGTGTATTTCAGTAGATCCACCTGTTCTGCTCCCCGCTCTGTCTCTGCTGAATCCTCTCACCTCCCCCCGCCTCTACCCTGCACCTCTGGCCTACACCCCAGCTCTTGTATGCATAAATATATACATCTTTTTAAAAAAAGGAAAAGGAAAACAAAATAAAAGATATACTTTTCACAAAGTGAATAGGCACGATATATGAGAATCAGTGTAAATTATAACTAAAAACTGCTCAGATATACATAGTTGGATGCACACATATGTATGTATATATACATATGAATAAAATGCACAGATACACATACTAGGTGACCTTTTTAAATAAAAGTGTTTACGTTTTAAAAATTATCAACTAAAAATATGATCTAATTATTGCACAGGTAGAGGTGAGAGGCAGTAGATTGTGGGGTTGCTGTGTGCACACAGTTCTTTCTGTGCTCAAGTTCTTTCTGTGCCTGAACTTCCTCTCTCCTCAACTGGCCTCCCGCCCTCCCCATCCATCCCACCCTTTGCCTGGCTAATGCCCCCTCATGGTGGAAGTCCCAGCTCAGGCTTTCATTCCCCTCAGAATCTTCTCTGACCCCACCCCCACTTCTAGCCCAGTCTGGGTCAAGTATTTCCCCTGTGAATTCCGGAGGCAGGACACACAGCTTAGTTCACTAGGAAGCAAAGCTGCGTGAGACTGCGGGGTGGCACCGCATTGCTTTTTACTAAGGTTCTAGCCTCAGCTTCAGCCTGTCCTGAGAAATGAGCTCCTGACCACAACAGAAGTTAGCAACAAGCAGAGATTGAGAGCAATTCAACTTCTCTCTGCATTCATCCTGGATCGCTACCAAGCACTGCATGGCGCTGTACCCCAACTTTGTCAGTACAGGCTCTTGCTTTGTGCCAGAAAGTCTCTGAATTTGGGACTGGGAGACCAGATCTGTTTAAGTTTGGCCAGATTAATTTTCCCCTCTGAGCTTCAGTATGCCCAGCTGTAAAATGGGGTGGGGAGTAATATCCAACTCCCGAGGTTGCTCTGAGTTTTGATCTGAGTGAGTGGCATGGAAGCACTTTGCAAACCATTAAAGCACTTTTGAGTGAACGGAAAGGGTTGTTATTTTTAAACTCATAAATGAGGACAGCCTGGCACTATGGGGTTTTTGGTGCGATGCTGAGTAACTAGAATAACCGGATCGCACGTTCATGCAGCCATACCTACACGCGTACACACGCACACACCCGATGACAGAATGTGACGCCGAGGCCTCCTAGAGATCCGGCACACTCAGGTAGCTGGGAGAGGGAGGACTATTGGGACACTGCAGCTTAGAAGGACCAAGGTAAAGGAGAGAAACATCATCAAAGTCCAGGACCAGTTCTTCCCTTCAATACAGGCTGACAGCAGCATGTCTGAGCCAGCCAGGTTTTGGCAACATGGAAAGAAAGGCTGTGTCTCTGCCCTTGGTAAGCATCCCTTTGACCTGCCTACGAATAAGCCAGTTCATGCCAAGCACAGAGAACTTGGACTCATGACAGGACACACAGGGTACTTCAGGGATTCCCAAGTCCTGGGGAGCCAGAGCGCACTGCAAGGCAGATGAGAAATGAGGTTGTTTTATGAAGAAACAAAAAAATCCTATTTTGATAATCATCTTGTATATGTTTCACAAGAAAAGTATGAGGTCTTTCTTTTCCAGAGGTGTTTTGAAACTACCCAAGTGTTTGGGGGAAAGCAGCAGATGGACAGTGAGAGGCACGGCTAATGGAGAGGTTCTGAGGGTTGGCGCTGTGTCTTTTCTCAGCCTCATCCAGTATGGAGCAGAGTGTGCTCTGTGCAAAGATCGAGCCTGCTGATAAATGCAAGACCAATACCAGCCCAGTCTGATGACCAGCAAGCACTGCCTCAACAAGTGCCGTATAGAGTTGGGGGTCTGAGGAGAATGCTGGCAAAAGGTCAGGAAGTCAGACTGCAAAGGCACACCGGAGCATGTGATACCTGAGGCCTGCCTTGGCCTGAGTGGGAAGCAAGCTGCAGAGGAGGACAGCCACCCCAGGGAGGAAATCTGCTCCTTTCCTGGCCCCTGAGGCCCTCACTGAAATACTACAGCCTTGGGACCACCAACTGGCCCAGCAGAGTCAGGACCAGATCCCCAGGTCTGTGGGTCCCAATGCCACACCCCAGGTCCCTGAGCTTCTACAGAGCAAGGACCAATTCTTTTTTATCTCCAAATCTCTGCACAGGGGAGGGACTCAGAGAATGGTTGTTGAGTAAGGAAAGTTTGTCACGGAATGACATGTCCAGAGCGCAGCTGTGGGCGGAGAACACGCTCCCCACAAGTGGTCTAATGCAGATCTCACTCATTTCACTTATTTGAGCTTTTTTGTTAGTCACTTCTGTGTTTTCTTGTTAAAATTTTTAGTAAAATCAGGAAACAATATACCACTTACCATGTGTGACCTACAAAAGATAGATCTATTATCTATATGCTATGACAGATAATTTAAAAATGAATGCCCATACACCATCACCCAGTTTGAGAGCTAGAATATTCTATTACTGCTGCATCTACCTGGATGAGCTTCTCCTAACTTATCCCTTTGCCAGCCTTCACAGGTCACTTCTCATGGCCACTAGCCTCAACTTTTTTTTCACTGTCCCCTATATTCTTTAATGGTTTCACTCCAAAGGTATATATAAAAATCAATCTATTATTTAGTTTATTTTGTTCTTGCTTGTTTTGAGCTTCATGAAAGGGTGTCATAGTCCACCAGATCATATGCAGCTTTGCTTTCATTACTCATTAATTCCAGGAGGCTGTAATTCACTGATGCTCACCCTAGTATAGTATTCCATTGTGTGAACAGACCATCAGCGCTGTTGGTTCACCGGTTACGAACATCGTGATTGTTTTCAGCTGCGTGTCTTTATCTACAGTACTGCTGTGAACTTTCTGTGTGTATTTTCTTGTGCACATGAGTAGGGCTTTATCCAGGATATAAACCAAGAGGTAAATGGCTGGGTTGTAAGGTTTGTAAATACTCAGCTACCGGTGAAGTGTACTTTTGGCCTGGAATTCTGAGCTCCCTGTGATGGGGATCAGAATAGTTTCCAGTCTTACTCTCAGGACCCCCAGCCAAGCCCACCCCTCTGCTTGCCTTTACCTGTACTACCTCGTCTCTAGCAATCAACAGTGCCTGGAATGTCTTTCCTGTCCCTCCTCCCTTTTCTCAAAGTCCATTTGTCAGCCCCACCTCATTGCCCGATGCCAGTCTCTTCTATACCGTGTGTCTGTTTGAGTTTGGAGAGGAAAGAACGAATGCCAAGCCCCAGCTCTATCTCTCCTGATGTTGTGATGTTTTAAATTTTAAAGTCTTTTCATATCTCTGAACCCCAGATCCACCTTCCCAAAACAGAGGGGAAATGTGACAATGCTCAAATGTTTATGAAGGTCAGCCTCACATTTTTTATGTGCATTCCACAATGAACACAATGTGGTGTCACGCTGTGGTTAGGATCATCCGCTTTGGAATTAGATCATCTTGGGCTTGAGGATTACGTGAGTCAACGTATATATAAAAGACTTCGCACAATGTCTGGCACAGAGAAGATGTCCACTAATTTCTAGTTGTTGTTAGTACTCACACCCTTATGAAACAGTCACTTACGGAGTCTTTATGAAGAAAACACTATCTTTAATCCCCAACTTACAAAAAAGGAAACTGAGGCACAGAGATATTATATAGCTTGCCCAAAGTATGAGGTTGAGTTACGATTTCAGTGGGTTCATTTGTAACAAGGTCAAGCCCCAACTTCACATTAACTGTAGTTTAAAGATGAAGGACTAAAAAGAAAGTGTTGAGGGCCTCCCTGATGGTGCAAGGGGTTAAACACCGCACTATGAAGCAATCCATAGCCTCTGCAGCACGAGCTCGATCCCCGGCCTGCCAGGGAGCAACCCACATGGTGCAGCAGACCTCTTCTGACTCACCTGCTGCTCCCCTCAGCAGTGTATTTCAGTCAGTCTGCCCATTCTGTTCTCTACTCTGTCTCTGGTGAATCCTCTCACTCCCCTCATCTCTGGCCTGTACCCCAGCTCTTGTATGCATAAATAAATAAATCTTAAAAAAAAAAAAAGAAAGTGTTTAAATCACAAAGAACTGCCTGGGACTTTCAGCTCAGGGGTCTCTGTGCCAAACCCTATTGTCTCTTGACTCCCAACTCCCACCTTCGCACTCTGTAAGAGGCAGGGATTTTATTGATTTTTATTTTTAATTATGATAATAGATACACATATGTAACACAGCACTTACCATCTTCTCCATTATCAAGTGTGCAATGTGGTGCTTAGTATGTTCACACTGGTATGGCCCCATCAGCACCACACACTGCAGGACATCGCCATGTCCCTACCCATCAAGCAATAAGTCTCCATTGCACCCTCCCCAACTCCAGGTAACCACCATTCCACGCTCTATCTCTAAGAATTTCATTCTTCTAGGCACCTCACATAAATAGAATCACACAGTACTTGTTTACTGTGGCGAGCTAATTGCACATAGCAGAACATCCACTGGCTCACACATATAGTGGCATGTGTTCGAATTTCTTTCCTTTGAAAGGAATAGCAGTCCATCCCATTACATATATAGCGTGTATTATAGACACAGGACACCTCTCATTTATCTACTTACCCACTGAGGGACATTTAGGTTTCTTCCATCTTTTGGCTACCATGAATAATGCTGTATGAATGTGGGGGTGTGAACATCTATTTGAGCCCCTGATTTCAAGTCTTTGGGGTACAACTCCAGAAGTGGGGCTGCTGGGTCCTATGGTAGTTTTGTGCCTAATTTTTTGAAGAACCACCATGCTATTGTCCACGGTGGCTCCATCACTTTACACCAACTGCAGGCAAAATTTCTCCAGATCTTTGCCACCCTTGTTATCTTTTTCTTTTCTTTTTAAAGATTTATTTATGTATGTATACAAGTGCTGGGGTACAGGCCAGAGATGCGGTGTGGGGAGGGGGAATGGTGAGAGGATTCACCAGAGACAGAGCAGGGAGCAGAACAGGCAGACTGACTGAAAAACATTGCTGAGGGGAGTAGTGGACCAGGCAGGAGAGGTCTGTCACGCCATGTGGGTAGCTCCCTGGCCAGCTGGGGATCGAATTCATAATGCAGGGGCTGCAAATAGCTTCATAGTGGTGTGCTTAGTCCCCTGCACCACCAGGGAGGCCCTCTTTTCTTTTTCAAGTAGCCAACCTGGTGGGTGTGATATGGTGTGGTATCATAGTTTTAAAGAAACTAACTCTTGGTCTTAGTGTCTTGTGCATTTGTCCAGGTCCTCCACAAAATAGGTCCTAAAAGGGGATTAAATGTGGAGGGATGTTATTAGGAGAAATATCTATGATGAAAAACCAGGCGGAGCAAGAGGGTGAGAAAGCAAATAGAGTTGTCTATGGAGTTGTCTCAAGAGACAGAACCAGGGTGGATGTAAGTCTGACCCCAAGGGAAGGGAAGGAAGTCTAGAAGCCGTGTAGTCTAAGGAAGACTCAGCAAGGTTGCTAGGCTGTCCCTGAACCCGTATTGCCGCTCAGAGGAGTCTGTGGGCACCTCCTAGGACAGAGCTGCCTTGCTACACCCATGGCCAGGAGCAGCAGTCCATACAAATAGCATTGGGACAGGTGCTTTAGTGATCTGTTCTCTGTTCTCATGACCAGCAGCTTCTATGGCCCCAAGGGTTATTCACAATCCCAGGGGTTCATTTTCTTTCTAGTATCCAGCATGTATTCAGAGCTTGTTAACATATATTTGGCACATAGGTGTCAACAATTAGGTGTCAAACAAATCAAATCACTTTTAGCTTCATTGTGTCCCCTGGATGCTTTCACCAAGTCGACAGCGCCTCTAAAACCACATGCAGGATCTTTTTGAGTACATGCTACCATACTTTCTGAAGGTTTTTTTCATTTTTGAGTGATTGCTGAAAAGGACAACCTTGGTCAGAAATTTGAGGAATTTTTACAACTTTTTGCATCATCGCCCTATTCTATTTGGCTTTAGGTTCAAATCCAGGCCCGCTGGCCAGTCTCTGCCTCCTCTCTCTACAACCCACCTTCATGGGCTGGAGTTTCTATCAAAGAAGAGGATGTATGTCCTCATTAGTGCAAACTGTTACTAAGATGACTAGGATGTTAAGAACCATAGCCCAGTATTGGCCAAATCTAGAACCAGCTAGGAGAATTTCCTTGGGTCCTCAGGAACACTGATTACCTCACAGAAAATTTTTTTCTTCTTCTTTTTAAAGATTTATTTATTTATGCATACAAGAACTGGAGTAGAGTCCAGAAGTGCGGGGGTGAGAGGATTCACCAGAGACAGAGCAGGGAACAGAACAGGCAGACTGACTGAAATACACTGCTGAGGGGAGCAGTGGGCGAGTCAGGAGAGGTCTGCTGCACCATGTAGGTAGCTCCCTGGCCAGGGATCAAACTCGTGCTGCAGTGGCTGCGGATGGCTTCATAGGCTGTGTCTTAACCCCTTGCACCACCAGGGAGGCCCACCTCACAGAAAAGTTGAAGAAAGTGTTATGAGTTGAATCCCTTCCCCTCCCATTCATAGGTTGAAGTCCTAACCCCCAGTGCCTGAGAACTTGTAAATAAGGTCTTTTGGGTTCTAGGATGTGTTGAACATCCCTGGGGCCTTCATTTCACATGGCATTCTGCCTGTAGGCATGTCTGGGACCGAATTCCTCCCTTTGATAAGATGTCAGGTCGGGCCCTCCCTGGTGGTGCAGGAGGCTGAGCGCAATGCTGTGAAGCTGTCCTCAGCCTCTGCAGGGCTGGGTCAATCCCCACCAGCCATGGAGATATCCACGTGGTGAGCAGACCTCTCCTGTCTCTCCTGCTGCTCCCCTCAGCAGTGTATTTCAGTCAGTCTGCCTGTTTTGTTCCCCACTCTGTCTCTGGTGAATCCCCTCACCCTCCCACACATCTGGCCTATACCGTGGTTCTTGTATAAATAAATAAATCTTAAAAAAAAAAATAAAGATGTCAGGTCAGTCCTATTGGATTAGGTAGGAGCCCACCCTACTCCACTATGAGCACTATGAGCTTTTTTTTTTTTTTTAAGATTTTGTTATTTATGTATACAAGAGCTGGGGTGTAGGCTAAAGGTGTGTGGGGGGGGCGGGGTGGGGGGGGTGAGTGGATTCACCAGAGACAGAGTGGGGAACAGAACAGGCAGATGTACTGAAACACACTGCTGAGGGGAGCAGCTGGCGAGACAGGAGAAGTTTGCTGCGCCATGTGTGTCACCTCCCTATCCAGGGATGGAACTTGTGCTGCAGTGGCTGCGGATAGCTTCATAGTGCTGCATCTTAACTCTTTGCACCACCAGGGCGGCTCCACTATGACCTCTTTTAACTTAGGGTGGACCCTGGCTCAATGACAGGTGTCCTCATCAAAAGAGAAAACTCGCACACAGATGTGCCCACAGGGAGAGAGCCTTGTGACGACGAGAGAAGAGACAACTGACTCTTTCACAAATTGAAGAATGTCACAGATTGCCAGCAGACTACTGGAAAACAGGTGAGATGTGGAGGATTCTCTCTCAGGACCCTCAGAAAGCGCCAGCCTTGCCAACATGTTGATCCTGAACTTCCGGCCTTCAGAACTACAAGGCAATAAATCGCTGTCTTTAAATCACGCAGACGGTAGTATTTCCTAACTGCAGCCCTAGCAAACTAATATAGAGGGAGAGGAAGAAACCAGGTCATCATGATAATCACACATTGGTTATTTACTTTTTCAGGAGCCTCTACCCCAACTGTATGATTACGTTCAAGAAAATGATGTTACTAGAAAAAAAACTGAGAGTTGCTTATCAGGAGATTATTCTGATGTGGCAATACACAAATGTTTTCAAACAGCTGGTATCTTGTAAAAGGAGGCTCTTGTAAACAGGATATTCCTGTTGGCATGGGGCTGCATATTTGCTTAAAAAAACAGTGCCCTGTTTCTGCAACAGTCAACGAATGCAAACAAGGAAATATTCTGGAGAAATTAGAAAATGCATACATTGTAGAAAATCCCCTGGATACAAATATAGACAAGACCAGCTAAAGAGTGACGAAAGATGCCTGGCAAACACAGAAGCTTGCTCTTTGAGATGTTTGACATTTTCCTGGAAGAGTCACACTCAGGTTCACTGAAAAGGAAAAGCATAGAACATCGAAGGAGGGAGAGGGCTTAGAGAGAATCTAATCCATCTACTAAATTTTACGGGTTGAAAAAAATGAAGCCCAGAGAAAGGAAGGGATTTACCCAAGGTCACACAACTGGCGAGGAGCTGCTAGAACTCCTGAATCCAGTTTTTTTACTTCAGTGAGTCCTTCCCTCTCTACCATCCTTTCCTCTTTTGTTCTTCCATATTTCTCTCTGTGCCTGTTGCGTAACTGAGTTGAGTGCACGAAGAAAAGCAAAAGACCACCTGGCCAGAGTGAGCTCTCCTTGCTACTCTGGTTGTCTCTGGGACTGTGGCAGGCTTGATGGTATGTGTCTCTCACTGACCTGGGAGTGTTTGGGAATTATTCCAAGTTAAGTTAGTAAAAATTACGGGGAGCATGCCATCCGTCTCCCCAGCCCCTGATCTATTGCCCATGGAAAAATTCAAATGTTGGGCAAAGTCCTCCCTTCCTGTCTCTTTCTATCCCCTGACTTTCAAGGTGATCCTTTACCTTCTGATAAGAGAGGCGGGAGGGGCGGGGGACGAGTGGATCCAGCACACCCACGTGGAAACATGACACACTGGCCACTCACAGTAAGAACAGCACGAAGCTCCTACAGAAAGCAGACACAGGTTTGAATCTGACTCTGTCCTAAACTTGGTTCAGTTCTTGAACTTCTCCGAGCTTCTATTTCAGCGCCTGACCAAGGCTGTCAGGAGGGCCTGAGCAGATGTTGCACATAAAGTGCTGGGTCCTGTGCTGACATCCACAGGAGTGGACATCCATGTTGCAGTTCTTATGTGAACTGCCACTTGTCCTCGTTTCTGATGACTTTCCACTGTTGGATTCTGGGTACCCATAATACTGAGATTGGTGGGATCTGAGCACCTAATCTCTGACCTAGTCTCTGCCTCCATCCTCTCCTCCCACTCCACCTGCCCTCCAAAGTGATCTTGCTGAAGTGCCAATCTGCTCATGTTCTTCCCTCCACGAAAGCCTCCTTTGGCTGCCCTTCACTTCCAGGATCAAGTCCAAACTCTGTGTTTGGCACAAGAGTCCATCATCATCTGGCAACCCATCATGTTTGAGCCTCACAAATTTGCTCATTACTCTTTAAACACCTGTTGCTTTCTCACCCCTTCATGCCTTTGCACATACTTCCCCAGTTCCATGGGTGCCAGGGGCTCTTAGCGGCACAGAGCTTCCTTTTGCCTTTCGGCTCTGTACTCAGCTAATTGGCCTTAGCCTCTGGGGGCCACATATGACCTTCTCTCCAGTCAGGCCAGTTCACTGCATCCAGGCTGAGCATTTTCGCAGCCTCATGGAATCATAGTCCCTTATTTGAAAACAGAGCAGGACCGGGGTCCTTAATTATGCCACCTCTCTGACCTGAGACAATTTGCTTCTCTTGCTGAACCGCAACTTTCTCATTTATAAAGTGGGAGAAGTAGTGCCTCATAATCTCTTACCTAAAACCCCCAGGTCAGGCATGTCTCAGAATCCAGCATGATTCAGGATTTAGAAAAGAAACAAACCCACATACCATGTGTTATATAACAGCACTCCCCCAAATCAAACACATTACCATTTTATACTACAAAAGTATAAATATTACCAACTGAGTGGGATAATGGTTCATGCTATTTCCGATTAGTTTTTACCACCAAATAAGTCACAAAACTGTTATTACTTTCTGAGCTTTCTGGAATTTGGAATTGAGATGATGGATTTGTACCTGCCTCAGAGGGTTACCATGAAGATGAAACACATTCAAAGTACACATACTCGCTTTTGAGTGCAAGCTCTGGCCCGCTGGAGAAACAAAAGGTGCTTAACAGAAGCAAGATCTCTTCCTCCCCTTTGCAAACCCACCACTCTTCTCAGACTGCCTTCCAAACTGTCTTTTTTGGCTTTCTTATTCATCAACTTCTTCTTTTCTCTGCTTGCTTCCTTCCCAGACGAAGATGATTTCTCCCCATCCTCCTAAATCTTTCTAGATATATGTACCATTTGATCTCATCCTCCAGCTTGGAAATGTCCAATTATATGCTCCTCTGTGAGGTGGCCTCGGCTGTTTTATTAGCTACTTCTAAAGTTAGGTGTTTCCTTTCAGAAACATGGTCACATACAGCCCAAGATCTTCTAGAAAGAAGAGCATGACCACTTCCCTACCAGAAAACCCACCCCAGACACCCTGTCTTGCTGACAAATAGTTGAGGAGGGGTGAAATAGTCAGGCTATTTTCTTAGTCTTTTAGTGACCCAACAATTCTAGGTCCCTCTAGTACTTTCCAGTCTCAGGGCAGTGCCATATCCAGGGATGCCTGTGGACCATACCAAAATGTGGCCAGGCCAGAGGCCAGCAGCCATGTACACAGAGCCACCTTGCAGAGTGCCGCTGTCGCTCCTAGGATGCCGTTGCACCATGGAATGGGGACGGGTTCTTCCCTGATCTAAGCCATTATGTGGGACCTGTTCTGGCCACAGACACCATGTGGGTAGTCAGCCTCCTCTGATACTTCAGCCTCAGGGGTGAAAACATCCGAACAGTGGAATCCTTTTTATTCCTGGCTCCAGTCTAGGAATGCAGACTTTGGATTCGCCGTTGTTTATCTCCACCTATCACCACACCAAGCAGAAGGGCCTCCCGAGGCACATCTTTTCATCCTTTGTCTCTGGTCTCTTCAGAGGTGGCACCCCAGCCACCATCTTGGCAGAGACCCAAGGCCTAGAAAATGAAGGAACCTCGGCAAACGCTGGAGACACAGACCCGCGGGGTGAGGGGTGAGGCTGGTAGAAAACATTTCGTGGTGGGCGGTGCAGGCTGAGCTGGGCTAGCCAGCCTGGATCAACACAAGAAAGTTGGGAAAGGAAAGGGACCTAGGGTGGGGAGAAGCTGGTAGCAGCCAGCGCCAGAGCCTGCCTTTTCTGCTTGCGCCCCTCGTGGCGTTCTCAGGAACTGCAGGCCAATGTCCTGGGTTACTGTTATTGTTGATTTCGCCAGCTTTGATGAGGCCAGAGCCGGCCTCTTCAGAGGAATGTAGACCTGTCTGCACCCGAAAAGCAAAAAACGAGTCCAAGAGGCGTGGCAGGGCGGCTGGTGGAGGGGCCCCACCTCACCTGGGCGGACTCAAGCATCTGGAATGAGGCCTGGCAGAGTGGGCCCAGGAGGTGGCACAAGGCCCAGGGCCTGCTATGCTTGCTTTCCCACGTGTGCAGGCGTTGGCTTCCCCAGAACCAGACTCCTGGGGAGGGGTTGGGGGGAGGCGGGGAGAAGCTTCCCTGGAAGAAGAAAGCTAGGGACCTTCCTCTCTGTGTGCACCTTCGGGTGCCTGGAGACAGCTGCACCAAACAGCCCAAGTGGGTCTTTCGCAGGGATTCTAAGATTAGTCCTGAGATATTCAGAATCATTAGGACACATCAGTTCTGATCCTTGGCTTACAACCCTGCCATGACTCCTATCACTGCCCATCTGGCCTGCCCCATGTTAGCCACTTGATCCATTGCTACTGAGCACTTGAAATGTGTTCCTAATCCACGTCAGATTTCAATGATGCAATAGGAAAGAAAAGAATGTAAATATTTTAATTTTTTTGGATATTGGGTTAAATAAAGTGTGCTAAAAATTAATTTTACTTATTTTCATTTAAAAAATGTGGGTCCTACTACATTTAAAACTGTATGTGTGAGGGCCTCCCTGGTGGTGGCAGGCGGTTGAGTGCCCGGCTGTGAGGCTGTCAGCAGCCTCTGCAGCGCCGATTTCATCCCTGCTGGCTGGTGAGGGTCCCACATGGAGCGCAGACCTCTCCTGCCGCATCCGCTGCTCCCCTCAGCAGTATATTTCAGTCAGTCTGCCTGTTCTGTTCCCCACTCTGTCTCTGATGAATCCTCTCACCCTCTCGCTCATCTGGCCTGTACCCTGGATCTTGTATAAATAAATAAATAAATCTTAAAAAAAAAAAACTGTATGTGTGATTTACATTGTATTTCTATTGCCATTGTATTTCTATTGACTTTCTTGTTATTCAGATCTAAATTTAAATTTCTCATACTTGGCTACTAAATAGACCCAATTCATCCTTTATTGTTTTCATAGCACCTAACACTGTGTTTATATCATTTTTACTATCTCCTCATTCCACCCTCCAGTCTCTATCTTTAGAATATTAAGCTCCTTGAGAGCTGAGACCTTAAACATCCTGTTTGCTGTGGTCTCCTTGATGCCCATAGTACATATTTGTTGCAAGATTCCTCTGTGGGGGAGGGGGAAAGGCGGGAACACTTCAAGTGCCTTTGTTTGCCTTCAAGATTACCAAAAGCAAAACTCTATTTTTTTTTTTTTTAATATCCCAAAGGGTGGGTTTGTTATTAAAAAAAGGAAAGGATGCTTGTACAGACACAAGCAGGCAGAGAGAAGAGCTGCCTCTGAAAGGGACAGGTTTGTTAAAAGAGACACATAGACACAGGTGGGCAGTTTTGGGAGGTGGGCTGCTGCTCCTGTTTTGCAAAGGGAGAAGATTGGTGAAAAGAAACATCTGCTTAGTCACAGGACAGGTAGGCAGAAGAACTGCTGCAAAATTCTAGTCTTAAATGGACATTCCCCTGGTTCCTTGGTTTGCACTTTTCTGCCTACTTGCTGCAGGAAATGGAAAAGCTAATGTCAATTTGCTTTACTGTAACATTCCTTTCTTTTGTGGGTTTGCAATTGAGTTTGAAGATTAAGAGTTTGGGCTTTAGATATGGTCTGGGTTCTGGCAATCAGTTCTGTGGTGCTGTGTCCCAGTGCCTCGCCTCCTGACTGCTAAGGGTCCTTGCTGCCCAAATGTAAGGATTTAGGTTTTTGGACCCTGGCCTCTGCCAAGGGCCTTCTACCCATTTGGGATTCCAGAGCCACTTAGCTGGAGTGGCAGCGTCTCCATGAAGCTACTATCCAGAGTGCTTGAGGTCAGAGGAGTCCTGCTTAACGTAACTTCTTGGTCCAGGGCCAACCCACTAGAACACCCTTATTGACAAGTGAATACAGGAGTCCGTTTTCCAGCTTTAATGGCAACTTCACTGAGTGCACTGACACGTTCCTAGATAGTAATGCGGCCTTATTGTGCCCTCTCAAAATTAAACTGAACACAGGAATGAGTAAGAGACACCATGTAGGGGGTCACACACACGGTGTAACTCCAGGTAAGATGTGAACTTAGGGCCTCCCCGGTGGCGCAGTGGGTTGAACGCCGTGCTGTGAAGCTGTCCGCGGCCTCTGCAACACCGGTTCCATTCCCGGCCAGCCAGGGAGATTTCCACATGGTGAGCAGACTTCTCCTGTCTCACCCGCTGCTCCCCTCCGCAGTGCACTTCGGTTCCTTCTGCGTGTTCCCTTCCCTGCTCTGTCTCTGGTGAATTCGCTCACCCTCCCATGCCTCTGGCCTGTACCCTAGTGCTTGTATAAATAAATAAATCTTTAAAATAAAATAAAAAAATAAAAAGCACATTTCACTTAAAATCTTAAAAAAAAAAAAATTAAAAATGTGACCTTAACCTCCAGGTTGGGGACATACCACCTAGCTCAGGAAAGTTTGGACCTGAAAGGAGGTAAGAAGTATGCAGTGCTCAGCCCAATGTCTGGAATGTGGCAAGTGATCCATAGTTCTTATTTGCTTTGCCTCTGACCGCTGCATCATACTGAGCCACACATTTAATTAAGGGACAGAGCTGGCCTCCAGTCCTGATGTGCCTCGAAAACACTCTGGGACCTTGGGCCAGTCCACCTCCTCACCCCACCCCATTTCTCATTTTCCTCTTAGATAAGGTGGTCTGGTTAGTCTCCATCTTTATGCAAGCACTGGAAGCAGCTGGGCTTGGAAGGCCTTGGGGTCTGCTGTCAAGCTGGTCTCAGCCCAGTTCTGGAAGGCCAAGCCCCACCTCTCCTGGCTGGAGAGGCTCCTTTCAGGGACCTTCCAGGTGCTGGCTTCTAGCCCAACCAAACTGCTGTTGTCAACCTAGCCCAGCACACGCACAGTGCCCCCACTGGGAAAAGCTGTCCTGCGACGCCCTCTGGAGGAAACAGGGCTTCCTTCCCTCTGCCACGAGGTGCTCTGCCTAGAGTCCTGGGCCCCAAGGACTGAACCCTGGCCAGGGCTGGAGAAACAGAAAAAGGCATTAAACCTGCACACGCATGTCTACTGGGAGCAGAGCTAGTCTATTCTTTCTAATCTTGCAACTCAGGCCCTGCATGGGCCTCTCCTCTGGACTCCCTGCCTCCATACTTTTCCCACAAGGTGGGGGGCCCTCCTAGGCCCCACACTGCAAATCTTGCGTAAAACTCTTCCAGGCTTCTTATGCCTAGCTTGCTGCAGGACACAAGGACACGGGACCCATAGTGGCAGCTTATGGGCATCTCCAGGCTCATTTCCCACAGCACCCACTCTCTAGGACTCACTAATCCATTAGGTATTGCAGATGTAACCACAGAAAGACGTATGATTTCCAGGACCTCTCTTCACACACACACACACACACACACACACACACACACGCAAAAAGGAAAGCCTCTCTTTGAAAACATGTATGTATATTCTCTAAAAATTATAAAGCAAGAAGGTTGCCAATATAAAATTAATTAAATGTCTATAAAATGTAACATTATATCAATTGTCTTTACAGCTGGCTTCAGCTGTGACATGGCTATATATAGCTCATATTTAATATGCCACCTGGGGGAATTTTAATATGCAATGTGGGGTGGGGCCTGGGAAAATAACAGTGCCCAGGGCCTCTGAGGCTTAAAGTCATCCCTGCCCTTCATATCCTCTGCTGTAGCCATTCTGAAACACTTGCTCTTCCTCCTACCAGCTGCCATTCCATAGATTCCAGGCTTTTGCTCATGCAGGTCCCAGCTTGGAATGCCCACTTTCCCCTCCCCACCCTTCACCTGCTTCACCTTGCCTGGTTGCTGCCTTTGGATGCTTCAGCAGACATCTTGGGGGCCACTTCCTCAGAGAAGCTCTCTGACACCCAGTCAGGAACCCCTGCCACCAGCACGTCTGAATGAGAGGAGCATGGCAAGAAGGTCCAGTTAGCATCTTTTTCCTCCCCACTTGCCTTTGCGTTGGTACTGATGGCCCTGATGGCCAAAGGTGTATCAGTTCATCCTTGTGACCACAGCTAGTAACCTAATGCTCGGGCCACAGAGTCCTCTTACTGAGTGGCTGGTGATGGCCAAGGAAAATGGCGGTGGATGGGTGGGTGAAGGATGGAAAGTTTCAGCATTGGAGTCTAGGACTGGAGGTCCACCAAAGTAAATTTCCTCCTGCTGCCCCTTCCAGCTGACAGGTTAGGCTGCACTGGATGTCTTCAGAAGACAGGAAACTTCTGTCTTGCCATGTTGTTCCCATTCTCTAAGCTTGTCTTTTCATTTGAAAAAGTGTCCCATAATATTGAGACCACAGTATCATCGGGAGTTAAACAAGACAATTGAAGTGAACTGTGAAGTCATTCTGACACCCAAGTTATGAGCGCCCTTGTTCAAATGCCATTCAGCAGCTGTGAGAAGCCTCTTGCCCAAGGTGATCTAAATGCTCTTCTCTACGCTTCACTTGCTCACTGACCTCTCTGCTCTCCAGAGGCCCCCAGCAGCCAAAGGTCAGAGCTCAGTTCAATGTTTTTCAAGTTTATTCATGTTGTGACATGAATCAGTACTTCATGCCCTTTCTTTTTTTTTTTTTAAAGATTTATTTTATTTATACAAGCACTGGGTACAGTCAGAAGTGGGGGAGGGTGAGAGAATTCACCAGAGTCAGAGTGGAGAGCAGAGCAGGCAGATTGAGGAAATAACACTGCTGAGGGGAGCAACGGGCATGGCAGGAGAGGTCTGCGAGCATGTGGGACCCTCGCCGGCGGCCGGGGATCAAACCGGCGCTGCAGAGGCTACGGGCAGCTTCGCAGCCCGGCGCTCAACCGCTGCACCACCAGGGGAGGCCCTCATGCCTTTTTTATAGCTGAATAATATTCCATTATATGAATATACCTCATTCTGTTTATCCAGTCATCATTTGGTAGATGCTCGGTTGCTTCCACTTTTGGGCTATTAGGAGGAATGCTATTATAAAAGTTTTGCACTATTCTCACCAGCAATCTGAAAGGTTTCTAATTTCTCCCCATTCTCTCCAACACTTGTTACTATTAGTTTTTGATGATAGCCACCCATCCTGGGTAAAACTTGGCATCTTATTATAATTTTGATTTGCACTTCCCTAATAACTAATGACATTGAGTTGCTATTATGTGCTTATTGACCATTTCTATACATCTTTTGGAGAGATGTCCAATTACTTTTCCCATTTTTAAAAGTAGATTTTTTTAAATTGTTGAGTTGTAATAGTTGTTTTTATATTCTGGATACTAGACAGGTATCAGATATGTGATCTACAAATATTTTGTCCTGTTCTATGTTGTTTTACACTTCCTTGATAGTGTCTTTTGAAACACAATGAATTTACTTTTAGTGAAGTCCAACTTAGCTATTTTTTCCTTTGGTTCTTGTGCTTTTGATGTCATATTTAAGAAATTATCACTTAACCCAAAGTCAAAAAGAAGTATGCCTATATTTTCTTCTAAGTATTTTATAACTTAAACTCTTACGTTTAGATCTTTGATTCATTTTTATTTTATTGTATACTTGTTGGAAGGCAGGGATTCAAATTAATTCTTTGTTATTTATTTACTTTCAACTCTTGACATCAACCTGTATATAAAACATGCAGATTTAATCATGACTATTAAACATAGAGCAGATACGTTCACCATGAAAATACAAAGCAAAAGCACACCAGAAGCCATGAGTACACCTAGTGCCCAAATACTGGTTTCTAATGTCATTCTCCAATTAAAGGAACTGAGGAATTAGATCTCCTTGGAGAAGTGGCTGGTTGAAGGCTTAGGGCAGGAATATACAAGATTAACTTGGGATATCCTGTAGTGCCAGAAAGTAAGAAAATGTTTTGTTTTTCTTTTTATAAACTTTTTTCTTTTCTTTTTTTTTTTAACTGTTGTGTTTTTTTTAAAAAAGATTTATTTATTTATACAAGCACTAGGTACAGTCAGAAGCGCGGGAGGGTGAGAGAATTCACCAGAGCCAGAGCAGGGAGCAGAGCAGGCAGAAGGACCAAAGTGACTGCTGAGGGGAGCAGCGGGAGGCAGGAGAGGTCTGCGCGCCATGTGGGACCCTCCTCCGGTGGCCGGGGAGCAGCCAGGGATCGAACCAGCGCTACAGAGGCTGACGGGCAGCTTCGCAACCCAGCGCTCAACCGCTGCGCCACCGGGGAGGCCCATAAGAAAATGTTTTAGCAACCCAGATAGGGTATATGGAAGGGACACAGGAGGAACCAGTGTAAAGAGCTCCCAGTGGGTAGAGCTGGAACAATTTGAGTAAAAATTAAAGCAGCAGAGTAGGCAAATGAATATCTGAGTCCATATTAAGTGAATGATTAAACAAATAAAGAAGAGACCAATATTCTATGGTTTCTATTGCTGCATAATAAGTTCTCACTACTGTAGCAGCTAAAACCAATACCCATCTCTCCAAGTTTTTCTGGGTCAGGAGTCCAGGTGTTACTTAACTGTGTCTTCTTGGGGTCTCTCGAGGCTAAATCAAAGTGTTGGATGAGCTGAATTCTTATTGGACACTAGAGTGAGGGAGAACCTTCTTCCAAGTGCCCTCACGTTGTTAGAATTAATTCCCTCCTGACTAGGATTTATGGCAGCTTGCTTCTTCAAAGCCAAGCAGGGGGAGGGGAGAGAAGAGACCACAGCTTGGAGTGTCTGGTTTCACTGAAGCTGGGACCCCTTTTAAGATCTTGTATTAGATCAGGCCCACCCAGGAGGTTATCCTTTGAGATGAGCTCAAAGTCAACTGATGAGGGACATTAACTGCATCTGTAAAACATTTGCCATATAACACCGTGTAATCACAGGAGAACTAGCCCATCGCTGTTACCGTCCTCTGATGGTTGGAAGCAGATCACAGGTCCCACCCACATTCCAAGGCCATGACCCCAGAGGGGCCATGTTAGATTACAGCTACACACTTCATCTCAGTGATCATCCCGGCTAAGGTCACTTTTTCTATACTTGCAAATTTACAATGTCATGCATCAGTGTGGACCAAGGAGCTACTTGCGATCTTCAGTTTTTATATTCTCGAGAACAGGTACCAAGCATCTGGGTCTGGACAAGAAAACGTGATTTCTGGTCCCCTCTCCACTGCTCACTCACTGAAGCAATGCGGATGAATCCCATCCTCTTTCTAAGCCTCACTTTTAAAAAAAGAAAAAAGATTTATTTATTTAGGCATACAAGAGCTGGGGTACAGACCAGAAGTGTGTGTGTGGGTGGGTGAGAGGATTCAGCAGAGCCAGAGTGGGGAAAAGAACAGGCAGACTGACCAAAATACACTGCTGAGGGGAGCAGCGGGCAAGGCAGGAGAGGTCTGCTGTGCCATGTGGGTAGCTCCCTGGCCAGTCGGGGAAAGAACTTGTGCTGCAGTGGACAGATTCACAGTGCCATTCTCAACCCCCTGCACCACTAGGGAGGCCCTAAGGCTCATTTCTTATCTGACTCAGGGAGTCAGTTGATAATCATGCCCATCTCCCAGGACTGGTATAAAAATCTCAGGATTCTTATCCTGAGAAGCTAGTGCTGCCACATCCCCACAATTTTGGCACCACAGCCTCCCACTGGTGGGCACAGAGTCTCAGTTCACAGCCCCTCTGTGTTCCTAGAGCCACAGCACAGGCCTCAGCAATCACTTTCCACCCTGCAAAGCCACACAGGGACCTCAGTTCTCACATTTCCCCCACCCAGCAGCCTTACCCATCCGGGTGCAGCGGGCATGCCAACCATATGCAACCTGTGCCATACAGGTAAGCAGACTTAACACAGAGTGGTCCCGATGCATGGGGTGAAAAACAAACAAAAGAAAAGCATGACCTGCTGAGGGAAAATAAGCTCTGCACACACCTGTCAAGTTGAACATGAATTCCTACCCTCCTGACAGTCGCCATTACAAGAACAAAGAGCCGGACTCAACCTGACTAAGGTATCATTAGCTCTCACTCCCTCTGGGTTTACGATGATACTTGGTCTGGAGTGGCATGTAACCAGTTTTTATGCCAACCGTAAAGCTTTGTTCACATGAGCCCATCCATTAAAAGGAGACTGGAGCCTGGACGGCAGCAGATGAAAGCCCCAGACCTTTTGGGATAATTCCAGCTTCCTTACCCCAGCTCTGTGCCGATACCCTGGCCTCTTCCACCCTGCTATTGCCTATATACATACACACACACACACACACACACACACACAGATACAACGCCACACACACACATATATACATATATAATATACACTTCAGCATTTTAACTATTTTTTTAAAGATTTATGTATTTACCCCAGCATACAAGAGCTGGGGTACAGGCCAGAGGTGTGGGGGGTGAGAGGACTCACCAGAGACAGAATGGGGAACAGAATAGGCAGACTGACAAATATACTGCTGAGGGGAGCAGCGGGCGAGACACGAGAGGTCTGCCGCTCCATGTGGGTTGCTCCCTGGCTGGCCGGGGAATTGAACTCATGCTGTAGAGGCTGCCAATTGCTTCACAGGTTGCGTCTGAATCCCTTGCATCACCAGGGAGGCCCAGCATTTTAACTATTTTTAAGGATTTTTAAGCATACTGTTCAGTGGTATTATGTACATTCTCACTGTTATACAGTCATCACAAATCTCCATCTGAGAGCTTTTTCACCTTCCCAAACTGAACCTCTGGACCCATTAATCTCTCCCCATTTCTCCCACCTCCCAGTCTCTGGTACTTGCTAGTCTACTTTCTGTTGCTGTAACTGACTATTCCAGGCATTCCTATATATGGAATGGTATATATTTGTCATTTTGTGTCTGGTTTATTTCACTTAGCATATACCTTCACGGTTCATCCATGTCGTAGCCTGTGTTAGAATTTCTTTCCTTTTAAAGGCTGAATCATGTGCCCTGTATGAACACACCAAGTTTGGTTGATCCATTCTTCTGTCACTGGGCATTTATGTGGCTTCCACCTTTTGGCTACAGCTATTGCTGTGAATTTTTTTTTTTTTTATTGCTGTGAATTTTGATTGGAACATACAAATAACTTTTCAGATCTTGTGATTCTTTTGCATACATACTCAAAAGTGGAATTACTGGGTCATATGGTAATTCCATGATTAATTTTTGAAGATCCACCTTTCAGTTTTCCGCAGAGTCTGCACCATTTTCCATCCCCACCATCAATGCACAAAGGTTCTGATTTCTCCATATCCTTGTCAACACTTGTTCTTTTCCTTTCTGGGAGTTTTGTTTGTTTTTCTCTCTGCTGCTGTTGTTTAAAACAGGCATCATAATAAGCATGAAGTGGTATCTCATTGTGGTTTTGATTTGCATTTCAATCACCCTCCTAAACCCAGTCTAGTCTGGTTTCTCTGTGTTGGCTAAGCACCTTCCTGTAGGCAGCATGCCCACTGGGCTTGTCCTGGCCTGGCAGGGAACCAGGCCACACTTTAGCCCTCAGCTTAGCCCTCAGGTCCAGTGCAGGAGAGAGGCTGTGATTTTATAAGCAGCATTAGTTTCTCCTCTGCAGGTTAACTTCAGAGAACAAATCCTAGCCTTGTCATCAACAGCTTGGATTCAAGGCTCCTGCCAGATGTGGAAAACCCAGTCCACCTCTCCATGGGCCTGTGTCATGGGGCCAGGCATAGGTCTGGAGGTGAAGGGCAGCTGGCAGCAGCCAAGGCTTCAGCACTCAGCCTCTGTGGAAGCTTGAGGCGAGCGGACAGTGCACCCCACAAACAGTGCCCTCCAGTGCTCTTTCCAATCGGGCTGTCACGATGCCATTTGGAGCCAAGATGGAACACTTGGACGAATTCCCCTCCTGCTCTGAGCCCACAAAAATTTATATTGGTCAGAAGTGATACATTATGGGGTCCTGTTTGGGGACACAGAGGTTTCCAGGGTATATTTTTGGTGAATTTGATGCATCCTTGATATGTAGTTGCTTAGAAACAGCAATTTGTATAATGTATACAGTGACAATATTTTCCAAACCTGAAATCAAGACTCAGCCTGGCAAGAATGAGTGTATTTATGAGGACACAGCACATTTTAAATTGGAATGCTACCAGAAAACCCCAGAGGTATAGACTCCCTGGAAATGCATGACACGTGAGCTAAACTCGAAAACAGAATGTGATTCGGGATGATTGATTTCTCCATAGTCACAGTCTTGATCTTAGGAATGAGCTTCTGCACACAGCAGATGCTGTCTTTTTAATATGATTTCAACAATCCAAACCAGTCATAAATATACTCTCCCGGAAAAAAATCAAATAACCCTAATAAAGCTGGAGTCTTCTTGCCTATTGCCCATAATTCTGGTCCCACCTCAGCAGTAACTCCTGCTCTAAGTTTGATACATTGTTTCTTGAGCTTTTTCTATCCATTTGCATATATCTATTTATAAATGTTTTGTTTTTTAAACAAATTGCAGCATATTGTTCTTAAATATAAACGAGGTGAGTCATTGGAGTGTAAGACAGTTGGGGAGGTGGGGAGCGCAGTGAATACTGTGGGCAGCCTCTGCTCAACTCACAACGAATTGGTCTTGACAGACATTCTATAGAAATTTGGATTATTAAAATGTGGACTCTTCTGGTTTTTAAATGTTGACATTAATTCCATTCTTAAAAAACACTGTGAGGCCAAAAAAAAAAAAAAAATAAGCCATATCTGCAGGCCAGATTCCCTGGTCTGTGGACTGGCTGCCAGAATCTGACCTCAAGTGTGGCTACTCGGCGCTTAACTTTGACTAGGGATGCCTCTTCTGGTGCAAAGGAAGATGCAGCGACTTTGACAGAGAGTGCCTCTGCTCCAGGGAGCAAGAAGGGTGTCCTGGGCAGGGGGCTGCTCATGGATCAGGATTGTGGGGACGGCACTGAAGCAAATCAGAAAGTGCTACAGTCTGGTGCCTGGGAGGAAGCGCCTCCCTCCCGAGGGTGTACAAAGAAAGGCTGACTCTCAGTCTGGGAAGGAGATTGCAACCGAGATTCTGGGCCTCCATGTGGGCTGGACCAGAGAGCAATTCTCTTCAATCTTGAGATCACAATTTAGATTAATATTGAACTCTTGATGAGGCCTTACTGGGTGTGAGAGAAAGAAATAAAGGGCCTCCATTTGTAGAGCACCTACTAAGTGCTACACAGGCTATGTAGCACAGTCACAGCCATCAGCAAACCCAGATCTCCCTACAATCCTGCAAGGCATTAACACTCTCCTTTCACTAAAGAAGAAGATGAGACTTTGAAGCAATCCAGCCTGTTTAAGCACCTGCGGCCAACAAGTGACAGGGCTGGGCCACGGACACTGGTCCTTCTGCCTCAGAATCAGTGTTCCTCCTACTGTGGCTCTTTACACCCTTGCAGTGTCTGTTTTATTTTTCCATGTAGAAAAGAATTTTAAATAATGACACCAATTCAGATGCACAGTGCCCCCTTGCGAAGATTTCTGCACTCATGCCTGTGGCTCCCGATGAATTCTGTTGCAAACCTCAGAATCAGATGTGGCTGCCCACATCTGTGACCCTGAAACATTTACTCCCAATCATCTATCAAGAAGACCCCGGGAGCCCCTATATGGGTGCCATTTCTACTTTTGAACCAAAGCCAGGGTCTGCCCACAGTTGGCTCTTAGACACCTTGGCAGTTTACAGGTGATAATTTCAACGTCAGTTTCTAGTTTACAGGGAAACCCCCGCTTTCATTTTGAGAGCCCTCGACTTCTGCACAAAGAAGTCTGTTTCTGTTCTGGGAACAGAAATCCAATCACAGAGGTTTCACAACCAAGAGGTTTCATTTTCTGTACATATCAGGAGGTCTGGGGGCTGCGGCCAGGGATGGAGCAGGGACCTGAGATGCCACCAGGAACTCAGCCTCTTTCCATCTTCCAGTGAGCACAAGGTCCTCTTTCTCAGGTTCAAAGACAGCTGCAGTGCCTCAGGCATTTATCCTATTTACAGGAGAAAAGGAAAAGCGGAGGAAGGACAAAAGGGAAAAATCCAAGCCAGTTGAGCCTGTTATTTTTATCAAGAAAACAAACAATAGATTCTCCTAGAAGCCCCACCTTCAGGCCCTACCACCCCCCTCCCCTCTCATTGCTTGAGTCCCTGGGAAATACTTTATCTTTGTTGGGGCTATGGCAACACTTACTAGTTAGAGTTATGTTCATAATGAAACAGGGAGACTACCTGGGTACAGGGGTAGCTCCTAGCAGTGGCTGCCATATTGAGCACATTCTTTTTCTAAATGATAACAGATTTGTTTACTTTTTTTTTTTTTTTTTTTACTTTAGCAATAATCCAGGGTCACATCAGCTTGGGAACTGAGGTAATCCTTGGGCTCAAACTACCCAAAGCTTCTGTCCACAGAATCCACACAATATAAAGGGTGACAGGAGGGCTTTGGGGTGGGCCTCCCGGGTGTGGAGTCCAGTAACCTCGGTTCACAGTTGCTGCAGGGCTTTTTCAGAGACTTGTCAGATGGTGTTGCCCACTGTTGCCCCCAGTCGCTCTGGGGTTCTTTCACCAGCAACAGGTCTCCTCTCTAAAACATGTTCTCTCTCTGCTTTCCTACTTTTATTTTTTCGAAAACATTTTAGTTGTGACATAAAACACAGATGCAGGAAACCACACAAATCAAAGTAGGGTCTAATGAAATACATAAGATGAACTCTACCTGGATCAAGAAGAGAACTTTGTCATGAAAAGAACCTCCCTCAGCACCTCCCTGGTGGAGCAAGGGGTTAAGACGCAATCTATGAAGCTATTCACAGCCACTGCAGCAAAAGTTTGATCCCCTGGCTGGCCAAGGAGCTACCCACATGGCACAGCAGACCTCTCCTGACTCGCCCGCTGCTCCCCTCAGCAGTGTATTTCATCAGTCTGCCTGTTCTGTTCCCCACTCTGTCTCTGGTGAATCCTCTCACCCTCCCACCTCTGACCTGTACCCCAGTTCTTGTATGCATAAATAAATCTTAAAAAAAAAAAAAAACTCCCTCTTCTCCCCACAAAAAAATCCCATGCATTGTTTACATCACTTCCATGTTTTTTTTTTTGTTTTTTTTTTTGTTTTTTTTTTTTGTGGGACCCTCGCCGGCGGCTGGGGAATGAACCAGCGCTGCAGAGGCTGCAGGCAGCCTCACAGCCCAGCACTCAACTGCTGCGCCACCAGGGGAGGCCCACTTCCATGTATTTTTCTTATAGTATTACCACCCACATACGTGCATCCCAAGGTTTAGTTTCGTCTAGTCCATTTGAAAAAATTAATGTGGCTTTTAACTGATTTTTTTTTTAATCTGTTAAAAAAAAAACCCATCACCACTCATCAGTTGATGAACCTAGTATTTTTGACCCATAATTTCCCTGATTCTACTGATGTGCATTCTTACTATTGTCCTTTATGTTCCTTTGACCTTTGTGTTTCCTGGAAATTGGGAGCTGGATCTATTCATGGATGCAGGTTGAATACTTTTTGGTGAGATAATGGGTGGCATTTATTGAGACTACAAGAGCTACCATGTTGAGTGTCTTTTTATGGCCTGAGACGTCACTAATATCTATGTTTCCTTTCAGTCTTGTAGGAGAAATGCAGAATCTAGAGAATAAAAGTTATGCCTTTCTTTCTCCCTCCTTCTTCCCTCCTCCTTGACATGTGGAATGTAGTTGTGCAAGAGAATGGGGTCCTATGCCTCCTTTGGACATTTCTGAGGCCTCGATAATAGTGAAGTGGACTTTGGATGGATGCCTACCTCTCAGACCGACTTAGATCTTAGGGGGTAAGAGAAGAATCCACCATTTGTCACTGAGTATGTGGGAGCATTGGTTACCTGGGGGTCAGGAGTCATGCGATGCTAGACTATGGACCCCCCACTAGGAAGAAGGCAGGTTAGAAACTGGGTGGAGTAGATGCAACTGCCCACAGGGAGTCTCTCACACATGTGAGTCTTCGGACACGGAGCCCTGTGAAAAATCACACAACCAGCAATACCAAGCCCCTTTCATCAGCAAAGTCCCTGTTAATGGACTGAACCAGAGCCTACCCTGGTGGTGCAGCAGTTGAGCACTGGGCTGCGAAGCTGCCCACAGCCTCTGCAGCGCCGGTTCGATCCTCAGCCACCAGCGGCGAGGGTCCCACATGGCGCAACAGACCTCTCCTGCCGCGCCCACTGCTCCCCTCAGCAGTGTATTTCGTCAGTCTGCCTTTTGTGTTTCCCACTCTGGCTCTGGTGAATTCTCTCACCCTCCCGCACTTCTGACTATTCCCAGTGCTTGTATAAATAAATGAATCTTAAAAAAAAAAAAAAAAATGGACTGAACCAGATGCAGTCCTAGTGGAAAGGAACCGCTAAGCAAGTTATTAAAGCTCCCTGCTGGCCTCCCCGGTGGCGCAGCGGTTGAGCGCTGGGTTGCGAAGCTGCCTGCGGCCTCTGTGGCGCCGGTTCGATCCCCGGCTGCTTCCTGGCCACCGGAGGAGGATCCCACATGGCGCGCAGACCTCTCCTGCCGCCCGCTGCTCCCCTCAGCAGTGTACTTGGCTCCTTCTGCCTGCTCTGCTCCCCACTCTGGCTCTGGTGAATTCTCTCACCCTCCCGCGCTTCTGACTGTACCCAGTGCATGTATAAACAAAACAAACAAACAAACAAATAAAATAAATAAATAAAGCATGCCTCTAAAAAAAAAAAAAAAAAAAAAAAAAAAGCTCCCTGCTAAAGGGTCTTAGGCCTGGTGCAGTAAACATTCCAATGCAATTGTAATTAACAGGTTTGCTCACTTAACAAATCTTTCCTTAGAGGGCTTTATGACTAACAAAGTTACATTTCAACAGGGTCAGGTAGCTGGCCAACTGGTCTGTCTCTACAAGGCCATCTCTGAATGCCTGCATCTTTCCCCCTTTCCTTGGGCCCTTGTCTGGGGACTTTGCAGCAAATGGTTGTACCTGCTGAAAAACAATGATATCGGGGCCTCCCTGGTGGCGCAAGGGGTTAAGCACCACACTGCAAAGCAATCTGTATCTTCTGTAGCATGAGGTCAATCCCAGGCCAGCCAGGGAGCAACCCACATGGCGCAGCAGACCTCTCCTGACTTGCCCACTGCTCCCCTCAGCAGTGTATTTTGGTCCATCTGCCTGTTCTGTTCCCCACTCTGTCTCTGGTAAATCCTCTCACCCCCTGCATCTCTGGCTTGTATCCCAGCTCTTGTATGAATAAATAAATTTAAAAAATGCTATCAATGTAACAAATATGAAGGCAGTTACGTATAAAAGAAACCCTTGTGCTCAGACTGCACCGGGCTTCCCAGGTCTGAGACCTCATGCATATGCATGTGATAAAGCTTTTCCTGACCTCACCATTCCTGAAGTACCACTTGTTCTTCCTCTGCCTGGGTAAAGGGCCAGAATTTCTATAACACTAGGACCCACATCTCTGCTCCTAACAGTACCCAGCGACATCATCACCAGCATCGAGATAAAGTGATGACAATGGAAACAGGAGCCAGACAGGTCAACCATACCCTCTTCCTTCCACGGGTCATTACTGATATGGGCAGCTGCCCTGGATTCTCCCATTGTTTCCGTTTCTTATGCTCCCAGCAGAAAGCACTCACCCTTCATAACACTGAGACCATGCCCTCTGCTAAGCAACTAGGCCAGGGATCTGCAAATGTTTTCTGAAAAGGCCAGATAGTCAATATTTAAGGTTTCGTGGCTCATGTGGTATCTTTCCCAATCACTTAACTCTGCCATGGTAGCAGGAAAGCAGTCACACACAATATGTAAATGAATGGCATGGCTATGTTCCAATAAACTTCATTTATGGGCAGCAACATTTGAATTTCATATCATTTGCACGAGTCATGAAATGCCATTCTTCTTTGGATTTTTTCCCCCAACCATTTAAAAATGTCAAAATCATCCTTAGCTAACACACTCCACAGAAACAGTTTCAGCTGGCACTGGCCTACGCTGCTATGGTTTGCCAACTTCAGAGCTAGACTCTCACTGCTCAGAGTATTGCTTCTGCTCTGTAAGCATAGAGATCCCCTGGGGGCTTTGTCCAAATGCTGAATCTTGGGCCCCACCAGACCTGCTGATATGGAGACTGGTTTGGAACCAGCTTCCCAGGCACTAGGAAGTCAGAGGCACGATTCGACACAAAGTCCTGGTTCCATCCGTACAGACCCCAAAATTTCCCAAGGTGTGCTGATGCTGCAGTCTGAAAACTTGATTTTGTTTCCCACAATGCAATTACTCAATCATTGTATTTATGTACAACGTTGGAGTAATCAGTAGAGCCATAGCACACACCTCTGCAGACACAGATGAAATTTTAATTGTAGTTTCTCTGGGAATGAGCGATTTGTTTTTAAGCTTTGGTCCTTCTTTATCTTTTTATCCTTGTGACTTTTCAGATTTGTTATTTTTTTCCAACTTTATTGAGATAGAAGACAGATGACATTGTATAAATTTAAGGCATACAACCTGATGTGATAGGTGTGTATATGGCAAAGCAGTTGCCGTAATAACATCAGGCAACACACCCATCACCTCTCTGAGTCACCATTCTTTGAGGAAATGAAACGTTTAATTTACTCTTCTAAAAACTTCCAAGTGTACAGCACAGTGCTGATAATGTTACGCATCACACTGTACCTTAGATCCCCAGACCATGCACCTCTAACTGGAAGTATTATCCTTTGACCACCCTTCCTTCCTCCCTCCCTTTCTTCCTTCCTTCCTCCATGCATACAAGAACCAGGGTACAGGCCAGATGTGCGGGAGGGTGAGAGGATTCACCAGAGACAGAGCAGGGAACAGAACAGGCAGACTGAAGAAATACACTACCGAGGGGAGCAGTGGGTGAGTCAGGAGAGGTCTGCTGCGCCATGTGGGATTCTCGCTGGCCAGCCAGGATTGAACTGGCGCCGCAGAGGCTGCGGAGAGCTTCACAGTGCTGCGCTCAACTGCTGTGCCACCAGGGAAGGCCCGCCTTTACCTATTTCTCCTAGACACATCACCCTCCCTGCCCAAACCCCAGGCAATCACCCCTCACTGTTCCCTCAGGTTCATTTCTGAAGCTCCTCTATACTCCTTGTGTAAATATCTACTCTACTGAATGTGTCCCAACACCCAACTTTGCTCTTCTTCCTTCCTTCCTTCCTTCTGTATGTGTGCCGACCTAAGCTATACGCAATGAACTTCAAGTTACTCATTCTTTTTTGAGGTGAGGATTCAGTTTCAGTCTTTTGGAAACAGACTTCCAGTGAAGTATTCATCACATGTTAACAACTTAGATAGTAGGTTAAACTTTAGAAGAGGAATTGGTGTGTGTAAAGGGTACAAGACTATTTTGGGGGGTGAAATTTTATCTGTTGTATATTAAGCATTCTTGCTGCTGCACTGCAAAACCACAACTGATTTGAAGCTCTGTTGAGGGCTCAATTAGTCTCCCAAATTGAGAGATATCCTTGGCTTGAATTAAAACTGGAGTGGGGAGGGAGGAGCCTTTGCCACTAGTTCCCTGCCTCCTTATCTCTTTAAACCCTCTGCTTTGAAAGCAGATGATGGCACAGGGATTCTGGAGCTGCAGGTGTCTGTCCTAAGCAGGCTTCTCCGTGGACTTCCCCTTTCCCTGCATCCTGTGTTTCCTAATAGAGATTCAGGAATTCTGTGATCTCAAGGCTATTCAAACTGCTTCTCAAATTTTAAGAATTTAATTAAAACTTTAAACTGTAGGTGCTGTTTATAGACACGTAACACCCAGGGATCTCATCATCCCACAAATCCTTGAGTGTCCTCTTAACATGATGCGGGCAGCGCAGCTCTTGCTTTCTGAAGCAAACCCCCCACCCCCTGCCGATCTCAAAGTTTCCTGGCTTTTCCTTCCCCACTCTCAGCTCTTTGCTGTCTGGTGTAGTGATTTGATGAGAGAAATTATTGCTACCTCACACTGCATGAGTTTCAAGCTCATTATTGCAATAAAAGTGCTTTATGCTGCCATCTCTCAAAAAGGTTTTCACATGGAGCACAAACAAAAGCAGATTTCTATCTTCTGAAAAATGAGAAAATCTGGTATCCTCAGCCCTGATTCCTACACAATAACAGCTGATGTGGAGTCCCTGCGGCCTCCTGTAGCCCCTTGAACCCCGCAGCCCTGCTCCCCTGCTGCTTTGCCCCACTGCCTTATCCTGTGGGCTCCCAGGTTGCCAATTCAGATTGGACTCTGGAGGCACCTTCTACTCTTCTTTGGATTTTGTCTTTCTTTGTCAGTACTGCCCCGCTAGCAGAGATATATTTCTTTGCAAAATCTGACTTTAGTTTTTCAAATCACAAAACAGCCAGAATATTATCCATGTGCTATCATGCTGGAGTGCAAGCACGCACGGGCAGGGTCACTGTTGATGGGGCAGAGAGCCTCGGAGACCTCGGTGGACTTTACAGGCCTTTTACTGCTGACTCAGGTACACAGGCACACCAGGTAGGGAGGCTGGCATGCAAGGAGGCAGGCAGGGAGCCTTGCCTGGGGACCCTCCCAGCCCCCGTGAATCTCCATGCTCTCTCATCCCGCCCACCCCCCCAACTCCCCGCCCCGCATCCAACCATGACCACCACGATCTCCGTCTGTAATCATGCCGCCGCCCTCCTCGTCACCTCCAGGCTGCCATAACAGCCTTTATGCTGCCTGTAGGCACAGGTGTGAGCATTTACACACGCGCATGCCCAAACTTTGGGCCCTGGTGTCCACAATCCTAGGCCCTGCATGTAAGCTCCCAAGAGCTTTTTGCATAGGCCCTGGGAACAGCAGGAGGCAAAAACACAGCCTGACTTACTGCATTTTGCCTCCACATGCCCATACATCTTCATCTTCATTACAGCGCATGCTGCGCTTTGTTGTTTCACAGGTGTTTCGGGAAGTCCCAAGACAGATGATGACCTTTGTTAGAAAAGCATATACAAACTATGGGGTGAATCCAGTGCTGGGTCAGTTTGGCCGTTTCTGACCCTTGCATCTATCTCACGAGTCACTTCAGCTGTTTGCATTTGCTCAGAGAATAGTCACTCCTAATGTATTCAGAATTCTTTACAACTTGACAAGCTTGTCCCCAGACATTCCTTCACAGGAGCTTCACAGTAAGTGACATAAGAGCAAAGACATTCTCTTTGGTTACTGACAAGAAAAATGAGGCTCAAAGAGGATATATGACTTCCGTAAGCTGACCTGGTCTGTTATTCAGGTCTCTGCAGTTCCACTGATTCCCAACCCTGAACTTGGCACTCTCCTGCAGGACTCTGAAGAGTGTTCCTGTAAGGAAATGCTGCTCTAAGAAATCCCATGAAAACTGCGACCTCTCATTGCAACATGATCTAGAAAACACACTTCTGAGGTCACGCCTGCTTCTGACCGCATACTGTTCAGCTTAGATTGCTCTTGGGAAAGCCTTGAATTATCAGAAAAGAAAAACTTACTAAAAGCTGCTTGACACAGTGGTGAAAACATGGACTATGGATTCATACAGACCCAGGAATTGGATTCTTAGTGGCCCCCAACCTCAACTCATTGGATCAGTCAGGGGGACCCAAATGCACCCAAATGCTGGGCATGAATCATCAAGGAGGAGCAGAACCTTGGGCTGCCGGGAGGCCAAGACATTAAAAAAAAAAAAAAAACAAGAGGGGGCCTCCCTGGTGGTGCAAGGGGTTAAGAACCACACTATGAAGCAATCTGCAACCTCTGCAGCATGAGGTCGATCCCCAGCCAGTTGGGGAGCCACCCACATGGCGCAGCAGACCTCTCCTTTCTTGCCCGCTGCTCTCCTTAGCAGTGTACTTCTGTCAGTCTGCCTGTTCTGTTCCCCACTCTGTCTCTGGTGAATCCTCTCACCCCCTGCATCTCTGGCCTGTACCCCAGCTCTTGTATGCATAAATAAATAAATCTTAAAAAAAAAAAAACAACAACAAGAGGACTGCAAGAAGGAAAGAAAAGAGAAGCAAGCAGAGAGTGAAAGACAACCTTGATATCTGGCTTAGGTGGATTTGGAACAGGCAAGGGACTTGTAGGGTAAGGAAAAATGTCAGGCTTTTCTGCCCTCCCGCCATCAGGATAGATGATGGATCCTCGCGGTCCTGAATGCATGCCTGATGGCGGGCACCTGGAGTAGGGTGTGGGCATAGGTAGATGGGATTCACCTGGGCTGAGACTGGGCTTTTAAGGGCGGCATCAGAGGGACGCCAGCAGCAGCAGAAGCCGAAGAGAAGCCGAGAGAGAAGCAAAGAAGCAGAAGCAGAGATCACCGGAGAGCCCAGATAGAGTGAGGATTTGCTGGGGACTGGGAGGACTGCCAGCCTCCCGGCCCCCCAGCACCCCTGCCTGCTGTGTACCTGGTGAACCCCAATAAAAGACCTGCAAAAACCACTGAGGACTCTGACTCCTCCTTTACCCGGTCTGCATGGGATCAGAAAACCTGCACTGTGGTCCTTCCTGACCCTCCTCAAAGGTGAAGTCAGGAACTGCTTCACACTATCTTTGGAACTTAGCATGCACCCACCATAGTTCCCAGGGCCTCGCTGGTATCCTGCTCTTCCTCCCTCCCCCTTTTTCACTGAGAGAACAGTTAAGGTGTTATGCTTGTTTATCCAAACTCACTCCCTTGCTGGAAGTGGAATTAAGGGAAAGGTAGATGAGATTTTGTGTCCAAGAACACACTTACTAATGATACCTCTGGACTTGAGGAAGGATTAAAGGGTCAGTGGAACTCTATTCCCATCAGGTCTGCCCTCCTTCCTGCTCATCATCTCTCACCTGGACCACTGCATGGGCCTCCTAAATGGCCTCCCTGTCTCTTTCCATCCAGTCCATCCCCCCCTGCTATAGCTAAGAAGTGAGCTCATGCTTGCTTGCATACTGGAATCATCTGGGAAGTTAAGTACTAGCTAAAGGAAACTGTGCCCTGGAAGAGGATGCCAGCTATAGGTTTAGACTTTACCCTACAGATCGCTTCAGAAAGATTCTTCCAGCAACCTTGACTTTACATTACAATCAGCTGAGGGACTTTTAAGACTCCCCATACTGGGCCACACCCCAGACCAGTTACATTAGAATCTCTGGTGGCGGAACCAAGGCATCATGTCCCCTCTCTGGGTTGCCTATAACATGATGAGATCAGGCAATCATCTCTGGGATTGCTCAAAACCAGTGACTTGGGGTGTCCGTGACTGGTCTCCAGACCCCTTGAGATAGCTACCGTGGATTCTTTTTCCCACACACGGGGTAAGGACTCTTCCCAACGCCTGGCTCCCTCCTCCAGGTGGAATTAATTAGCTATCAAGACTTGATGTGGGGAAAAAAGAATTCTATTCTCATGTTATATTTGTTAAGAACACATTTCCAAATAAGCACATACATCTGTCTCTGTGCCTGCACTGAAAGACACTTCTGCTGACAGTTTCTTGGAGAGTTCAGAGAGCCTCTTTTCCAGCACTCACCTCACTCACAAGTGAGGGTTTGGAAGCCAATTCAGTCTAGTAGACTTAGCACTGTCGGGCTCCGTTTTTAGCTTACAAGGTGCTTTCCTATAAATTCTGTCATTGGGTCCCCACCACCGCACTATGAGGTAGATAGTGTGGATGTTATTATTACTACATAATTGGTGAAGCAGCTGAGGTTAGGAGAAGCTTAAAGTCTTGGTCAAGATCACACAGTGGTCGTTGGCAAATCTGGGGCACCAATCAATGTGCCTGAACCCATAACCAGTCCTCTTACAATTATTCATTCGTTCATCTATTTGACACACATTTTCTAAGCCCCTCACATGAGCCAAATATCGTGATGGGCTCTGAAAACAAAAGATGAGTAAAACAAGATTCCTCCCTTGAGTAGCTCAGCCTCATGAGCTGGGACAGATCTGTAAAACATTCATGGCCATAGCGGCCCTGGGCTGTGGAAAGAGAGAAGAAAATAACTGCCTAGGCAAACTTCTCAGGGAAGCAGATGCTGGAGTAGGAGTTTTCAGAGTAACAAAACTGGCAGAGAGCACCTCAAGGGAAAGGAGCACATGGGTCAGGCATGGGGGCTTGAATTGTTGACAAATGCAGGGGCAGAAGACTGGGGTGCATGGTGGGGAGTGGAGGGAGAGGGTGCTGAGAGGCTAGCAGGGCTTGGTGGTGAAGGCTGCCTGGCTGTCTGAGTGGAGCTGGGCTTGATCCAGTGAGCTGAGTAGTCGGTGTGTGGATGTTCCAGAATTTCCTGTTTGGTTAATGGTGTGTTGGCTGCCTCCTGATACAGTCACCTACACAGTCCAATTGTCTCCCCCTCACTACACATGGCTGATTTGACCCAATTATTATAGGCCATTGCTCAATCTCAGTATAGCTTCCATAAGAGGCAAAAAGAGGAGAGAGGGGGAGGAAAAGAAGAGATGCTTGAGTAATCCAAGAGACCCAGCCAGGATCTGGCCTCTGAGAGGTCCATGTGGGTTTCACACTCTCTGGAAAATATTTGCCGTTCTCACTGGCAGAGGGAAAGCAGAGCTTCTCCACGCACTGTTTTGAGTACAAGTGCAGGGCTGAGTGGGAGTGAGTTGGCGACCTTGGGGCAAGGTCAGAAGGGAGCTGGGCATGGGTGGGGGGTAGCTTGGAGGTCCTCCTCTTCTGGTCAGGGAGATTTATCTGCTCCTCAGGCCCCCTCCACTCATCAAAACTCCTCAGTTTCCTCTTGTCCCCACCATCAGAAGGGTAAGACAAAGGAGTCAAATACTGCGGGTGAAGAGAAAACCATCTCAACTCCAGCATGTCCAGCCTTAATTTATAGTTTAGCAACAACAACTTCCAACCACAGAGACAACACACACTTGCTAGTGCCTGCACAGTTCCTTGGAGCTAATGCATTTGCACTTAACTATCCCAGCTGGGACCCTTGAGAGTGTTATACCGCTAGTCAGGACACTGGGACATCAGCTAGAAACTGGGACTGTTCTGGACACATCGTGATTTATGGTCACCCTAGATATTTCCAAGTCCAGGACTTCATTAAACCCTACAGAGTCTGGAGGTGGATCTTACTCTTTCCATTTTACTGTGGAAGAGAAACCTGTGTTTCCTCTTGGCTGACTCCCTCCGGGAGGTGTGGTGTCAGGGTAAGGGAGGAAGGTGGGTGGGCTCAGAGGCTCTCTTGCCCACCTCCTCCGCAGTAGGGCTGTCTTGTTAGAGAGAAGGCCTGTGGTGAGTAGGAAGGGGACCTCTGGACATGAGTGCTGGGAGCAAGGCAGGACTTGCCTTCAGTACTTGTATTTCTATTACTTCATTTAATTCTGACATTAGCCCTGCAAAGAAATAATATTTTGCCAATAAGGAAAATGGCATTCTGAGAAATGTCTAAGGCCACAGAGTATTAAGTGAGGAACTGAAATTCTAATCTAAGCCTGTGCCTTTTCCATCACACTAGGCTGCCTTCACAAGGACACAGGCTGGAATGGAGAGTATCAGTGAGGCGCAGGCCTCGTGGTAATAACAAGTCCCTAACATTCTTCTCTGCCACCTTTAGTGCACAGCTGTGACTTTAACTTTCAGGCACTTATCCAAATATGTCTTGAGTTAAACCAGAGTTGTACCCAATATGAAATATGTGCATGGAAATAAGTCATCTTTACTCAACTTCTCCCCTCTAGCAAGGAGCTTGCTTGAGAAGATACATTCTGTGGAGACCGAGGAGGCAAAGTGAGTCACAGAGATTGGTTGACTGTGCTCCAGGACCGTCTTTGGTGCACCGATATAGAGACAATAGCCCGTTGGCTCTATCTCCACTTCTGGGAGACTGCTGTGTTCCCCTGGCCCCTGTTCTGATGCCCAACTCACTCACTTACTCTCTTCCCCAATGGCAGGGCAAGATGCCCAGTCGCCATTACCCTTTCTTATTTGGAACATCTTGTGCATAAGGCGATGGAGTTTGGAGTATGTTCTCTTCAAGCTACTCATATCTTTCATAACATGAGTCTGCATGGCAGAGTTACCTCATCCTGGATCCCTTGTACAGGTGGCAGCAGGACCTTGCCAAGTTCTCTCTAGAGCACTGGAGCCTATTAGGTTCCTGTTTGTCTAAAAATTTCCTCTCCCCTCTGGTGAGTCATTGCCTACTGCGATGTGTCCCTTGCAACGCAAAGTATTGTCCACAGTCCAGTTGTGTTACCACCTGGGAGCTCGTTAGCAATGCACAGTCTCAGCTTCCATTCCAGACAGTGAATCAGATGGTGCATTCACCAAGATTATGATATTTGAAAAGAACTGCTCTAGATGCCTATGAAAGTTCAATTCCCAAACCCCATCCTCCTCTAAAACAAGTGTAATAAAATGAAGGTTTGAAGATGATAGTCAAGGGCTATAGTCAAGGGCTCAGTTTACAAAATGTTATTTGAGTGAGTGCAAGTTAGGGAGGTTAGTAAAATTGTCCTAGTTCAAAAATATTTATTAAGACTGTCTCATGGGGGGCCTTCCTGGTGGCACAGGGTTAAAATCTCAGTGCTATTAAGCTATCAAGCTGTCCCCAGCCACTGCAGCCTGAGTTCAATGCCTGGCCAGGGAGCTACCCACATGGCACAGCAGACCTCTCCTGTCTCCCCTGCTGCTCCCCTCAGCAGTGTATTTCAGTAGATCCATCTGTTCTGTTCCCCAATCTGGTGAATCCTCTCAACCTCTGCACTCTAGGCTATACCCCCGTTCTTGTATGCATAACTAAGCAAAAATAAATCTTTACATATATATATATATATATATACACACACACACATATACATATAAAGACTGTCTCATGGGCCAAGGCCAAATTATTGGTAGTAGCTGCATGGAGTTCTTTCTACTTTGGGTAGATTAAACCTTTGAGACGATTTTGGGTTCAGGTTAGAGGCTGAGTTAGGGTGGGTGTGAGTGAGCTATGATGGATTAGCAGTGTCTGCCATGGACCTAGGGGGTGAGGTGGCCATGTATGTGCCATGTATTTGCCCTCCCTGCCCTCAACACTCTGCTCTCCAGGCACTCATTCTCATTTGGATGTCTTAGTGGCTTCTTTGCTCAGCCCCTGGCATTTCCCAATAAATCCTGGGACTAAGAGTTGGAATGATGGCAGAATGACCATTAGGGACAAGGCTAAATTCAATGTACCTGTTTACTATCATGGGGACAAAGACCAGTGTTTGAGTCCCCTTCCATTCTCTCTGTCATAGCTGCATTTCTTCAGGAAGAGAATGTAACTATGGACCCAAAGCAGGCTTCCCTGCATGTTTGATTCACTCTTCTCCATGCAAAGATTGGGGGAACCACGATCTTCTCACCAAGGTCTGGGAATTCTCACAAGTCCTGGAAACTCACCCAAGTCACAGAAACATGAGCTTAAGTGTCAATTTTGCTCAGAACACATTGTTCAAAATTTTAGTCACCCTTACCCTTAATTCATCCTGCTCAGGCCAGAACTTAGAGGAGCGAGGGCAGTAAACCAACTGGTATGAAATCTTAGCACAACCTGAGATTTCATTAACAAGGATGCTTGAGGCTAAGCTTAGAGAATAAGAGCTCAGCACGTGACCAAAGAGTAGAAACCTGCCCTCATTTCCCTCTGGGACAAAGTTACCTGTCCCGGCCTTCAGGACTCTGGGTCAATGACCCTTTCCTTTTCCTTGAAAACAAGCAATGCTGAGGCTTCAATAACAGAACCTGAAGACACCAACACCTCTTCCCTGAAGCCGTCCCAAGTTTTCTGCCTTTCCACAGCTGCCTTCAAAATGGGAACAGATATGCTTTGCGTGCCTATTAAGGGCTATGCAGTTTCATATGCTCTATCTCACACTTGACAGCAATCCTATAAGGTAAGAGATATCATCCAAATTTACAGACAGATTAAGGGACATGTCCATGTACACAGCCAGTAAGTGGTGGAACTAAAATTCAAACCCAATCCTGCTGGTCTCCCAAATTGATATGCCTTCCAAGTTCACAATGTCTGCAATGAAATTCAATGACCTCCATGTTGCTAAATCCAGTGGTAACTTTTTAGACCTCATGGTACTTGGCATTTTAGCAACATGCAACACCGCTCACCCTTGCCCTCCTTCTTGGAACACTTTCTTCTCTTGGCTCCGATGAAATCTCTCTTGCTGATGTTTCTCCCTCCTCAGTGGCTGTTCCTCCTCAGACTCCTTTTCAGATTTTCCATTTTCCCCTTAATCTCTCAATTTTAAAGGAATTGACACTCAATCCTGGGCCCTTTTCTCTTTTCTACCTACATTCTTCCTGGGTGTGCCCAACAAACTCCTGGTTTAAATACCATGCATGTGGGGGGGTTTCCAATCTATGATTCTTGCCTGCCTTTTTTCTGGAAATTCAACCTCATGCAATCAACGCTGACATTTCTACTTAGATTTATAGAATTATTAATTTTCCCCTGAAAAAGTTGCCTCTCTCAATTTTCTCCATCAAAATTAATAATACCTAGTTACCCACGTGAAAAATCTAGAAGTTATCTTTGATTCCTCCATTCCTCTATGCATGCTCCCTGCCCAATCCTTCAGCAAATCCCATAATTTCCATCTCCAACACCTTCTCCTTTTTTCTCTACTGCCAACACCCTCATCTGATCTCTGAGCATCTCTTTTCTGGATCACTTAGTGCCCCTTAAAACTAACATTCCTGCTTCCATTCTCCTTGCAATCCATCTGCCACACAGCATTCACAGGGCCTTTCTAAACAAAAACCAAGTCAAGTCACTTTCTCAAACATTTTCACCATTTTCTATCCAGTGCCCAGAACAGTGTCCAATACAGATGTTTAGTATTATTTGAATTAATTGAACCTATTAAGTGGACGGATGAACGAGTGGTCAAGGGGCACAGCCCTGGTGTTTGTAATTCAGAGAAACAAAGTCACCAGGCAGCCTTTGGAGGAAGAGAGGGCAGAGCCCGGCGTGGCTTGGGCACCTCAGAGCATGTTCTCTGAAGGTGAAGCCCTGCTCTGGGGGTGCTTGAGGGCCTCCTTCACATCTTTGGTGACAGAGCTCATACTTGGGGTTTACTTTCTTTCCCTTTGTCCCTCCTTTCCTTGTTGATTATAGAATGACATGTTTAAAAGTACTACAGAAAATCCCATCATCCTAACAAAGAAATTCTACTCATGTTTGCCAATTTCTTTCAGGTCCTTTCCCATGAGCAAGTATAGTTCTCCCAAAATTGCAGTTATGGAAATCTATTTATTGGATTTTCTTTTATTTGCTATTGTGTTATACTTTCCAGGTACTTCAGATCTGCGTATTTTTCTGCAATATTAATAATAGTCAGCATATTTTCAGTCTGTGATGTACCAGCTATTATTCCAACAGGCCATGGATTGTCTCATGTTATCCTCAAAGTAACTTTATAAGATAGGCACTTAGGAGAGAGATAACTTATAAGACGGGTATTTCCACTCTGCAGATGTGGACACTGAGATAACGCAGACAGGAGGTGATTAGCTCAATGGTTTATTTTTGGTTCCTCTCAACGCTATCATTGCATAGGACATGACATAGTTCATTGTAGATTTGAATATGGAAATTTATAAGATTTTAGACTCATGCTGCAAGAAATAGCTTCTTTTAAAATAGTGAATTGGAACTCGAGAAGAGGAGATGTGAAGTTGAATCTGAATTGAAAGTGGGAGGGGAAAACGACCCTTAGGCCACACCTTACTTCCTGTTAGTTCTGTGAGCCCTTTGGTAGTAAGAGTTAAGAAATTTCCCCTGTTGGCCTAGGTCGTCAGGTCTAGGTCACCCTATATACAAGCCTCTTGACCACAAAACCTAGATGCTCGGGTTTCCCTAAAGGCATGTTTTAGCAGAGCTCCCTGGTTGAAAACAAGGACCAGAAGAAACTGGCACAGAGAAGCAAGACAACCTGAAGTCCCCCCGTGACCCCCCTCCACACTGAGCAATACTATATAACTTCACCTCACTGTCCTCTCCATAAGAGAGTTCTTTGGAAATGCTAGTGTTGCTATCACCTTTTCTTGTCACAAGGAATAATTATTTGTCCATCTTTGTATCTTGGCTGTGTCTTATTTGGCCCAGACACCCACCAAGAGAACAAACCCACTGAGTTTGGTTATAGTTCCAGGTCTTTTTCTGTTGGGTTCCTTAATTTTGAAGGGTAGCTGGGCATGCTAAGCTCCTGGCAGCTGATTAGAGATGAAAAGATGTCCCCAAATAACTAACAATAACCAGCTGTTCAAGGAATGACAGATCGATGAAACTGAAGGGACTACTTCAAAGAAGCCAGAGATATGCAGATCTCTGGCCGTGGCAACCACACAATACTATCCCTTGAGGATTAGAAGTGAAGGTGTGACCTCCACTATCAGGGTATAGCTGGGCCATTCCATTCTAGTCACCATGGGGGAAGAGGGGAAGGAGGAGTCATATTCTGAAGAGTCATATTCTGAGTATCAACAAAGTTGTGTTGGGGGTCTCCTGTCTTGGAGGAGGTGCTGGCAACTTTGCAATGCTTTCTGCCTGGTGTGTACAATTGGCTTTTTCCTAACATGTCAAACATGAACCCAAAGCAGTAGTGATTTCAACCAATTATTTGGATTCTCAGAAACCTTCCCAAAGGATCTGCTTGCTATATTATTTGCAAGTCCCAGCGCAAAATGAAAATGTCAGGCCCCTCATGTTACAAGGGGTTAAGTCTCAGCACTATGAAGCTATCAGCAACCACTGCAACAAGAGTTTGATCCCTGGCCAGGGAGCTAACCACATGGCACAGCAGACCTCTCGTCTCCTGTTACTTCCCTTAGCAGTGTATTTCAGTAGATCTGCCTGTTTTGCTCCCCACTCTGTCTCAGGTGAATCCTCTCACCCCCCTACATCTCTGGTCTATACCCCAGTGACTCTTGTATGTATAAATTTAAAAAAAAGAAAAGAAAATGTCAGGCCCCATGTTTAAAAATATTAAGCATTTCGAAATGACAACATCAGAGGATTAAATCAAGCACAGGGACTTGTAAGCACACGTTGCTGTGAACTGCCCATGTCTGGGGCCCATGAAGCCAGCCCCACCAACCACATAAACACACACTCAGCCTCCATCTTTCTCTGCTCCTTCAGTCTCTCATTGTCCAATTCCTCTAACACATTCTCTTTAACGATCCCCCTCCCAATCCAGTGTCTCCACCTCCCCATCTTGGGTAATTCCACCCTCCTCACATGGCTGTCCTGGCTCTTAGTCTTTGCAGCTTGCTAGCATCCCAAGTTTTACCAGTTATTATCAGAAATGCTCCTCCATCTGGTTGCTGAATCAGTCCTATTGATTGGGGTGAAGGGGTGAGGAGGCTTGGGGAGCTCGAATTGCAGGTAGATCTCCCCAACAAAGAAAGCATGCACTAATTCCTTCTGAACTGCCTGAGGCATCCCTCACCACTGCCTCCACTAACCTCCTTCTAAGGAACAGTCTAATGTCATAAGATGAATATATCTTTCTTCTGTTAAGAAAATATTGACTATTTTTCTTGCAGAGCAATAGCCCTGATGCTGTGGCACTCAAGGACACTTGGGCCTGTTGTTATGACAGAGTGCCACATTAGATAAAAATTTTTTCTGACTATGTCATCTGGAATGATTCTAAACCATTCCTCTCTGCTTTCACATTTTTTCTTTGATAGAAAGAGTCAGTTGAGTTCCTGTCACCTACCACATCTTTACAAGCCAGTGAGCAAGGAGGGTAAGGTGACACGTAGGGGCTATCTGTGGATGGGTAGACATGCTTTCATAATGCTCGACAGGCTCCTCCTTATGGCTCTGATTACTCACAATTTGGGGGCCCTACATGACTAGCCCTTTTCCTGCTGCAACACCCATTGGGGACATCGCTAGGCTCAGACTCATTGTCATAATCTGTGGGGACATGAAGTTGTCCCAGAATCCTTCCTACTTTTCACAAATGTCCTGATTCCTCTCACACCCCAAACATTTCCCAAATTCCCTCGTCCTACAAAATCTGGCCTCCTTCTGTACTAAGTGAACACCTAATTTCTCTCCGTCTAGAAACATTCCTGTACTGTCATGTGTCTCCTTTCATTCTCTTTACTTGTGCCCTGAATCCCATCTATCTCCTTCAAAACTCTGTTCCACTGACCTTCCTTTTTTTCTTTGTCTCCAATCCTTCCTCCTCTGGCTCTTTCCTCTACGCATAAAAACACTCCGGATCCTTTCCATCCTGAAGATTTTCCCCGAACCCTGCCTCACTCTGAGTTATCACTTTGCAGTCACATTAATTGAACAAATATCCCTCATATTTGTCTCCGCTTCCTCGCCTCCCACTTTCTCAACCCACAGCAACGTGGCTTCCTCCTGACCTCTCCACTGAAACTGCTTTGACAAAGGTCAATAGTTTCCTTTTGCCAAACTCAGTGGGCGACAGTCAGTCCTTATCTCACTGGACTGCTCTGTGAGAGGCTCATATCAATCACCTCATTCTTCCTGAAACTCACTTCCTTGGCTCTCCACATCTTTCTCTCCAATCCTCCTCCTACCTTCTTGGCTTCTTACTCTTTGCCACAGTTGTACCATCCTCAGTTGTGATGACAGCAGGGAGACACTAGTAATTTGGAGGCAGAATGTGAAACTTGGAACTCCAGAGTCCCACTAATTATTAACCAAGAGCTTAGCAAACCCCGCGCAGATGCGCCTTCGGAGCTAAGGACTGTGTGTCCAGGTGCTCAGGCAAGTTAACAGGGAAAATTCTGCATTGTCTTTCATCTCTGCAAGCTGCCTTTTAAGTACCCAGAATCCTTCCTATCAGGGTGGAGAGACTGATGAAATAATGAGACACAGGGCCCCAACACACAGCTGCCAACTGGTGCTATGGTGCTGAATACATCAAAAACAATTCCACCCTACTCTGAGGCTCAGGTGGGGAACGATAGACGAGCATTCTCCCCTGCATGCATTATATCCCACCCTGCCTTCAAGAACATTCCTCTAGCAATTATCCCCCCAACCGACTAAGTGATCAATTATTCACTCTCTACTGTGTTCAGCATACATTCCTGTACATACATAGATCAACATGCTATTAATTCTCCCATCTTTGAAAAAAGTTTCTCCTATCCCCCTTCTTCTTTGCTCCCCTTTGCAGGCAAAAGCTCCGTCAAAGAGTCATCCACAGTCACTATTTCCAATTGCTCTCTTCCCATTCTCTCTTTGCTCTAATCAGACATCCTCTCTACCTCCTCCTTCAAAAACATTCCCATCACTAATGATGAAAATGTTATCCATGTTATAGAATTCAATGGCCCTCTGGTTACACAACCTGTCAGCAGCACTGGACATAATTACTCCCACCTCTTTGATGTTTTACTTGGTTTTGGGGTTTTCTTACTCTCTTATTTACCATCTACTTCACTAGCAGTGTGTTCTCTCTCTCTCTCTCTCTCTCTCTCTCTCTCTCCCCTCCCTCTCCCCGCCCCCCCCCCAACCCCACCTCCCTCCCTCCATCCAGCCTTACTGCTTTTTCTTCTCCCTTTCACAATCTGCAGTCACTCTTTGGTGATCTTATTTTCAACATTATCTCTAAGATAATAATTCCCAAATGTTTATCTTCAGCTCAGATCTGTCTACGAACCTTTTGACCAATAGAAGATGCAAATTCAATATGCATCTGCTCTGCTTTCCATTGCTCCACTCAGATTTCCCCAAGTCAGTCCATTGAATCCTTCTTTTTTTTCTTTTCCACATGAAGACCCTGGGAGTGAACCGTGATGCCCCCTTCCTCTCATACTCTACATTCATTCATCAGGAAATGCTGTTGGCTCCACTTTTGGAAGAAAGCAAGAATTCAGCCACTCTCCCCCACCCTCACTACTGTTACCTTGGTCAGGCCTCTGTCGTCAATCACTGGAATTAATAGATAGCCTCTTATCTAGTCTCCCTAATCCTACCTCTCCTCTACCTTTGCTCTTGTCTGCCTCATCTGCTCTTGTCTCCATTCTTAAAACACAATCAGAGCCATCAAATGTCTCCCAGTTCCCCAAACCCATCTGCCCCTGTAACTACCATTTTACTGTTTCTTTGAGTTTGACCTTTTTAGAGCTCCCATATTTGTGAGATCATACAGCGTTTACCTCCTCTGTCTAACTTGTCTCACCGAGCATAATGCCCCTCAGGGCCCATCCATATGGTGAAAGATGGCAGGATTTCCTTCTTTCTCATAGTCCATTACACACACACACACACACACACACATTTTCTTTATCCATTCCACACTAACAAGACACTGAGGTTATTTTTATATCTTGGTATTATGAAGAACACTACAATAAACATGAGAGTACAGAGAACTTCTTGATGGCCTCTTTTCACTTCCTTTGAATATCCATCCAGAAGTGAAATTGGTAGATCACATGGTAGTTCTATTTTTATTTTTTGAGGCACCTCCATGCTGTTTTCTATAGTAATGATACCAATTTACAATTCCACCAAGAATGCACAGGAGTTTCCTTTTCTCCATGTCCTCACTAACACTTATTTCTTGCCTTTTTCATGACAGCCATTCTAACAGGTTACATCTCATTGTGGTTTACATTTGCATTTCCCTGGTGATTAGTGATGCTGCACACCTTTTCATGTATCCATTGACTAGTTGCATGTCTTCTTTGAAAAATATCTCTTTAGTCCCTCTGCCCACTTTCAAATTAGATTTTTTTTGTTATTGAGTTGTATTTTTTGCATATTAAGCCCTTATCAGATATATACTCTCAAATATTTTCTAACATTACATAGGTCACTTTCATTTTGTTGATTGTTTCTTTCATGGTGCAGGAGCTTTTTAGCTTCATGTAGTCCCACTTGTTGATAACTAAAGCAATCTTGACAAAGAAGAACAAAGTCAGAGACAGCATATTTCCTGATTTCAAACTCTACTAAAAAGCTATAGTAATCAAGACATTAAGGTACGTGGGGAAAAAAAACAGACATGTAGACCAGTGGAACAGTGAGCCCAAAATAAATCCTGTACATAACATCAACCAATATTTGACAAGGGAGCAAAAAATACACAATGGAGAAAGGAGGGTTTCTTCAATAAATGGTGTTGAGAAAATTGAATAAGCATTTGCAGAAAAATGAAACTGGACCCCTACCTAACATCACTCAGAAAATTTAACTTGAAGTGGATTGACAATTTAGACCTGAACCAAAACACCTAAAAGACATATCAGAAAAAATCTTTGACATTGGTCTTGACAATCATTTTCTAGATATGACACCAAAAGTCCAAGCAACAAGAGCAAAACTCAGTAAGTGTGCCTACATTAAGCTAAAAAACTTCTGCAGTCCCTCAATAAGGATCATAAAGATGAACCCACCTTTTAGCTAAGCAATTCCACCACTGACATGCCCCCATCCTCTGAAGCAGTATCCCCATCCAACAGCAGCAGCAGCCCATCTATAAACCTTCACAAAATCTGGACTCAGTTGCTTTTTGATATGAGAGCACAGGACAAGCAATCTGAATGTGGCCTGAGTGGAGCTGGTCAGGAGAGCAGGTAGCGATGACACTGAGCACTAAATCCTATGTGGGAGAGGTGCCTACGGGATCCTTAGCCAGTGTATCTGTGAGATAGGCTTGTTCCTCTGCAACATGGAGCCCAGAGCAGGGCCCCTGTCCTCTGTCTGAGGGTAGTGCTGCACCCGTTAATGGGACAGAGGAAACACTGGAGGATCTGGAGCCTAGATTGGCCATTCCCACTTCCCATCCCAGTCTGTGCATGCCTCCCCTGCCCTCAACCTTCCAGCTCTGCATAAACTGCCTAAGGATCAGCATGGTAGTATCACTGCAAAAACTCTGAAAATCCTTGCTCCTTGAGGGACATGAAGGATGCTGACACATAAGATTGATTCCATTGTGCTATTGGCTGTCAGCTCCAAACTCACCTTCACTACTCTTCTCTATAATGCTGGGCTGGGAGCCTGCAAAACTCATTCCTGTTTTGCCAGCTAACTCTGTTAATAAAAAATTGTCTATCGGGGTGCTGCTGGGTGAGGGACTTGCTCCTTCTTGTCTGCTTCCTGCTGCAGTGAGTCACCCCGCCTGGCTTCTTCACCCCCAGCAGCAGCTGTTCCTGAATCCAGCTTGCAGTTTTCCGCCACCCCCAGGTTCAGATTCTCATGTCCCAGACATAGGGGCGCCAATGGATGGCCACCCCTGCTGAGTTTCAGCGACATGAGGTCCCTTTTCTAAATGTTTACACTTCAATAATTACAGCATCTTCCCTTTGTTTCATCCACTCTAGAAAGTGTAGCTATTTCCTGCAGTTGCTACCTCTATCATTCCGAGTTTTCCTTCTACTTTTTCAATAACCTAGTAATCAACTCTTTATGTGAAATACATTCTCTTTCGAAGTCTAAAGTTATCAATTACTTGTTTGGTTCCCCCTCAATCTCTACACTGCGTCCTAATCCCTAGCGTGGTGGTAATGACAGGTGGGGCTTTTGGGGGTGAATAGATGATGAAGATGGAACCCTCATTCCTTTTACCAGGAAACAAGCCCTCAGCAGACATGGAATCTGTTGGCCTCCGTATCTTGAATTTCCTAGCCTCCAGAATTTTGAGAAGTAAATGTATGTTGTTTAAGTCACCCAGTCTATGGTATTTTAACAGTCCAATTGACTAAGACAGGTAACTTCTGTCTCCTGTCTGGACCCTGATTGGTGCAGGTCTAAATCTCAGCCTAAGTCCTCCTAAATGTGTCTCTGAGTTAGTTATTTTGAGTCAGATTATGCTGCAGTAACAAAAAAGACAAATTGCGGGCCTCCCCGGTGGCGCAGTGGTTGAGCGCTGGGTTGCGAAGCTGCCGGCGACCTCTGCGGCGCCGGTTCTATCCCCGGCTGCTCCCCGGCCACCTGAGGAGGGTCCCACATGGCGCGCAGACCTCTCCTGCCACCCGCTGCTCCCCTCAGCAGTGTACTTCGGTCCTTCTGCCTGCTCTGCTCCCCGCTCTGGCTCTGGTGAATTCTCTCACCCTCCCGTGCTTCTGACTGTACCCAGTGCATGTATAAACAAAAACAAACAAACAAACAAATAAATAAAAAAAAAAAAAAAAAAAAAAAGACAAATTGCAATGACTTCCAACAACAGAGACTCGCTTTGTACTCATGAATATGCCAGCCACCACTGCCTGCAGCTCTGGAATCCAGGCTGAAGGACTGTCCCAGACAAGAACAATGATTGCCATTTCTGCTGCAGAGGGGGACGGGAAGATGATGGGGCCATGAGAGAGCCCTTTGGAAATTGAATGTGTCATTTCTTCCTTCTTTTCTTTGGCCAAAGAAAGTCATATGGATTAAGTCTGATAGTAATGGGATAGAAATTCATCCTCCATTAAGGAGGGGCTCTTTAAGAGAAGAAGTCAAATATTTTAAACAATAATACAATCAACCTTTCACAGTGATATGAGCAAGATATTTTCTCTCTGTGCCTGTTTCTAAGTCTGTGAAATTGGTATAATTATAGCAACTACCTGTATTATTAAGATTGCACTTAGCTGTGTGTTTCAAAAATCAAAATACTACAATTTGAACACAGACTTTTTTTCATTCTCATGTAAAGCCAGGATGGTGGTTCAAAGATAAGGCTTGTTCCTTACTAACCAAAATGGCTGCTTGAGCTCCAGCCATCACATCCCCATTCCAGTTAAATGAAAGGAAACAAAGAACAAAGACATCCTCTTCCTTTAACAGTACTCTCTAGGTTGCAAAGACCAATTTCATTCATACTACATTGAGCAGAATTTAGTCACATATGAGCAAAGTGCCCAGCATATAGAATGTACTAAATAAATGAAATTTGTTTTTGTCTTTACTGTTTGGACAGGCTCCATCACCAGTAAAGGATTTGTAAAATCTCCTGGGGAAGATCCATTATAGAATGAGCCATCCATTTTCAGGGTAGAGTTGTAGTTACTTAATCACGTCTTTTTTATTCTATATTTTTGATGCTTTTGACATCTTGGGACCTTGCAGGTCCTAGACAGGGGGTGGGGGACTTCCCCTCCCCAGTCTACTTTATTCCTAGATGTAATAAATGGCTGATCTGTGACCAACCAGTCCAGAGCCCACATACCTCACCACCTCCTTATCAGCTTCTCACACTCTCACCTTCTATCCATCTGCCCTCATTACTCCAGTCAGGTACCTGGCAACTAGGGACTGTTCCTGTGCCCAGAGTCCACTCAAGTTATTCAAACTATCCAATCTTAATCAAGGCATTCAGATGAAAGCTAGTGAAACAATCAGGTGCCAAGAGGAGCCATGGAGAAGGACCCTCTGGGTCTGCATGGAACCCAGTGATGCCAGCACATTCCTGCTATTAAGGTCCCCAGCACGCTGAAAAAATTACTGCTTGGACATGTTTAAGACAGTTTTTTCTTTGTGTGCTTTGGCACCTAGTTGGTTGGCTCAGCAATAAACGTGAGATCTTTGGAAAAAAATAGCTATTTTTCTGATGACATAAATACATAAAAATATTCCATAATTAGGACAATTCATATAAAAAATATCAGAAAAAGTCACCAAACATTGCACCACTCTGAGCGGACCACCGTTGACATTGGCTCTCAGCTGCTCTTGCCTCTTTGTGATTCATATACCTGCATGTCAGTTTTCATACATGAGAAGCTATGTTCATTTTTTTCAAATGATCGACCTTCTGCTCCCATCCCCCCACCTTCCACACCCCCTTCCTTTAACCCAACCACCCACCTACAGCTTGTTGTCTGTAGGACAGACTATCGGTCTTTGTTTCATCAAGTGAGATCACCTGCTTCCTCCGCCTCTTGCTTTCCACCGCTGTCAGCAGCGCTCCTGGAAATCCCTCCAGGCACCCGGCTGGGCTCCAGCCCCTCCTCAGCGGCCACTTTGCTGCTGCTGCTGCTGCGGAGACCCAGTGGTTATGTCACATCGACATTTCTCCACCGCCTGTCCCCAAGGATGCGCTCCGTGCTGATGCTGAGCCCTGGGAAGACAGGCATGTGTGAGACCAGGACAGCGGGAGGCTCCGCGAGATTACTACCCGGGGAGCTGAAACTAGGCAGATTATGGGAAAAGAGCCTTCGAGATCATGCTGATGCCGATGCTAATGATGATGCTGACAATGATTATCGCCTGTATTTATTGCTTTGACTAATTAACTATCAAGTTTTTTCTGCTAACTTTCTCAGCAAGTACAGCCTTCCTGTGGTTCAAAATATTAAAAAATAATAAAGGTTCCACAGTGCAAAGTCCCTGTCCTGTCTCCAAGCCACCCCTGTTCCTCATTCAAAGCACTCTCGAAACCACCGTTATTGGCTTCTTGTGTAGGTACTTTATAAATTTTGATTTTTTATTTCATCTCTTCCTACCACAGTAAATTAGGTAACAGAACAAATGTCATTCTGTTTTACCAATGAGCTGAGCATCCAAGATTCAGAGATTAAGCACAACTTGGATGGGGTCCCCCAATCTGTCACATCCAGGCTGATGCTGTGGGGTCTGGTGTCCACCAAGTGAGCTCGCCGTGGGGCTGGGAGGAAGGCAGCAGGTCAGACCCCTCTCTGGAGCAAGCGTTTACCTCTTCCACTGACTTATCAGTGCAGCAAGCCTGGCTTTTCACTACATTTTTTTTTCCTGCCAAAAACCACAGCTGATCCCCTGAGCAGTAGGCTGTGACGGAGCCAGGGACTGTCCCACCTGCGTTCTTGCAGCATGTGGGGTCACTGCCGGGGAAGGCCAAGCTTGAGCAGCTGGCCTCACCCTGTGCCGTCTGTCTCTGCCTGGTGTCTGCCCCCAGGGCCTCAGGACAGAGGCTGCCTGTTCCTGTCTGTTTTGCCACCTCTGCCAAGTCTTTCCAATGTCCCTTGATAAGAATCCCTTGATGTTCAGTTGAGAAAGATGGGCTCTCACCTGGGCTCATGGTCTGCAGGGGCTTTATGATCCTCCTAAAGCTCATGCACCCGTCCCCAGGAGGTCGAGCGAGACCCAGAGGCTGAGTGACCTGCCCAAGGCTCCACAGCAGGCAAGTGGCCCTGCTGGGACTTAAACCAAGGTTTCCTTGTGTCAGTCTCCCCGCCTGGTCTACCCCACTGGGCCATCTCTATGGCTGCCCACGCCTTTGCTGCTGCCTCTAACATGGGCAGAGGTTAATGTTGTGAGCTTGGGGATTGGCAGGCTGGCACTGAGGCTTGACTTTGGCACTAACCAGCTCTATAATTTAGGGCACGTTCCCAGTCTCTCTAACCTTTGGCCAGCTAAAAAATGGAGATAGAAAGATTTGACGCATGAAATCCCGGTGAGAGCCCAGCGCGCTTGCCTTCAGGTGTGACTGGAAGTGAGCAGACAAAGCCACCTATCATGATTTCAAGAACTAACTTTTAGGTCTAGTTCTCCTTTGTTCCTGGCAGAGGTTTGGACCACCGTGCTTTGAGGTTGGGGCAGAGTTTGCAGAGTGGTTGACAATGAGCTGGGGCTTCCAGGATGACTCGTCAGACAAACAGCCAACAGGCTGCCAACACCAACAGGTGTGAGGTGCTGGGGTTTTCCAAAACCAATCAATGGCTCTTCCCATGTGCCTGGCCTTGCAGGTATCTGAGGGGGTGTACAAAGTGATAAGCCTCCAGGACAAAGGGTCCCAGACTTGAACTGGGGGTACCTGGATAGCAAGCTGGCGTGTGTCTGAAGGGGAGGTCCATGATGGGAATCAAACCAGATCTATGTCTGTGGCTATTTTAGGCAAAGACAGAAAAGGAACAGAACCTCCCAGGTGCTTCCAGCTACCCCATGCTGACTGGCAGCAAGAACAGAAGTTTTATTTTGGATGAACTCATCTCTTCCTCCTCCCAAATGCAAGTTTTCCTTATGGATAATTCTGGTTTCCATAAACGTACTAGTCTATTCTTCCCACTGCTGGGATAATTGCAGGTAAAGGTGATCTTAGGAATTTGGAGATAGGAACATTCAGTTGTCAAGTCAGAAATGTTTTGATTATTGTGGGATAAAAGGACCAGACTAAAACAAGAAAAATAAAACAAACAGAAAACTGCCTCTTAGTTTGGCCTGTTTGCAAGATAGAGAAACAAATTTGTAAGTTTCTTGTGAAAAACTCTTTTAGAAAAAAATTCTCTGAAGTTTATATTGAACCAGAGCTGGTACCTGGAACATAATATGTACCTGTCATTTCTAATGCTAAAATGTACAACAGGCCCCCAAGCACTGCTTTATATACTATGGCATCTTCATTGTTTTATTTTCATAAATGTTAAAATATTTCTAAGCATAACAGTTTCCCAGGGCCATGCCAACCTGTGGGTGGTCCTGGGGTGATACTGAACAGTAAGAAGCTTTTTAGTTCAGTTCATGCCTGTGTAGGCAGAATAATGTTCCCCAAATTTGTCTATGTCCTAATCCCCAGAACCTGTGACTATGTTAGGTTGCATGGCAAAGGAGAAGTAAGGATGCAGATAGAATTAAGGTTGTTAATCATCTGATTTTAATATAAAGCGCTATCCAGGTAGGCCCAGTGTCCTCACAAGGTCCTGAGAGGAGGGAGTCAGGACTGTTAGACTGAAGAGGAGCTGCAATGACGGAAACAGAGACCTGGGCGATGTGCCCACAGTCTAGCAATGTGGCTGAGCTCTGGAAGATGGAAAAGGCAGGAAGACAATTCTCCGCTGGTGTCCCCAGAAGGGAACACCGTCCTCCCGACACCTGGAGGCCCTCTGACCTCCAGAACTATAATACATCGGTGTGGTTTTAAGCTGCTAATTTTGTGGTAATTTGTTGCAGCACAAATGGGAAACTAGTATAAAGTCCTTGCTTGCCAGCCCAGGAGCTCATCCCTTACCACCCACCCCCACGACTCACTGTTCCTTCTGGACAAACGGCCCAGGCTGACTCATGATTCTTGCATATACTGCTCCCACACTCTCCCACTCCACCCCTTCAGCAGTGTGTGGTGCCCGAGGACCTGTGGGCCATGCTCTGCCTCTGCAGCAGGCGTCCCTGGAGAGCACCCAGGAGGGTCACCCCGCAGGAGACCCAGTGTCAGGTGCTGCCTCTGCAAAGCAGCACCATCCCTGTGACCCGATCACTTCAGACCCACCCTTGTCCATGGAGTAGCTGAAAGAGGTGCCTCCTCCTACTTTGTGCTTCAGTTGGGCATCTGGTCTCAGGACACTGAGCTGTGTCCCTGTCCCCTCGGGGTACAGCATCCCGGGAAGGGTAGAGGTCTGTGTCCAGCTGCCAGGTTGTTATGGAGCAGCCCCAATATAAAACAGGTTGCCTGGCTGTGGGGTCCTCACCCATGTGCTTAAAAAGGGACTTTTTAAGCTTTAGGACATCCTTTTCCCCCTAACAAGGTCACCTTCCTCACCTGGCCATCTCTCCCTGCATCTCCCCTGAGGCTCTGGCTACAACCTGCTCTTCAGCTAGATCCCCTTGTACAGGAACGTCCCACAGATGCACGCAACCTCACCAGTGTGCCCAGATGTATCCATTCCTGCTAAGCACCCCCTCCACTACACAAAGGATCTGCAGACATTCACTTGCCCTCCCACCTCCTGAACCCCTGTTTGTGGAATCTTGAGCTCCTCCACAATGGAACTCAAGGGCGGGGGATTGGGGGGAGACTCAAAGGGGCAGGGGGCTGCAATGATTTCTCTTGGGTGAGGAGGGAAGTGGAGAAAGACAGGAGGGGTGGTGGGTGAGGAGGGAGGGTCCCATCATCTCACCTCTTGTCTGCAGCAGAGCGCAATCAGCAGAGAAGTAAATATTTTGCCCAGATGGGTACCCCCAAAGACGTTTGCCAAGGCAGCCTCTTTTGGGGTGTGATGAGAATGTGACAGGAACGAAATACTAGAGCCCCTCCCCTCATCACACCACTCCCCCAACCTCACCCTCAGAACTATTTAACTCCTGGCCCCCCAACCTCATCCCCAGAGCTGTTCAACCCCCAGCCCTGACAGCCACAAAGGCAGGCAGGCGGGACCCTGGGCCCCTCTGTCCCTGCCCCAGACCTGCAGGGCCTCTCTAGGTAGGCCCAGGCAGCTGCCTTTGACTGACAGGGGTGAGGGTGGGAGAGGAAGAGGCTCCTGCAAGCTGGGCCAGCGCCCACCAATCAGGCCCTGGCCCTGCAGCTGAGTCTCTCGTGGAGTTCATTTGCATAATTTGGTTCAATATTTACTGAGCCAACCTCATTTTCTGGGCCGTCTCCGTGGCCCGCAGCTGGGAAGGCTGCAATTACGGCATTACATGCTCCCGGGGAAGCCACCGTGTGCGCTGAGAGGCTGCTTCCAACCAGTGCAGCCCAAGGGGTGCCCCCGCCTCGTCTGCCCCAGTCCCTGCAGCTGGAGCTTGGCCTGGCCACACCTGTCAGCCCGGCTCCCCCCAACCAGATGCAGGGGAGCAGGGGCAGCGAGGGCTCTGCTAATTCCTGCTGATCCTAAACACTGGCTGTGCCGCCTGCTTGGGTGCAGGCGCTGGATGGACTGAGTTCTCCACACTTAACCCTCCCAGCAGCCCAGGAGGGCACGAATCAGCAAGGACTGTTTCAGGCCACTTGGGACAAAATGAGACTGTTAGTGCAGGAAGAGCCTTAGCTTCAGGCACAGCGGGATTCAGGATGTAGGTGAAGGTCATCAAAACATTTTTTCTCCAGTTAACCGCAAGCTCCATTCACAAGTCCTGCAGGCAGGCTTGGCCCCTCCAGCTCTGCTCTCCCCAGTTCTACATGGGTGTTGGTGGGGAGCCCAAGGCCATGACCAGAGCTCTGACAGTCACTCCGTAGGACTGCCTTGGGCATGAGATCGCTGACACCATCTCTGTGGCCAGGGACAATGATTCAGTCCAGGTCACCTGCCCTCCTCTCCCCAAGATGACACAGACCAAGGGCAGGGGAGCAGAGCATCTCCCCCAAACTGGATGAAATGGAGTCAAATATATTTACATGACTTTGAGGGACTTTGTCCACATTGAAAAGCCTGCTTGCTGGGCTTTTTGACAAAACTGAGACCTCAAGCCAGCGGTTCTGGGCTCACCCAGACGGAAAGTGCAGAAGCCGACGTATGAACCCAGATCTACATCTGCTAAGCATTTGCTGTGTCCTCTAAGGTACTGCCTTGCCTTGAACCCCAAAAGTCAGGAAGAAAGGTCATCTAAGGTCATTAGTTGGTGGGGCAGGGCCAGCTGCACAGACATGTACAGGGCCCTGTGCTGAATTTAATGTCTATCACTGTCCTGAAATTCATGATAATTTTGAACAATGGGTCTGGCACTAACAGTTTGCACTGGGTCCTGTAAATTGTATAGCTATTCCCAGATGGGGGTTTAGGTAGATTTCTGCTGCTTCTAAGTAGCTGGAGTTTCTGGGGTATAAGAGTTCTGGGAGACACTGTGGACTCCAGGCCTTACTCTTCTACACCTTGCCCCCTGGCCCCGTGGGTTGGATCCTTGCCTGGTTTCTCTGTGAAACTTTCGGCTCCTCAGATGCGATCTGAATTTTAACCTGAAACCTTTCCAGAGAACTTCTAGGTTTCAGCCCTGCTCCTTCCTCCAGGATCCAGAATCCAGATCCCTTTCCCAGCAACCTGAGGCTGCTGAGAATAAACACAGCCAAACCTCCCATGCCGAGGGCAGCAGCTCACCTCCTGGGACTCCTCCCACCGCAGCTGCTGGCCATCAGCCTGTGCCTCAAAAGTGAATTCATGACCCAGAGTTCTACCCTTCTCCATCTAACCTCATCACTGCCCCAAGGATTTCTGGCAGTCTCCAAACCTCCTCTCACAGACAATAAGCAGCCTCAGCCAGTCACTGCATAACATCCACCCTGTGGCCACTCTCCCACTGCGGGGAGTGCCCCAGGGGAGCCTCTACTCTCCCAAGACTTCTGAGACCTTCACCAAGAGCACTGCCTTGGAGTCTTCCAGGGGTCAGTGAAGGATCAGCTTCCATGTAAAGAGGGAAGGGCCTATTCGATATGTCAGCAGATTCCCAAGCAGCCACACAACAGCCGAGAGTCCTGGGGAGACTTGCTGAAACACACTCCTTTAA